>NC_040078.1:34140341-34449812 GCF_003369695.1 Bos indicus x Bos taurus
CCATACACTATATCTTGATGCCTTATTAATCTGCTCTTGCTAAGTTGCTTCAGTCATGTCCAACTCTGTGCGACCCCATAGATGGCAGCCCACCAGGCTCCCCCGTCCCTGGGATTCTCCAGGCAAGAACTCTAGCAACAATATTATGCCCAGCACAGCAGGTGTGATTAGAGCTGTTACTTGCTAAAGCCTGCAATAGTCTACAGTCATTCTTCAGGATCCATCCAGTTAGTTTCTGCATGGGCCAGACTGGCTAATTAAATGGAGACATGACAGGGACTGGATTTCCCAGGTGGTGCTAGTGGTAAAGAATCTGCCTGCCCATGCAGGAGACACAAGAGATGCAGGTTTGATCCCTGGGTCAGGAAGATCCCCTAGAGGAGGAAATGATAACCCACTCCAGTATTCTTGGAGAATTCCATGGACAGAGGAGCCTGGCAGACTACAGTCCATGGGTTCATGAAGAAGTTGGACATGACTTAGAGACTAAACAACAACAGCAGCAACAAATTACAAGGTTGGTGCCAAAGTAATTGTGGTTTTGGACTGTTGACATCTGCCATTTGATACTGGAATATATTCTTAAATGTGGTTATGTTATTCATCATTTTAATGCACATTTCTTGCTATATGTTTTTTGCTAATGAATTATTACTTGCTATGTATTTTATATATATTTTAAACTATGGAAATCATGTTAGACAAAAAAAGCAAATTCAAGCGATTTTCTTATGCAAGTTCAAAATGGGTCATAAAGCAGCACAATTTGCAAGGTCAACAACACATTTCTCCCAGGAACTGCTAATATACAGTGCAGTGGTGGTTGAAAAAGTTTTGCAAAGCAGACAGGAGCCTTGAATATGAGGACTGTGGTGGCCTGCCATCTAAAGTTGACAATGACCAACTGAATCATCAAAGCTGATCCTCTTACAACTACATGGGAAGTTGCCCAAGAACTCAACACTGACCATTCTACGGTCATTAGGCATTTGAAGCAGACTGGAAAAGTGAAAAAGTTCAGTAAGTGGGTGCCTTATGAGCTGATCGCAAATCAAAAAGAACTGTCATTTTGAAGTGTCATCTTCTCTTATTCTGTGCAACAACAATGAACCATTTCTCAGATTGTAACATGCAATGAAAAGTGGATTTTATATGACAACTGGTGATGATCAGCTTAGTGGTTGGACCAAGAAGCTCCAAAGCACTTTCCAAAGCCAAACTTGTACAAAAAAAAAGGGTCATGGTCACTGTTTGATGGTCTGCTTCTGGTCTGACCCACTACAGCTTTCTGAATCCCAGCAAAACCATTACACCTGGGAAGCATGCTCAGCCAGTTGATGAGATGCACTGAAAACTGCAGCCAGCACTGGTCAACAGAACGGGTCCATGACAATGCCCACCGCACATCGCATAACCAATGCTTCAAAAGTTGGATGAATTGGGCTACAAAGTTTTGCCTCATCCACCATATTCACCTGACCTCTTGCCAACCAACTACCACTTCTTCAACCATCCTGACAACTTTTTGCAGGGAAAATGTTCCCACAAGCAGCAGGATGCAGAAAATGCTTTCCAAGGGTTTGCCTAATCCTAAAGCATGGATTTTTACATGACAAGGATAAATAAATTTATTTCTTGTTGGCAAAAATGTGTTGACTGTAATGGTTCCTATTTTGATTAATAAAGATGTTTGAGCCTAGTTACAAAGATTTAAGATTCAGGGTCCAAAACTGTAATTGCTTTTGCACCTAACTGTCAAATAGATCAATTCCAGTTACATACACAGGAACTGAAGAAATGATCATTGGGTGGGCCCACAGACACCATGGACCCGCTGTTACTGACTTTAGCAAGGACCCCATTTACTACAAGGCCCTCATAAGTGTCCAGTCTAACAGGGGGCCATGACAATGCTTGGGTCTCAGGGTACTGATATCTGTTTTTTGAGTCAATTTTCTGGTTATCCCTCTTCCACATTGTGTACAGTCACTATAGTAAATGGCCACAGGTCTCTTTGGGGAAGGACTGGAGAATCATTACATGTGTAACTTGCTGAAGTGCTGCAGGATCTGCCATCTCTTAGTCAATGGATTTCGGATCTGAAAAGTGGCCCAAATCCAGACATTGAACAAGGGATAATGAGTTTTTGGCTAGGGTTGGGGGTGAGGGGGACCATCTTCAGTCTCCTATTTTTCCATCTTGGCCTATTTTTGGTTGTAGATGTTAATTTTACCTCTAGAGATGCTAGGCTCTATATCCATCTTCATAATTCCCTGTCAAGGCCCTTGGCTGCCAATCTTGTCAGAAGTGGCTCATCTTTTTAATATTTGTGGCCTCCTGGTGATTAAGTGCCACCATCTGGCCTGTATTACTTGGGGGAAGGGGGATATCATTTCCATAGTTATTAATCAATCCCAGCTCTGTTCCAACCCCAGACTGTTCCTATGTCAGCCCAGACTTCTTGGTGATGCTCTTGCCCCTCACCAGAGGATTTCTGACGGCCTCAGTGAATGGTGTGTTTCCTGGGCCTTCCTGTGGAACATAATCCTCTGATGGGTCCTCTGGCCTCACACCTATTCCTGCATGCCCACTTCCTTGTCTTTTTATTCATTCTTCTACCACATGCCAGGGTAACTGAGACATTTCTACTTTACTCAGCATTGGCCATCCCTTTCTCTAGGTTCCTAAAAGCCCCCCTGCAGTTTGTTTCATCCCCAAGGGTTTTTGCTACAGTGTTAAATCCTGTACCTCCAGAAAGTGCTCCTAATTCAATGAATTCCTGATTATACAGTCTTATATTCCAGCCCCTTTGATCAAGCAACCTCAAAATTCAACTGCAAGATACTCTCCTGGCTTCTGTCTGTATATGCTAGCTAGTTCTTACAGCTCTTTGTATATAATCTCTTTCCTTCTGTATCAGGCCAAGTATGTTCTCAGCTGGGCTTCGCTAGGATTTAACTCTAGTTACTGCCCTGGCAGCCAGTAGAAGAGGTAGGGACAACTTCTATGTTGCCTTGTGGGGCAGTGGCTCTGCAGTATCTTTCAGCATGAAGGGAGTAAGAAGAAGAGGTAAACCATCTCTGCAAATTTTGAGAGTTCATGTGGGGCTTGCAGAACTAACATCCTTACAGATGTCCATTCAGATGCACTATCTCTTGTTTCAGGTTTTCTCAACCAGGGCCCTGACCTGTTGCCTCTCTGAAGTCCTGAGTCAGTGGCTTAACTGTCAGCTCTTCCACTATAGGAGATAAAAGCCTCTTTGAAAGCTACTAAAGAGGCCCACTGTCTCTCATACTTAACCATTAACCAAGGGAGAACCCTTGCTTTCTCCTTATTCCTTTCCAGAGTGTCACTACAACTTGGCAGTAACCAGTAAACCCCACTGCCCTTACAGGTATGTTTCGCCCCCAACCACCATGTATTTCACATGCCTGAAATTGTGCCTGCAAGGGCTTTCTCCTCCACTGGGATGTTTTCCCAGGTTGTTCTTAGTCGCTCAGTCGTGTCCAACTCTTTGTGACCCCATGGACTGTAGCTCACCAAGCTCCTCTGTCCATGGGGATTCTCCAGACAAGAATACTGGAGTGGGTTGCCATGTCCTCCGTCTCAGGATCTTTCCAACCCAGGGATCGAATCCTGGTCTCCCGCATTGCAGGCAGATTCTTTACCATCTGAGTTACCAGGGTAGCCAGGTTACTAATGATTAAACCTTTAGCAGCTAGATCACCAACTGTGTTAGTAACTACCCATGCCCCTACACTACTCGGGAAAGCATCATCTTGGTTTACAAGGTAGTGAGTGTGCCATCACACTTTCTCAACTTTCTATGTTTTCTTGGACCTCTCCTGGTACCACCTGTGCTAGTTTGGGCCCTCTAAGAGGCAGTTGCCAAAGTGTGATTTGACATGTACATTAGCTAGGGCTGGGTGGCTTAAACAATAGAAATTTATTTCTCACTCTTTTGGAGGCTAGAGGTCCAAGATCAAGATGTCAACAGGTTTGGTTTCTTTTGGGGCCTCCATCCTTGGCTTGCAGATGGCCACTTTTGCAGCATGGCCCTTCCTCTGTACACATACCCCGAGTGTCTCCTTACGTGTCCAAATTTCCTCTGCTTTTAAGAAATCAGCCAAACTGGGTTAGGGTTCACCTTAACAGGTTCATTTTAACTTAATTGTGTCTTTCAAAGACTCATCTCCAAATACAGTCACATTCTGAGGTACTGTGGGTTTAGAGTTTCAACATATGGATCCTTCAACATATGGATCTTGGGGAAATCACAATTCAACCCATAACAACATGCAAGATATTTATTAGGGGAGCTATCTGTCAAAGATAAAAGGGAAAGGAGAAGGGCAGGTGTGAGAGTCTGCAAACTGTGACTATCAAGTCACATACCTGACATCTATGCAGAGAAAAAAGAAATGATTGAGTAGGCAGGTCTTAGACTGCAGCACAAATTGAAGAAACTCTAAGTTAGGCTGATGGGTCCTCCAGTCAAAGCTGCCCATCAGAGGAGTCCCAAACGTTACAGCAATGCAGCACATTAGCAGCCTTGTGCAGTCACTTCTAAGTTAGAAAACTACAGGCACATAAAGAATTCCATTTAGGGACCAGTTCTTACTGGTTTCTTTGCTTAGTGTTACACTCTGGCTATTATTCTGCCACACTTTATTTTGCTCCAGGACCCATGTGCCTAGCTCTCCAAGATGTTTTTATATCTTTCTTATTTTTTGAGTCCAGTTCATTTTCTCATGTTTACTTTATTCCTTTCCTTTCTGTCTTCTATGGCTTCCTTATTATTTTTTTTCAAAGGATATCCAGTTCAACTTTCAATGAAACATTTATTGAACGGGATTGATTATGGGCAATAAATACAGTAGGTGCTGGATTTTTATGCCCTAATGGTCCACTTTCTTGGGAGAAAACAAGATTTCCCTTCTTATCCACAATCAGAGCTACCTGCAGCTTCCTTTCACTTATGATATATAGGGCACAAGCACATTTACCCTGAGAATTCTACATTCAAATAATTTTTTGACACTCACCATAATATCTGATAGTAATAAGGGCTGCAAAGCACCCTGCATCCCTGGGTGTTCAGGACATATTATTATGCCTGAAGTGAGCTTCCCTGGTGGCTCAGTGGTAAAGAACCCGCCTGCAATGCAGTTTGATCCCTGGGTCTGGAAGATCCCCTGGAGAAGGAAATGGCAAACCACTGCAGTATTCTTGCCTGGGAAATCCCATAGACAGAGGAGCTTAGTGGGCTGTAGCTGTAGTCCATGGCGTCACAAGAGTCAGACAGGACTTAGTGACTGAAAAACAACAACAACCTATTTAGGTACATAGGTAATATTTATGTAGATATGTATAAATAGTTACTATATATTAATTTCAAAAGAACTTCAGAAGAGAAAGCATAATGAACTTAACTAAGCATAATGAAGCTTAACTATGGCCTTTGTAATAGAAAGGCCATATTAAGCTGACCAGAAACTTGAGGGATAAATCTAAAAGATGTCTGAGGACTACTCTTGGAATTTCTCCTCAGTTTTATCAGTGTCAAACTTATTGGCTAGGGGCCACAAAAACAAAATTCCAGTTGAACTCATGAGGAAAGGACATAAAGGACGGGGAAAAAGATATCAATACTCAGAAGGCTTGTTTCTACATTTCCTTAACATTTCCAAATGAATTGCCTTGGTCATTTACAAACGTAATCTGAGGCCAAGTCAGGAACTTGAGAGAAACAGGCCTGGAGAGGTTGAGGCCTTGACCAGTGGTATATTATTAACCAAAAATGGAACACTGGCATTTCTCTTTCAGTCATACACCACCCACTAAATGACTTCCTAACTGGCTATCTTTCTTGAACATATCATTTACAGTCTTTCTATGAAGCTGTGAGTGTGCTCTCCTACCCTTAGGGAAGGTAAGTTAGAAAAACAAACAAGACACTGCTGTCTGTTAATTCATGGATAATAGAAAAAGCAGTGAACAATCTGAATCCCAGATCCAGAGCTCTGGGTCACTAGGTTGAAGCCTGTAGTACTAGTGGCTGGGGGGTAAGAATGGAAGTCCCCTACACATGAATGAGTTCCCTTCCAAGAGTCTTTAGTAAGTCCAGTAAAGTTAGCCTAAGCACCCAACTAACACAATCAGCTATATAGTACTGTACTGTAATAGGTTTATAATACTCTTCACACTAATACATAAAAAAGAAACACAAAAAAATAAAGAAAACACTTTTAATCTTACGGTACAGTACCTTGAAAAGTACAGTAGTAACCAGCTACATCACACTGCTTTAGCTCACTTCAGGATATCTTGGGCTTGAAATAAAGATACTATACTACTGTACTCTATATAGTACTGTAAAGTACACAAAAGCAAAACCACTTGTAAAGGCACACATGTGACAGTGTATGGCAGACATGTGAACTAACTTAGGTAACTGGACATGCGAAGGTACTTCCTATCTTTGAAAGTTTCCAACTTTCAACTTTGAAATTTCCTATGTAGGAGACTTACTGTAAAATTACCCTGGCCATGGGGAAACTTCAAGACTTTCCTACCAACTAAAACTCACCAACTTTTCTCAACAAACGAGCCATGGGAGGGGTGGGCTGAAGTGAACGGACTCGCTCCCAGCACCGGTACAGACGCATCCAATTATTTCGCAAGTTCAGTCCTGGAGGCAGTCACAGCACCTGGAGGAAGTCTGCGCCGGAGCCGGAAGAGCGGGGTATACAGCTAACAGCCGGGCGGGTGGAAAGCGAGAAGAGCCTGGGACAAACGCTCTCCGATAGGGACCCATCAAACCAGGGCTCAGACAGTCTGGCTCGCCATAAAATTACCCAGTTGACAATCTTGGGACAGTTCACAAGAACTCTAAAAAAGTGAACTCTGACCACACGCCTTCAGTTCCGAGCGCCCCTGGCAACCACTCGCGATTTAAAACGGAAGAACGGCCTTTGTCCCGCCCACCCTGGGCCACCGGAGGCCCGGCGGGTTAGCTCGTTGGCCCAATCACCTCGGCGGGAACTCCGATCAACCAATAAGAGACAGGTATGGGAGAGAGGGCTGCAGGGGTGGCGAGCGCACGCGCAGCTGGGAGAGTGGCCCTGGTAGTGTGGCGGTGTGGGTGAGTTGGTTGCAGGTGGACTCGTGTTGGCTCTAAGAATCCCGGAGTAGCCACTGCCGCTTTCTCCTGCCCTTACCATGTTTCTCACCCGGTCTGAGTACGACAGGTCTGTATGGCTGGGGGGGGAAGATTGGGTCAGGTAACGGGTGGGCGGACTCGGGGCCCGGTCTGGGCCTGGGTTCTGCCGTGTCATCAGGGCACCCCACGAACCCGAATTCTGGCCCAGCCTGGGGGTCTCCTCCCTTCCCCAGGCGTCCGCTGTGTTCTCCAAGGCTAGATTTGCGCCCATCGGCCTCAGTTGTCCTACCGCTGAGTCACTGCTTGATCCCAAGTCGGTGCGGAAGCGTGAAGCTCTGCTTTGTGCTTCGGAAAGAAGGCTGATGGGGGCCGGAACTCTGACCTTTAACCCGGGGAAGGCCAGGAGTCACCCTCTCTCCCCTTCTTTTTGTGCTGAGTGTGACTGCCTTTTAAAAGATGTAAACGCGCTACCTGGAAGAAAAAGCAGTTAGGGATCACTTAATGGGTTTGATGATTTCAGCTCCCTTTTCTTTCTAGGAGGACAGCCTCGTTTTCCGTTTCTTAGTTGTAGGAATAAAGCTGCTATTCCTTTGATTGAGTTGTAGTAAGGCGTCCTGGGATGTTTAGTTTCTGCAGAGGAGCGAAGGAAATCTCAGCTTTACCAAGATACAGTGTCTGGAGTCAGATTTTGTGGGAACTGGAATTTAGAGTGATTCTCAAGTGTTTTGTCATCATGCTGATTCAAATAGCCTTTTTGACTTTTTAAAAAGTTTAAGGGAAGTTGCTTTAAGTGTGTCGAAAACCAAACCTGTTTTTGAAATCAAAGCTGTGAGATTGTTGTATCTATTTAAAAGAAAAAACTTTCAGAGCTTGGGAATGTTAATATTAAGTTGTATCTACTTATGCTGCAGACATTTTTACTTTCAGTTTCTGTTTTGATCAGTTATGATTCACATAGTTATTAAGTTGCTTAAATATTTGAGGCCAGGAAAAGCAGATGTTTTTTCTTTATTAGATGGGTTTGAGAAGCTGCATTTCTTCTCAAGTATATGTTGATCGTGTTGAAAGTTTTATCACTTAGAACCGCTACTTCTAAAAAAAACTGTTTACTGACTCAGAAGATGTATGTGAGGCTTTAAAACTAACTTTTTTCTGCCGTCCTATAAAATATCTTTGTTGGTCGGTATTTATTTTCTAGAACATTGAAGAGAATCGTCTTTGTGTGATACAATTTTGAGTAAGGGTGTGTATGATGGAAATTGTTGTCCTTATCAGAAAACCTTTATTAAGGTTTTTGTGATCATTTACTTAACAGCTTTATTAACTGCTTTGTGTTACTCATTTTTGTATATTCTTGCATTTGTGCTGAGTCGCTTCACTCGTGTCTGACTCTTTGGGACCTCATGGACTGTAGCCCACCAGGCTCTTCTGTCTAGGGGATTCTCCAGGCAAGAATACTGGAGTGGGTTGCCATTTCCTCCTTCATTGTATCTTCGTAAGAATGCCTAAAATATAGTCTGCTTAGCTAATATACTTAAATGCTTGCTGTGTACAAGGCACTGTTATAGTTGCTGATCATACAGCAGTGAACAAAAATCAAGATCCGTGTTCTCATATGGGAGACTGTCCTTTAAAAACTACTTAACAGGAAAATTCTCTGGTGGTCCAGTGGTTAGAATTCTGGGCTTTCACTGCTGAGGGTGCAGGTTGGATCCCTGGTTGGGGAACAGATCCTGTAAGCTATGAGGTATGGCCAAAAAAAAAAACCACCACTATTTACAAAAGTAACTACAGTATAAGTTAGAAATGTGTTCGTGTCATTAGAAAAGCTGAAATCAACACGATGGGAGTTTTAATGACAGAGGTTGCATTTGATATTATAAGGGGATTATGGAAAACTTTAGAAGGAGTTGATATTTAAACTGAGTTCAGGAGTAAGAATGTAATAAATATGCATAGTAAGAGTCAATAGTTTTGAGGCAGAGAATATAAGATGAACAGAGGAGGGGCCATGGGAAAGCCACAGTTCATGTTTGGGAAAACTCTAGGCTTCTGGCACATATGATACACATATGGGAATAGGGGGAGTTCAGAGAAAAACATTGGTGCTAGGTATTGGGTGGTTTTTAATTTGAAGTTGAAGGGTTTGGGTCTTATTTTGTGCCATTAATTATCATTTTAAGTTACATAGTCATAATTGTATTTTATAGAAATTAATTGACTGGATTAGAGAAAAGAGTCAATACCGGTTAGATGGCTGTTACAGTTAGGTGAAAGGTAATGAGGGCATTGAGCAATGGAAGGGAGAGTTGAGTTACTGTGGGGGAGGAACTGATTTAAATTAATATGACTTGGCATATGGTTAATATGGGCAAGGGCTTCCCAGGTGGCTCAGCGGTAAAGAATCTGCCTGCCCATGCAGGAGCTGGAGGTTCATCCCTTGGTCGGGAAGATCTCCTGGAGGAGGAAATGGCAACCCACTCCAGTCTTGCCTGGAAAATCCCGCAGAGAGGAGGCTGTTGGACTACAGTCTGTGGGGTCGCAGAGTCCAACACGACTGAAGAGACTGAGCACTCATGCACTATATTAAGTCAGATCATTCAGAACTTTCTAGCTTGGGAAACTGGGAGGTGGGAGGTGTTTTAAAGTAAAAAATGAAGTAGGATTGGCAGCAGGTGGAGCTGATTTCGAAACGATGACTGGATTTAAGATATATCAGATTGGAAGGTGTTAAGTGTTTGGTATTAATGGGATATCCATGTGGAAACACTCATAAGACATTCAGATTAACGAGGAAAGAGGTCAAACTGGCAATAGAGATTTGGAAGTACTTTTGCCTGGAAAATCCCATGGACGGAGGAGCCTGGTTGGCTGCAGTCCATGGGGTCGCTAAGAGTCAGACACAACTGAGCGACTTCACTTTCACTTTTCACTTTCATGCATTGGAGAAGGAAATGGCAACCCATTCCAGTGTTCTTGCCTGGAGAATCCCAGGGACGGGGAAGCCTGGTGGGCTGCCGTCAGTGGGGTTGCACAGAGTTGGACACAACTGAAGCGACTTAGCAGCAGCAGCGGCAGTGCTTAGCATAGATGAAATAACCCAGGAAAAGTTTGAAAAGAGGACCAAGAGCAGAGCCCATATTAGAGAAGATATGGGAATACTTCACCAGGATGAAGTTCCTGAATTAGAGCGAAAATACTGTATTCATATTCACAGAATATGGTGGCTCAGACGGCAAAGCGTCTGCCTACGATGTGGGAGATCCCTGGGTCAGGAAGATCCTCTGGAGAAGGAAATGGCAACCCACTCCAGTACTCTTGCCTGGAAAATCCCGTGGACGGAGGAGCCTGGTAGGCTGCAGTCCATGGGGTCGCAAAGAGTCGGACACGACTGAGCTACTAAACTTGCACTTTCATAATCTGTGCCATTCAATACCAATTGTATTGTGACAGAGCAGGATGGGGGTTTTTTTTGCATTTGAGAGAGGAAAAGTTAGGTGACACAACTAGAATTTAATTCCAGATCTTCTGCCCTGACTTCCCTCTCAGTGATTTTTAAAAAACTGTTCTTTAGTGTCATAAATTTCCTTTTAAATGACCTTAAGGAAAGCACCTCTGGGGAAAATGAGAGGCTGGAATGGTGAGATTCTCCTTTGAGTCCTGATAGAAGTTTGTCTCTGTAGTCAGATTGCCTAAATTCTCCTTCCAGCTCTGGTTCTTATATGCTGAGTGACTTTGAGCAAATTACTCAACTTCTTTGTATCTCAATGTCCCCTTCTCTAAAATAGTATCTGCTTTAGTTTACTTCATGGGATTGTTTGAGGATTAAGTGTGTTGTCATTTCTAGGATTATAACAGTGCTAGGCATATAGTAGATGTGCAGTAAACATCAACCTTTATTATCTGTTTTATGTTTGGGAGTTATACACACACACATATTTCTTTGGGGGGAAAAAAGTTTTTGATAAAACAAATTTGAAAACACTGCTGTTTATCATGATAGTTACATGTTATAAACTCCAGATTCCATAAACCAAGGAACACAACTATTTGCTTTTATTTGTTCTTCTTGTCCATTTTTTTCCAATTTCCATTTTCTTCTTGTCCAATATTTATTCTTCGTGTCCATGATGTGCTGAAAGCTTGTATAGCTAATTCTATGCTGCCTCTTCTCCAAAGGAATTTCTAACAGACTGGAGCAAGGAGAGGTTGGGAATTGTTTAAGGGAGAAGAGCATTCTGGCATATAATTAGTATAATATACTGAGTGAATTAATCAGGTTAGGTTTTAGGAACCACACAGATCTGTCTGTTGTTCTGATAACAATACTAATTCATACTTATAAACAGAGAAGTGTCCCAGTGGCTGATTTCTACTAAAAAGAAATGTCAAACGCACATAATGGAAAGAGGATAAGAATAAGTGCACATTTTATTAAGAATTACCTGATAGTTTGGGGGCACGAATTTACCAGAGGGATTCCAAATTGATTCAGGCTTGAGGCAGAAAGTCACCTACTCTCATTTGATCAGTTTGAAGATACTCTGGGAGTGGGAAAGAAGTGTTCTGTATATAGGTTCCATTCTCTTGAAAAACTGTTAATGTACCCAAAAAATAGAAGATTGTTGTGGTTGAAAGAGAATAATGACAATATGCACATCTGAGCTAGCTGTCAGGGAACTTGAGTTTAATGTCTCTACGTTTTTGTTTTTATTTTTTCTCTTCTCTGAAAATTTTAATACCTTTTTTTTTTTTTTTTTAATTATAGGGGTGTGAATACTTTTTCTCCTGAAGGAAGATTATTTCAAGTCGAATATGCCATTGAGGCTATCAAGGTATAGTATCAAGTGGGATAGTTTTTGAAATTTCATGTTTAATGCTTTGCTGGCAGAGCATTTGGAGTAAATGTATGTACATAATTTCTTTAGAAAATGTTCTTTATCTCCCTTTAATCACAGTTAACCATAAAAATATTTTAACTGAAGTATAGTTGATTTACAGTGTTGGGCACAATTAACCATTTTTATATAACAGATTCAGTCCCAACTATTTGAAAGCTTTTTAAACAAATAACTGCTTCACAGTTATGTAAGTAGCTTTTTCTTAGTGGGGTTGGAAGGACATGTTTGTGTTTGTAATGTTCTTAACTATAAAGAGCTGCTGCTGCTAAGTCGCTTTAGTCGTGTCTGACTCTGTGCGACCCCATAGACAGCAGCCCACAAGGCTCCCCCGTCCCTGGGATTCTCCAGGCAAGAACGCTGGAGTGGGTTGCCATTTCCTTCTCCAATGCATGAAAGTGAAGAGTGAAAGTGAAGTCGCTCAGTTGTGTCCGACTCTTAGCTGCCCCATAGACTGCAGCCTACCAGGCTCCTCAGTCCATGGGATTTTCCAGGCAAGAGTACTGGAGTGGGGTGAGGGGTATAGAATTCCCGAGTTAGCACCTGTGAGATATTTTGTCATCTTGAACAAATTATTTAACTGATCACCTGTATTCTTGTTGGTAAATTTGTCAATTTGTACTAGATATTTTGGGGACTGAATAAGAGATGTATTCTGTAATCTAACAACAAAATTGAATAGTTCAAACCAGTTTTCAAAAAATTAGTTAGAAAGTAAACTGTATACTGAAATTTAGTTATGTGGGATCTTCTCTTTGTTGGATTGTGGATAGTCTAAATTCTGATTTAAATCTAAATTAGGTCTAGGAGAATTAGGCCCAGGCATCAGTATTTTAAGGACTCCCTCGGTGATTCTAGTGTCTAGCAAGGGTTGAGAATTACTGATCTAGTCCAGCTCTTCACTGTTTGAATCACCTCTACATACCCAAACAGGTTCTGTTTTTGTAGTTCTGGTGACAGGATATTTTCTCACTAGACAGCTCATTCTGTTTGAAAATAGGTCATAATGGTTTAGAAATGTATCCTGTATTGAATCAAGAGTCTAGCTTCATGAAATTGTTTTCAGTTGGCCCTAGTTTTACCCTTGAACCGTACAGGATGTTTAAACCTCTTCCATAAGACAATTGCTCACATATTTGAAGAGAACTGTTGTGTTTCCCTCTAAATTACCTCTTCTAAAAAGTGTATATTGGGAGAAATGGTTGTATGACAGTCTGGAAAAGGGCAAAGCAGATTCTTAGTTGAAGATGTAGAAGTGAAGGTGGAAGCATTGTAATAGATAGTGGGCAGAAAATGATGGGCCAGCTACCTGAGCTGTTTTTCTGTTTCCTCACAATATTGTTTTCCTGAGAGTTAATAATTCTTTTTCAAAAATTTGCCTGATTTAGTATGTAAATATCAATAATTCATCCCCAAGGTCTCCAACTTATGTATATCCTTTCAAAACACCCAGGCACATTAAGTATCCTGTTAAAGACTCTTAAAGAAATCTTTGAGCTCTGACCTGCTCCAACCTGACTGATTCTCTGGGCCTGCGGCATAGCTATACATTTAGGATCTTCTGTTGTCATCTTCCTTTAACTCCCTCTTGCATTGTTTTATTATTTTATCCTTAAAATGATCTGATATAAATCAGGTTGCTTCTGGACTTTCTTTACTTAGCTTAGGATGTGAATTTCTCATGTCTGCTTTATTAAAGAATTAAGAATCCTTTAATTCTTCAAGGATTAAAAAAAATTTTTTTTTCTTTAGATTTTTTTTTTCCCCTTGAACTAGCTAGATTCTTTAGATACATTTTTTTGAACTGCAGATCTTGAATTAGTGGGCATTGGGTCAATTTAGCAAGTAGTAGGAGCATCTCTCTTTTTAAGTGGAATGGAGCAATGGATTTCAGGCCCATAGTGTTGGTGATTTCTTTTCTTTTTTTCATGAAACTTTGTTTCTATTATATTTGTTTCTTTGTGTCTATTTGTACATTTTGGTCGTGTTGTAGAATATATTTCTTAATGTAGATTTGGATCAGAAAATTTGAAAACTGCCTCTTCTCATATCATGCCTGAAGGGTATTTTTGGCTACTCACTTCTGAGAGCAGTGTAGGGGAAGAAGGCTGGGATTTATAACATTAAGCTTGTCAATTTTTACTTAATCCCCTTGTTTTGACAGTAGTACTCCTGCCTTTGAATGTGCGTGGTGTCCTCCAATGTAGACACCCTCATTTTATGCTTTCCAGAGTCGTCTGCGAGAGTGGGAATGGGGAGCATACTGTAGCTTTAAGTGTGGAGTAAGGGATCTGGAAATCTGTTTCTTAAGCACACACTGCACTAATCTTGTAATTTTTAGCTGTTCCACTTCTATTCCCAGAGGTCCTTGTTGCCATCATTCCCTTTTTGAGCACCAGTAGTGGGGTGGTCCTGTGATATAAAGCAGCTTGCTTTTGTACTTTGTTTACTTAGCTGAGGATTTGGGTTTCTTGTGTCTGCTAAGTAAATTATCACTTCCCCACCTTCTTTCTTGAAAATTTTGTTGTTTCTGTGGCTTTGCCTTTCTCTTTGTCCTAGTATATTTATCCTACCCATGCTTAAGCCCTTTAATCTCCTATCCTCAGGCTTGGGGAAGGAGTGGAGCTAATGCACATATTCAGTCTACACCTTTACTCAGAAGTAAGAGCATTCATTTTTTACATAAAATTCTTTGGCAGTTCATTTCCTGAAGTTATGCATATACCGTGGATTAAGAAAATATACAAATGAAAAGCAGGTATATACTTCTAAATAATGTAATGGCAACCCACTCCAGTATTCTTGCCTGGACAACCCCATGGAGCCTGGCATGCTACCATCCACGGGGTCACAAAAAGTTGGACACGACTTACTGACTCAACAACAACAAAAAATAAGGTCATAACTTTGTGCATTTGAAAAATAATACAGATATGTATGAGCTATGATCATCCAGTCTGCATATGTGTTGAAAGCATGTTATGCACAATGATTCATGAAATTCGTTCAAATACTTTACGATAACAGACTCCAGGAATCTGATGCTCACACCAACAGTCATTGCTTTTAGAACTAAGTGAAAAAAATGATTATTTAGAGGAGCAAGCACACATAGTCCTGGGAGACATTATGAATGATGGGGTGGGATTTGGATTGGAAAAGGGAAGAGTATATTCCAGGGGTGACGGCATGGCAGAGGTGCAGATGCGGGGGATGACATGGCATGAGAAAGTGGATTTGGCTGCAACGAGGGGATCTGCTTAGAGGATAATGTGTAATAAAGTTGGAAGAGAAAAGTATGATTAGGTTTTGAGAACTCTGGAGGCTTGCTTGGATTTTATGTGTAAGCAGTATAGGGAGACATTGGTTCTTCACAGAAGTATAATGAGAATAGCATATTATTGTATCAGTTAGGCTGTCCATGAACAATGCATTGGGAGAGAGATTAAAGATGGGGAGACTAAGTAGGAGGATGTTGAAGTCATCTTGGCACATAAAACAGCTAACATCTGTTGCTTGTTTATTATGTGAAAGTTGCCATTTTAAGTATTTTATGTATTAGTGTGTTTACCCTTCTTGATGTATAGATATTGTTATTATTATCCCCATTTTGCAGATGTGAGATGAAGGGTGGGTGACTAGGATGGTGTTGTGCAGCTGGAGGGATGAAATCAATCTATATTGTAGACTGCTAGTGACCTTGAGAGAGATTTTTATGTTGTTGGTGGTTTTTCTTTCTTTCCTCTTTTTAAAATTTTTTTAAGTAAAATTTTTTTTCTGGAGGTCACATAGATTTGAGGGATATCACCTTTTGGGATAATTCAAGGTAGCAGAGGTAAAAAGATACCAAGTCCAAAAGAAACATTAGTTGTATTATTTCTTATCCACTATGTTTAGGACTTTAGAACCTGCCCCTCTCCAAAAAATTGGCACTAGAGTTGATTGTTTTCCAGACATTTTGAGGACGTATTGAACTTCCCTTTTACAAGCACAGAATTCTGTAAATCAATGGTCTTGCCACTGACGGGAATAGTACATTATTTATTAGGGGACTCCTGTTCTCTCCGTGTACTAGATATGGCTGATTGAAGCTTCTATCCTGTGAAGATATACAGAGAGATTTCTGGTGAGTAGGTGAGACTATTCTTTGACTTCTCCGTGATAACATAACCTGTTTTTCTTTAGCTTGGTTCCACAGCCATCGGGATCCAGACATCAGAGGGTGTATGCCTAGCTGTGGAGAAGAGAATTACCTCTCCACTCATGGAGCCCAGCAGCATTGAGAAAATTGTAGAGATTGATGCTCACATAGGTAAGAAGTAGGGGAAGATCGTTCTGTAGGATCTTGCTGAGTTCATCAGTCTTCTTTGATGTTTCAAGGGAGGTTCATTAGGTGAACATCTTATTCCCTTGTTAGCTGTTGCTTTCCAGGCCATTGTGCATAACATCGGTAGCAGGAAGCAGTTGTAGGATTCACCTACTCCCAGAAGTTCCTTTCTCCCTCAAATTTAGACTTCGCAAATGTGATGGTTATTGAAATATGTAAAAGTTGAATCATAGGCCAGTTCCCTATGATGGCTGGGTCTTCGTGGATGTATAACATTAGGAGGCCACCTGGAGCAGAATTATCGTGTGGGAAGCTAGGGGTGTCCACTGAGAAAAGAGAAATTCTTAAAGATCTTCAGAGTGACTAAGGTGCAGAGAGTATAAAGATAATAGACTTTGACCCAAATCACTACTCTTCCTCCGTTTTCAGATTTATCATTTTATTCTATCTCCCCCTGCCTTCCCTTCCTCCCCTTTTGGGTCTCTGATAAATTCCCCTCCTGTAGCTTCTGGCATCATTGTAACATAAGGAGTAGTTCTTATTTATAGCATGGCATTTTAGTTGACTGCCTATATTTGCTTAACCTATCTATTCATCTAATTAATGAAACATTGATAAAATAATTAATTGCGTGAAGACATCAGAACCAAATGCCATGGTGACGAAGGAAGCTTGACACTATCTCTTTCGTAGATACAGAAACTGAGATTTAGTCTTTAAGGATTAGAACATTGTGTCTATCTCAAGCCATCTCATATACCTTTTGGAGGTAGGTCAGGGTCACTTCATTCAACAAACTGACAATCTACTATGCACCAGACTTTGTGCTAAACACCCGGGACACAGAAAAGAGACATAGACATAGTCCTTTGTGTTCTAGGAGCATGCAGTTTAATCACAGAGATAAACATGTAAATAAGTCAATGTAATTAAGTGATGTAGATATTAAGAAAGACTGTGGCATATGCTTAGTCTTTCTGAGGGGAAATACTTAGTTTTGCCTGGGGCCTGTGGTAGTGAGGCTTTCAGAACATAATTCCATAAAGGTGAGGCTAGAGCCGAGCTGAATTCTAAAGGATGAGGAGCTGTTTACCAAGCGAGTAAGTGTCTGGGTGTAGCAGGGGAGAGCTTTGTGATCAGAGGGTATAGAAAAGAGCAAACCTGTGATGGTGTAAAATATAAAATACCCTGGCACCGGCAACTTGGGATGACTGGGAGGTATAACGTGGTAAGAAATGAGTCTGGGATCAAAGAGTGTCCTTTTTACCATATGAAAGAGCTTAAACTTGATCCTTTTGCATTGACGTCAAAGATTGTATGCATTGAGGTGATATGATCAGATTAGGATTTTAGAAAAACCATTCTGACAGTAGTGTTGAAGGTAGAGTGAATGGGACTGAAACTGAAGGTGGGGAGACCAGGTCAAAAATTTTTTCACAGTCTAAATAAAGAGATGAGGAAGGCTTTAGCCAAGGAAGTGGCCGGACATCAGCGAGGTAAGGATTAATACCAGACAGGCTAATCAGATAGTGATCGATAGAATTTGGGATTTTTGATTGGTTATGAGGGCCAGGGGAAGATGGAGTCAAGTAGGGGAATGAGTTGAATCTGTGGTCTCTCCATGCAGATATATTAAGGGAGTCATTTGGCTTTATAGGTCTGAACTGTGGGAGTGAGACCTAGGCTGGAAATTTGGATTTGAGTCATGACATGTTAAGTAATAGCCATAATCTTGGCTTCCTGGGCCATCTCTACTGTAACTAGTTGGTGTTTGGCCAGGAAATGAGATTTTTTATTTTACTTTAGGGTGTTCCACTGTAGCTTATAGTGAGATAGTTATTGAAAATTTTTTCCCCTTATTTTTCCTATTGGAGTGTTAGTGCTTGCATGGGCTACCAGGAGTGCTAAAGGAATGTTTGAGTATGTAAATACGACAATTCATGTTTGATTAGCTGTCCTTCTCTGTCTTCTCTCTTAATAGCTGGACTTCTGTGTCACTGTGGATGGTTTTTGTTAGTGATATAATTATACTTGTGTTCAGTGCAGATACTTGCTCATTTAATCTTGTGGGTATAGTGCTGTGGGATTGCTGGCTGGCTGCTGTGGTTTCATTCCAAAACTTCAGTTATTTCCTGAGTGGATGAAAGAGTTCTACAAGGATCTGGCTTACTGGGTCACTGTTGCTTTTACATTGCAGGTTGTGCCATGAGTGGGCTAATTGCTGATGCTAAGACTTTAATTGATAAAGCCAGAGTGGAGACACAGGTAAAGTCAGCATCAACTCTCCTTTCTACCATGATGCTTGGGTTCCTTGTTTAGTGATGATACAACTGCCTGGGCTGTACTGCAGCTATCTGTGTTAAAATCTGATGTCGCTCTTGGGAGTGATTTTGAGCAGAACCGCTGGTTGTAACTTTCTGAGGCCTGGAGTCTAGCCATCCAACCATTGCGGCTCTAAGGAAGCCCTGGTAAATAGTGCTGACAGTCTCTTGCTTTTTCTTGATTTGCCTTATATAAAGTAGGCGTTGCACTGCATTCTGTTCCCTAATTGACTTTCTGTGGGAGCACCATAGCAGGAGTAGAGGTAGCTAAAGGAGTTTTGCCCCACCTGCCCTTTGCTGCTAGGCTTGCAAATGACAGCTCTCCTGTGGTGAGTAATGATATGTGCCAGGTGATAAATGCTGCTTAGGAATACTGATTTTTTTTTTTTTTTTAACTGAGCTCTTGCTGCCTGCAGAGTAGACTGGTCAAAAAAAAAAAAACCTGATTGGTAAAAATTCTTTGTGCTTATTTGCAAGTTTGCTGTCAGTACTTACGTAAGAATAAGTCATTCAGTTTAAAATCCAACAGAATAATAAAATAGAATCTTTGAGGGAAAGTGGCACTCAGCTATTAACTTGCACTTTGTGAAGAGACTAAATTTGGTTCTTTGAGGGGTTAGCTGTTTTTCAAGGGAGCGATCCTCTAGCCATCATTGCCCAGAGTCCTTTTGGTATAACTTTATTTCCAGAGCTATTCCTCTTTCTCTCATGCAGTCCCAAACATTTGAGTTTAGTGTTAAGGAAAACACACCCGAGCTTGAGCCTTCAGTTTTTAACCACAGTTCAAAGGGATGTGTGTAGTGAGATGGTGGGCTACTTTTAATGCCCTTCTTGTGAAAGACAGACCATGCATTGCTCTTCTTTTAGAACCATTGGTTCACCTACAATGAGACCATGACTGTGGAGAGTGTGACTCAGGCTGTGTCGAATCTGGCGCTCCAGTTTGGAGAAGAAGATGCAGACCCAGGTGCCATGGTGAGTGTGGTGACTGCGCCAAGCTGTCTTGCTGTCCTGTGGGACTTAGGGTGTCTGTCCTCGGAGCATGTCTTTCCCTGGTCTTCTTGCCCTCTTACTTCACTGCTGTTCACCTTATTATCTTCTGATTTGTGGTTCTAGTCCCGTCCCTTCGGAGTAGCACTGTTATTTGGAGGAGTTGATGAAAAAGGACCCCAGCTGTAAGTACCGTTTTGCCATTTTTCTCCTGATTCCTTTTCAGGAGACTTTTTTATCATTTGGGATGGGATTGGTTGTTTATCAACTGAGAAAGATTATTATAGAGTTGTAAAAATGAAGGCCTTCTAATTCTATAAAGTCAAGTGATTCTGGGCTGCTTACACAAAGACAAATTTGGGGATTTTATGAAGAGCACCCCTATTGGAACCAGTGCTACTTCTGGAAAGAAAGGAGAAGTAACTTTGTTACTATAGTCAAGATATGTTTAGAGCCTTGCTTTCGAATATTGATTTGATCCTTATCCTCAAATGGTATTTGGATAGTCATACATAAGTGTCATATTTATATATACTGTATGTATAGAGTATATTTATATGTACTTCTCTAAATCCCAGAGGAAATTATTATTTGTTTTCTTAAGCACTTTTTAAAAGATCTGATTTCTCCAGCCATGGAACGTCTTTTGGACGTATGCCTTGGTATTTCCTGGCTGCAGGGCCAAGCATTTATATTTTTTTAGAGAGATGTTTGTAATGGAAAATATCACCATTTCTTAAGCATTTTAATCCTCTTCTTTTTGGTGGTGTTGCAGGTTTCACATGGACCCATCTGGAACCTTTGTACAGTGTGATGCTCGAGCAATTGGCTCTGCTTCAGAGGGTGCCCAGAGCTCCTTGCAAGAAGTTTACCACAAGGTAATTAAGCATTCTCATGCCTTCATTATTATTTTTAAAATCAGGGTAGAATTTACATACAATAAAATGTACAGACCTAAGAATTTATATCTGTGAATTTTGATGATTGTGTATACCCTGGTAATCACCACTTAAAATATAGAACACTTCCATCATCCTGTCCCAAAATGCTTGCCTCCTCTCCAGTCAGTCTCTCCCTCCCTTTCAGCCACGTTTGCCATTGTAGATTAGTTTTGTCTGGCCTTTTTATAAATACAGCCATACAGTTTGTGTTTTTGTGTCTGCATTTTGTTCAACATACTGTTTTTGAGATATGTTCATGTTCTTGAACATTTCAATAGTTTCTTTTTATTGATGAGTGATACACCATGGTATAGGTATACCACAATTTGCTTATCCTTTATTTTTATAGCTTTACTTAGCATTTTATATTGACTACTCTGGCTCTTCAAGCAAGTGGGCTTTTTACCTTTGTGAGATGGGAAGATTTGGTTTTGGGTGACTCATTGTAGTGGCTGAAGACTGCTATACTTGTCATTCAGGTGGTTCATATAGGGATGTCTGCTTATAACGGCCCTTCATAGCATTGCTTTTACATGTGCAGGAAATTAAGTATAAAATGGGGTAAGAAAAGAGCAGATTTTCTAAACCTTTGGGCTACCTTCTAGATCATTTGGGAATTATTCATAGGATATCACCATTATTTTCTTGTTTTTAAATTAAAAGACAAGGACTGGAGAAGTTTAACTCTTTGTCCTTCAAAGATCACTTACTGTATTAAAGTTGGGGACTTTATTCTGGTTCAAAATAAAGCTTTTTTCCTCTGAATAAATGTACTCTACTTATATACCACTTACTTGAATTCTACAGATAATGCACTGTACTTACTAAGATGTTTAATTTATTAATATTTGCTGAATCATTTTTTCAGAAAGATGGGGGTTATAAGGGGGATCTGTGTAGGAAAGGAGTTATTGTACGATTAACGGCCACTCTTCTTACCCTCTTTGTTTCAAGTCTATGACACTGAAAGAAGCCATCAAGTCTTCACTCATAATCCTCAAACAAGTAATGGAGGAGAAGCTGAATGCAACTAACATAGAGGTACTTTTCTGTTTTATTGATTTTTATTCAGATATCATAGCTCTCATTGCTAAAGATTAAATAGGTCAAGACAGTCACATTTTTATATGCTCAGTTCTTAAGAAATTATTGGTTTCCTTTGAGTAAGCGATTCTAGTAAAGTAGTAATGGCAGAAGCCAAAGTGTGATGAGTTAAAGAAGAAAAGGGAGTGATGGAGTGGACAAAACAAGAATATGCTGCCTTCTCAAGAAGACATTAATGTCAGTAGCAGCAGGCAGCATTAAAGAAAAGGATTTTTGTCTTTTTAAGGATACGGAAAGACAAAAAATACTTTTATAGTCTGAAAAGAAGCAAGAGAATAGAAAAAATGTTAAAAGAATTTAAAGCAGAAGTTAGTGATGGGAAATTTCTCGAGAGAGAAGACATGGTACAAATGAAGGAGTTCATTTTGGAAAGTAGAATTGATTCAGCATTATATAGAATACCCATTACATGCCAGGTATCAGTAGATGCCAGGGATACAGACACAAAGTCCAGTTCCAATTTAAGTGTTACTAGTATACTGTGTGGTATAGAGGACATACAGATAATTACAGCTTGGGTTGATACTTCGGTAATAGCAGTAAGAATGGATTGACACGGGAACATATAACTTACACTGGGACATTAGGAAAGGCTACTGGAAGAAGTGATGTTTGGAAAAGGGAGAAGAGAATGGTATTCTGGAAGAGGAGATAGCACATGTAAACCATCATCGGGCATCAAAGGGAACCTTGAGGATTTTGTCTTATCGTTGGAATGTGAGATGTAAGATGGGGAGATGATAAGAGATGACACTGGAGAGACATGGACTAGATTCGGAATGCCCTAATTTAACATTCCAAGAAGTAGACAGGAAGAAAGGAAGTAACGATAAGATAAGGTAAGTTCAGAAATGAATTGGGAGAGAGGGATTATATTTCCCTGGTGACTGTTAGATCACCTTCTGAGGGTGGGTCAATGCAACAGTGAAATTAAGAAGAATGGGAAATATTTGGAAAAGTGTTTTCAATAGGGAAGAGAGAAGACAGGGATGAGTAAAAGGATTGCTGAATCACATTAAAATACTGGCTAAGGCTGGAATCACAAATTGTAGAAAGTCAGGGTAGTGGTTACCCTTGGAGGCATGGTGTGTATGTATGTTTTAATTCAGAAAAACTTTTAAAGATCAACTGAGGCTGGAATCACAAATAAGCAATTAAACTAGTCAGCACTTAACCAGGATACTTCTCAGCTGTACTCTTTATGGACTGAGAAAATGTATATTTGAATTAAACCTCTGAAGGAGGATTGACGGATTGTGGGCAGAAGAATGGAGAGTATTGTTATCAGTCTGTCCCCAGTAGAGCCAGCTTCTGTGGCTGCAGGGAAAGGGGCAAAATTGGATGCCAGGACAGGGGCTGGCCTAAAGGTGGGGCGATCTGAGAAGAGTTGGGATGTGGGGGTTGGGGGGCATTTGGCTTGCTTGGATTCTTTACCACTGAGCCACCTGGGAAGCCCCTTATTTTCTCTAGAGAAATGTCTGTTCAAGTCCTTTGCCCATTTTTAATGTGGGTTATTTGGCTTTTTATTGTTGAGTTATAGGCTCAGTGGGATATTCTTGATTCTGAAATGCATAATGCAGTTAATAATAATTTATAAAAGTTCCTCCCAGCTTAAATTTGGATTGACATTCCCTTGAAAACATTATCTTGGTTATTCCTTTGTCTTTCTCTTCCCATCACCAATTTTCAACCAAACCTATTAGAACAGGTGTTTGTCCTCAGTTTCTCAATTACGTTTATAACTTGTTGTTGAGTCATTAAGCCACGTCTAACTCTTTGTGGACTGCAGCACGCCAGGCTTCCCTGTCCATTACTACCTCCAGAGTTTGCTCAAACTCATGTTCATTGAGACGGTGATGCTATCCAACCATCTCATCCTCTGTTACTCCCTTCTCCTCCTGCCCTCAATCTTTCCCAGCATCAGGGTCTTTTCCAATGAATCTTTCTCTAGAAAAATAAAAAAATTAAACTTACCTTTGTCAGCCTCTGTCTCTACCTAGTATCCTTTTTGAAAGATCAACTTTGTTGAGGTATAATGTACATGCTATAATGGGGACTTATTTTAAGTTTACAGTTCAATGAATTTTGACAAGTGAATTACCCTTGTGACTACCACCACAATCAAAATACAGAACATTTCTGTCATCCCCAAAAGTTCCCTTAATGCCCCTTTTTAGTTACTGACCTGCTTTTTGTCACTATCGGTTTGCTGTGCATCTTCTAGAATTTCTTATAAGTGGATCTACAGTGTGTATTCTTTTTGTGTCTCACTGCTTTCACTTAGCTTCATAATTTTGAGATTCAAGAGCCTGTTACATTTTATTGCTATTGTCTTTTTTAACCTTTAATTGCTAGACGATGAATCTGTATTCATCGTCCTCACTGCCTCACCTCTCAATTATTCCTCAATCACTGCCATTGGTTTCTGTTATTTTCGAGACTGTCCCTTGCTAACATACTCCTCTTATCAGATTTCATGGTCATTTTTAAGACTTACTATATGAATTTTTCTGAAGCAGACACCGCAAATTTTCGACACTTCTAAAACTTGTCGTTTTTCCTGAAAACCATTTCCTCCTCTCACGTTTCTAATCCTGAAAAATGACAAGGTGACACCTGTAGTGTGCCTGTCATTCACAGCAGAAACCTTGAAGACATTGACCTCCCTTTGTCTTCACTGATTTGTGCCTTTGCCTCCTTAAATAACTCTCACATCAGTGCCTCTTCTTCATCCCTTCTCCCAGGGCCTTCTCTTAAGTCTCTCGTTTTTCTGCTGCCTTGTATATTCTCAGAGATTTCCTAACTGGTCTTCCTGCTTCTAGCCTTGCCCTCCTCATTTTCATTCCATTTCCCCTGCTACTTCATTGTGCTACTGAAGTGGATTTTCTGAATTGCGTAGCTAATCTCGATTGTTCTCCACTTTAAAAAAGTCTTTTCTAGGGGGATTCCCAGGTGGCTTAGTGGTAAAGAATCCATCTGCCAATATGGGAGATGCAGAAGACACTGGTTCGATCCCTCACTTGGGAAGATACCCTGGAGGAGAAAATGGCAACTCAATCCAATATTCTTGCCTGAAAAATCTCATGGAGCCTGAGGGCTACAGTCCATAGGGTCACAAAAGAGTTGGACATGACTGAGTACAACACACACATATGGGCAGCCAGCTGCTAAAAAAGTCTTTTTGTGACTCTTACTGTCTGCAAGATAAATTCCAAACTTCTTTTCCTGTCACAATAATTCACTACCTCTTAAAGCATACGTTTAACCTGTTAGGTTAATTTTACCTGAAATTATCATTACATCAATTAAAAATTGCTAATCTTACATGCAAGAGATACAAGAGGCACAGGTTCAATCCTTAGGTCAGGAAGATCCCCTGGAAAAGGGAATGGCAACCCTCTCCAGTATGCTTGCCTGGAAGTTTCCATGGATAGAGGAGCCTGGCAGGCTGGAGTCCATGGGGTCACAAAGAATGGGATGCAACTGAGCATACGTCGGAAGGTTAAACAGCAAGTGTGCTGGTACCAGGGCTTCCTCGGTGGTAAAGAATCTGCATGCCAGTGCAGGAGATGCAGTTCAGTCCCTGGGTCAGGAAGATCCTCTGGAGGAGGAAATGGATACCCACTCTGTTATTCATGCTGCGACAATCCCATGGACAGAGGAGCCTGGTGGGCTACAGCCCATGGGATTGCAAAGAGTCAGACATGACTGAGTACCCATGCACAAGCAAAGAAAAAAAAAACAAACAATTTTACATGCAATTATCTTTAAATCCTCACAGTAGCCCTATGGGATAGATGTTCCTATTTCCATTTTACAGAGGAAGAAACTGAGTCTTTCAGAAGGTAGGACCTTGCCCAGAGTAATAGCATTGGTAAATGGAGGGATCAGGGTTTGAACTGCCTCACCTCTCATTTATTCCTCAATCACTGCCATTGGTTTCTGTTATTTTCGAGACTGTCCCTTGCTAACATACTCCTCTTATCAGATTTCATGGTCATTTTTAAGACTTACTATATGACTTTTTCTGAAGCAGACACCTCAAATTTTGAACACTTCTAAAACTTGTCGTTTTGGGGCCTTATTTGGGGTTGTGTACTTTTAACCACTTTAATATACTGTGTCTCTGAGCTCTCACTCCTAGTACTCTCCATTTTGTCTCATCTCATATGCAACCTCTGCTCTAGCCATTCAGAATTATTTTCAATAATTCTGTTTTTTTTTGCAAATACATCATCTTGTTTCATGCTTTTATGTATTTGCATATTCAACCCGCCCTCTGCTACTTAAGATTGCTGTCCTTGAAGCCTTCCTGGACTCTCTAGATTACTCCTTTGTCCCTTTCTCTGTGTGCCAGGCTCTGTTACAACCCTTATCTGACATTAAAAGCATTTGGCCTCTATAACCCTTAGTGACAGACTTTATCTTTGGATCTATAGTGCCTTGTACAACCATAACTTGTACACAGGTGCTTAGCAGTTAATTATTGATCACATCAGGAAAAGAAAATAACTCTTTATCTACCTCACAGAGGTTTTTTGAAAGTGAGATGAATAGAAAAGTAGCTTTCATATTCATTATGTAAATAAATGTATCATTATGTAAATGCAATGGATTATTTTTACTCATCTAGTGATGAGTACCTTTCTGAAAGCAGTATTTGGTTTAAGTCCTATTAGTATTGATTTGCAGCCTGGTTTTACGGGACTATTCTAATTCAGGATTACCCAGTTTCTGGTTTTTAGCCCTTGTAATGGTTTAGGAGGACTAGCTTGTGAGCCATCGGTGACTTGACAAAAACTCTAGCCCCTCACTCTTCCTCTGGTTTATTGACTTTGTATCTCTCTGTCCTCATGTCCTTAAGGGAAGTGTTTATATATTTTAATTTCCTTGAAATAGAACTTATGGTCTATATGGACATCAATAAATTATTTGACATATATTTTACAAATGTGTTTGGGACTCTTCTGACATTTCAGGTACTTGGATAGATCTTTTAAGAGAATCTAGTGGAGACTGCAGGGTTTTTTTAGTTTGTCCCTAGACTAGATCTTCAGGTGTTTTGAGATGTGCAGTCATAGTCTTTTTCTAAATTTTACCTGTAGTTGAGGCAGACTTTCATGTTCATATCATGGAACTGGATGGGCAGTTTTCAAATTATACTAAATACTAGTAGTGAATATTACTCAAAAAATGCCCTACTATGTTTAATTTTAAAGTTAAAAAATAAAATATAAGGAAATGACATCTCAAACAAACGCAAAAGCTGAAGGCAAAAATGAAGTTGCCCGTATTCCTCGGTGTTGCCCTAAAACATGGGACTGTGTTGTCAGTAGAGATGATGGGAAACCTGGGGATTTGGTTAAATTTGAAACTAACCATCTTCTGCCCCTAGTCTTATATTGCTTAAATATGTTGTAACCTTGACTGCTGGATTTTACAAATACCTTGAGTCACAGCTGATTTCCTATTGTCAGTGTTAATGGGATCTTTTCATGGCCAGTCCTTTTAAAAAACAAAACAAACCTTTTTCTTACTAAGTTAGCATATAGACAATTTTATAGAAAATAGTACCCAACAATAATAGTTAGGTGGTGCTTATTATAATGTTTTAAGCACTGTTCTAAGCATTTTACATGGATTGACACATAGTCGGACACGACTTGGCAACTGAACAACAGCAGCAATCGTATGAGTTAGGTGCTATTCTTATTATTATCTCCATTATCCCAATATAAATTGAGGCACAGCGTGTCCAAGTATCCCAGGGTCACACACAAGCTCAACTTGCAAGTGTGTGAATATGCTTGTCTATTTCAGAATTTAACCTGTCTAAAGAAATCTTCAACAGAAAAACGTTCTGACCCCAATTTACTGCTGCTTTTGTGATCCTTGTTGAAGTAATCTCAAGAAGTGACAATGATACCAGGCATTTGGTTAACTATTATGTGGTTGGTTAACCTCAAAATAGAAAATTTGGTCAATAAGAGTTTTTATTTTAGAGTCAGAGAGCTATTTTAGGGACCTGCTGCTGGAAAGGCTATCCCTGGGACAGCAGATCCCTTAGTTCCTAATGGACAGCTGCATCACCAACAACTCCTGACCATGCGAGGACTAAAGCAGGTAATCGAGCCCAGTTTATTAACCCTTCTCTGTTTTCTTTCCAGCTAGCCACAGTGCAGCCTGGCCAGAATTTCCACATGTTCACAAAGGAAGAACTTGAAGAGGTTATCAAGGACATTTAAGGAAGTGTGATCCATAGAATTTCTTGGGGACAATTTCAGTTCTTCTAGTTGCCCTTAACTTTTATTTCCAGCTCCAGTTCCTTGGGAAATCTCCAGTGTATGTGCATTTTTTTATGATGTCTGTACATAAAGGCAGTTCTGAAATAAAGAAACATTTAAAATATTTAATAGACTATTCTTTTTTAATGCAGTCTTGTGTATAAAATGCTTATATTAGGGGCAAAGAGGATGGTGGTATTAACAGCCCTATCCTACCAGAATATTCTAAAATTGTTTTAGTGGCTCTCTACAACAGAATCAACTTATTATCAATTCCTTGGTGTTGACAGATGAACTTCCAGCTGGTCCAACTCCTTCTCATGTGTAATAGATATTAATACTACTGTGAACCCATTTCAGTTCTGTAATTTTTCTTGAGTAAATGGGTATTTTTGCTGCTTTCCTTATATGAAGAAGATGCTACTAACTGACCATCAAAAAGAACATGTTTTGAGCTCCTCCCCCAAACACTGATGGCTTGGAATAAGCCAGCTACAATGTTGTACTAGTTCTTGTGCCTTAATAGATAATTTGGAATGAGATTTTTTTTTTATGAAGTCAATCACTATAAAAGAAATGAATTCATGATCTTGGTTTCGCTGGCAATCAAAAGTGGATTAAATTCAGAAGTAGTTTTCATTAGACTTGGAAATATACTATGAATTTCCCCCATTAGAGCTGCCATTATATGACTGGTTGAGATTATTTAAAAAATCAATCTGTTGGAGCCTAAAAAATGGCCATGTGAAGTAGGTATCTTTACTTATAACATCATACTTAACAGATGAAGAATCTAAGGAGATGTGACCATAGACACAAAAAATTAAGCTCTTAGGACTTGAACACAGATTTTTCTGGTTTTAAATTATCAGCTCTTAATTTTTAAAGTGTCGGGTATGAGAAGCCTAGATACCTACTGAGTAAGAGGGAAACCTCAATGAGATTTGAGAATATACTGTCCACAACATGACTAATCCATATGTGAATAATGCATAATTGATTGTGTATTATTTTCATTAATATTTCTAGGAAATTTTACTCTATTAAAATTCTGATTATTTGAATACGCTGAATTCATATTAAATTCATACCTTTTCCCAGCAGAAAACGTGTCCTTATATACATTTGGAAACTGCAATGATGGGAAACATTTGGGAAAAAAGCTTTGCTTGAGACATACACACATAAAGAAAATAGGGAACTAAAGGTATATTGTCACCAGTGTTCTGGAGACAGTTCTAGTGATATATTAAATATTGCATAATCATGAGATTAGTTTCTCTCACATTCACTTCTTAAATCCTAATAGGAAATGCCATTGAAAAATCATCTCAACTAATATTTATTCAGATTTAGCAAATTTGAGTACTAAAAATATAGTAAGGTTTTAGGCATTGGAGATAGAGCTGTGGTGTAGGTATGGTCTGTGCTCCAGTGAAGCTTCTAGTAGGGAGAACTAGACAATAAATACCTATTTTAACTCAGTGTAGATGAATGCAGCAATGGACTAAACATGCTTTAGGGAAAGGTGAAGTTGTGTCTTGGAATCACGTATATTATGTAGGGAAGAAAAAAATACTAAGGAATAAAGTAGCTCTCAGCCTCAGCTTACACTGTACAGGTGAAACAAAAGTAATTCCCTTTGTAATCCCAATTACAGAGTTATTGGAAGAGATCGACTTCAGTTTTCTGCAGAATTTTAAAATTTCCTTTAAGGTTTTTTTGCGTCTGTTTAAATAGAAGAGACATAATCTTACTGACAAAAACAATGGTTATGTGATGTGTACCTGCTTTCAATTCATCTTTCTGGTTTAGGATTTATCTTGGAGAATAGTATGGTTTTAGTAATAGGATAAATTTACATATTTTAGTCTTGCAAGTAAGGTAAGATCTTAGCTGTGGTATTTCACAAAGGAGGTCTGACAGTGCAACTTTTATATTTAGTGCCTGTGTCATTAGATGAAAGTGAAATACTGAAATAATTCATTCACTCAAACACTGAGTGCCATATGCCAGGTACCGTGTCCCCAGCGGCTAGTACAGTTTGAAGAAGGCACCATACTCTGTAAGCATATAATGAAAACTGAAAGCAATATATTAAATAACTGCAACGATATAATGAGTTTAAATAGTGGGGTATTTAGTAATTTCTCCAGGAGATGGCACTGTTGAGTTGGCTTTTTTCTTTTCAGGCAGTAAGACAATAGACCTTTCATGTATTGGCCCAAACAAAGAAATATTCCTGTATAGCCTGTCTTCTCTCTCCAGCTAATCACATGCTACTGGAACTGACTGTCTTGTGATCTACTCCCCAGTTGGCATAGATTAAAAAATAATCTGTATTTTAAAAATCTGACACATTGTAGTTAATGGAAAAGAACAAATTGTTCACCAGTTTTCATGGAGCTTTATCTTGTCAGTTCAGTAGCTGAGAACTTGGAAGACTATTCCAGTGATTTTACCTTTCAAAATTATGTTTTCACTTGTCACACCTTACTATGGTTGTTCTGGCAAAATGTAAATTTGTAAACATTAAAGTAGTAAATTTTTGTTTGTAAATTAACATGACTAGAGGATTTTAATGTAACACTGGTTGGGGCACTGCACCATTCATTTTGCTCTACAATATCATTTGGGTTTACCTGCAGTAATTATTAAGAGTAATTTTTAGTGACTTTATTTGGGTGTAATGTTTTGTATATTTTGTGTCTGTTCCCTATTTTACAGAACAACTTCTGGCATTCTGAAGGGATGGAGTCAGTAAGGAGAAAATCCAGAACTGGTTTTACCTGCACTACATGTTCCAGAATAGTTACATGTGCAGTTTCTGCGATAAAGGCAACAGCTTAGGGATTTTATTTATTGGAGGCAGGATGCTAAATTAGGGGATATCATATATTGAAAATCAAACTTGTGCTGTGCACTCACTTCAGGGTTAAAGTACTTTGATAAAGATAAATGTGCATTTACGCAATAATGTCTAAAGTAGGCACTGGGCAATTATATTGCACCCTTTTACCTGCATTGCACCCTTTTACCTGCCCCAACATCTACTTTCTAACTCCAGGAAAACCAATAAGCAATTCCTGTTTTGGCCTAACTCCCTACCTAAATGGAAGATGAGTGAGAAGAGATTTCACCAGGCTTGCGTGAGTCACGGATGTCCTGATGTCTATGTGCCTCACAAGACTCAGCCCACACAATTCGCATTCACTTTTGTCAGCAAGGCGGCTGCTGCAGTAGACAATGGACGCTCCAAAGTGCGGGGGTTAAAAACCAGAAGCACCGGTTCATGAAGGAGCCCCCTTTTCCAGATAAGCGAGCTCAGGGATTCTCTGAGAAAATTTTCCAGGCGCTGCCGCAACCCAAAGGAATTTTAGGGGTGTCTCTGGGGGAGAAGAGGTGACCAACCCAGCCCCAACTTGAGGGTGCCAGGGAGAGTAGTGGGGGGTCGGGACGCCACGGAGCGGGGGGCATTCTTGTGAAGGAAGGAAGCTCCTCTTAACTCTGGAAGCCGGGCCTTGGAGACGCGGGGCGAGCGGGGGATGACCTCAACCGTCTCTGCCACGTTCCAGCCAATCAGTCCCGCATCTTGGCATCCGAATCCAGGACCCCCGAAGCCGGAGGCGACGCGAGCCAATGAGCAGTGGGCCGGGGAAGAAGGACAAGCGGCCAGCCTATGGGGGCGGAGAGGCCCGGCTCCGCGTATCCAAGGAGCGCCGGGCTCCGGCTCGGGGGTGTGGCGCGGCGCCTGCGGGGGTGGGCGGGAGCGCCCGGCTGCAGGTGTCCGAGGCGTAGGCATTCGGCGGCGATGGAGCGGCCCGGGGGAGCAGCGGACAGCCTCTCGCGCTGGCCCCACGGCCTCGGCCTTCTTCTCTTCCTCCTCCAGCTGCTGCCGCCGGCGACACTCGGCCAGGACCGGCTGGACGCGCCGCCGCCGCCCGCTGCGCCGCTGTCGCGCTGGTCCGGCCCCGTCGGGGTAAGCTGGGGGCTGCGCGCGGCCGCGCCCGGGGGCCCGGCTCCCCGCGGCGGCCGTTGGCGCCGCAGCGCGCCCGGCGAGGACGAAGACTGCGGCGGGGTCCAGGACTTCGTTAGCAGGCTGGCTAACAACACACACCAGGTGAGCGGGCGCCAGGTCCGGCCACCTCCCGGACTGCGAGGTACCGACCCTCGTACCCCCAGAGGCCCGCCCGCCAGGCCCGAGCAACCGGCCGCTCTTTCTCTGTCCGCGCGCCTCGCGTCCCCGAGGAAGAGACCCCGGCCGCGCGGCGCCCGCGCTCACCCGGCCGCGGCCCCGAAACTGCGGCTGCAGGAGGGCCGAGTCGGGCCGAGGGAACGACCCTCGGTTGTCGCGGCCCAGGAGGCGGCTGTGTTTCGTCACAGGGGAGGCCGGCTTAGACTTTCACAGCATTCTTTTTTTTTTTTTCTTCCTAAGTTGTCAAAATCTATCGAGCGTTGTTGTTTTCCGTCTGTATGAATAATTAGGATCGAGTAACGCTATCCCCCACGAGGAAGCTGCAGGAGTTAATTACCTTTTAAGTGGTTGGAGAAGTTGGGGCTGCGCAGAAGCAAAGGTGTGCCTTCGTGGGGTCAGTACTTCCAGGGTCGGTCGCTGGTGTTCAGAAGTACCAAAGCAATTATTAGGCTCCTATGTGTGTTTTAATAGCTAAAGGAACAAGGTTGTCTGTGGGATTACAGTGTGTGATCTGTCTTACGCCTTCAATTTGGTCTTCTGTCTTGGTATTGGACTCTAACCAGGATGTCTTGACACTGTTTTAACAATGGTTTTCGATGGTGAAGAAACACTGCAGAGATTCTCCTTTGAGCCAGGTCTTAGACGAAAACTTTAGAAATTGTGGCAGTTCTGTCTCTGGGGATAAGCATCTCAACCTTTGCACACTACTGGATTGACAGTAGTCAGTGTCCTGGCTACGTGCTCTAGTGCAACCTGGGCATCTTCCTCGTATTTTTTCTAGAACTAACGATTTATTTGTTGCATAATGTCTTTTCAGTTCAGTGCATTTTCTCCGTTATATCTCTTCCTCTTTCAGAGAGAGCCGCAGTGAGGGGACAGAGGTGAGTGGCTGACTGCACTTGTCTTTGTAGAACCACATTCTGTACCAGCCCAACTTCAGCCTCCCCTTGATCTTTCTTCCTCTGCTTGGACTAGTAATCTGTGCAGAATTCTTTGTTCTGGGGACCCAGGGCAATTTCAGCCAAAGCACAAGTAGTCTGGGAAAACTCTTGCTAAATGCAGTCCAAACAACAGCTGTAAAAAGGTGGCCAAGCTAATGCTGACCTGTGGGACAGGTTGGATGCACATAGGGCAGGATGAGAACTGGGAAGTCTTCCTGTTTGACAAGGAAAAGAAAAATGTTATAGACTTCCATCTCACAGTGGGGAGTGTAGAAAGGCTTTACAACACCAGCGCCTAATTTATAACGGGACCACTTCCTTCCTTGAGCCAGCCAGACACAACATTCTTACTCCAGACACAGCATTCTTACTCCATATTTGGCTTCTTCTCTTGCTGATTGACCTACCTTTAGGACCTGCTGCTGCTCCTGGATTTATTCTTTTCGTCAGTCTTCCCTGGTTGGTTTGAATTGGTATGTCATTTGTAATATATTGGTTTCTAAAGCAAGAGGTTGAAAAAAAAAAAAAACTGGCTCAGGAGGTGCTTAGGCCAGATCTATCAAGAGCAGATCTGAAATCTCATTCTTTGAGGTCTCTCTCTCTCTATATATATATATGTTTTTTTATTCCCCCTTTCTTTCATTTTATTTAGCTACTCTTCCCAGTGATGTTTTTAAAAAATTGCTTTTTAAGTCTTCTTTCAGTGACCTTCTTTAAGAGAACTATTTTTGCATTTCTTAATTGTCTACAGTTTCTTCAGAGATCCCATCTTTTTTATAGCATGTATATGTAAGTGGAGCCACTGTTAATAATAATCACCTTAGAAACAGTTGAATAAAGCAGTTCTTAGCAGTGCACCCACCTTAACCAAGAGTTGTTATGTAGTGGTTTCTTCTGCTTTGCAATTCTGTATTTTTAAAAGTCATAATGAATCATCCTGAAACTCTGTTGAAGAGATCCTGTTGTGAGAGCCTTTATAGACAGTGTGAAATAAATGTATCAGCATGACTGAACAACTTTCTAACTTTCTATTAGAAATATTGTATACTTTGTACAACTGGGAAAGTGCCATTTAGAATAGTTTTTCGTAAGATAACAGGGTTCAGTTCCTAAGAAGAATCAAAAGTTCCTGGTTCTCTTCTTACTTGTTATAGGGATAACCTGCTGTTCATGTCAAGCCTCCTTCATGTAATCGATGTAGGTGAATATCTTCCACTGTCCAAGATGTGTTAGATATTGGAGGTGCCAAGATACAAAGAGAGAGAATTCAAACTGGAGAACGAAAAGCCTCAAAGCTTTTAGCATATCTCCTAGACCTGTTCCTGTGGCCTGTTTAGCTTTGTGAGACTATGCTGGGGTTTAATCTTTAGAAAGCAAAGTAGAACTAAAGCATGAGAGTGCTTTTATATTCTTCAAGTTTTAGAAGACCTTGTGCTGTAATGACCTATATAGACTTGGTCTCTTCAGTCATGAAATCCAGCAACTAAGTGTGTGTGTGTATTTATAAATGCTTTTCTTCTTAGACTTAATAAATAACCTTCCTTTTGCCTTTAACCCTGAACTCTTTTCATGACACACTTTTAACTGATTCTTTCCTTTAAATGCTTAGAGTGTTCATGACATGTATAACCTTTGTGCAAGAGAGAAGTTGAACAAGCCTAGACGATTTTATTAATGTTGGTTGCTAAGTTGGATTGCTTCAAAACATTCCTTCTATAAGCACCCCTTTGAGGTTAGGCCTGAAACTGTGTCTTAAAGAAACAGATGAAATGCCTTGGCCAGAGTTATGGCGGTGGCTGACATAATTTCCTTACTTCTCATTCCTGAGTTCAGACCATTTGACAATTTCCTTAAAACCTTTAACACTTAGGATTAATAAAGCCAGGAACTGTGGTTCATTCTCTGTCCTTCTGTTCCTGTCATTAACTGTTTCTTTACATGTAACTTCACAACTTCTACCCCAACATCAAAGCGTCTGGTTTCTTAAATAAAACAGGCCCTGTGGTGAGGCCCTGTTGTATGGGGTGTCAGTTCTGAGAAGAATGTGTGTGTTTGTTTGCTGGTGCTGGCAGGACTCAGTCCAGGCTGACAGGACTGAATGTGCCTGTTGGAGGCTTTACGGAGTGACTGCTCATAGCCTGTTGCGGATCTTTGTCACACCCAGAAATCTGAAGGTCAGTGCCTTTAACTGCCCTGAAACTTTCTAACTGCCTCTTTTATTGCAGTACCCAGCCCTCTCCTTATACTGCCTTCCCCAGCACTCCCACCTTCAGCCTCTAGTTAATCTTCTCTTGAGCCCTGTTTCATCCATTCGTTTTGAGGTCAAGGAATAGGAATTCTCTAGGCTCTCCTTCCTGGTCCTGATTGAGCAGAATGAGCAAAATCCTGTTGAGGACTCTGCACCCATACAGTGTATCCATCGGACCTGTAACCCCTAGGAGATGTTCAAATGACGTCTGTGTCTGGGATTTCAGTTAGCAGTATCAGCCAAGTTGATGAAGTATACTTATCTGGGGAAGGGTTAGTTATCATCTGAGGTTTAGTTAAGGTGAGGGTAGAGAGCTAGCCACGTAGAATAAATGGCTCAAAGGGGATCAGATCAGATCAGTAGGGTAACAATTAGGTAAGTTCTCTGCTGACTCAAATATTTGGCTCTGCTCATAGTGATTTTTAATTAGAAAATTAAAAACACTGGTCAGTTTCTACTGGCAATTTTCTTTTTATAATGGTGATAATAATAGGCTCCTCATCCTGCTGTTTTGATCAGATATTTTGTGTTAGGTTCACAGAAGCGGTTAACAGCCTCTTTTGCACTCTATTGATTTCAAATCAACTCTTGCCAGTAAACGTTGGGTTCTCAGTGAGTGACTACAGAGACTGTGCCCCACAACTTTGCCCTAGTTGGCCCGTTACTCTCTTGTGATCCTCAAAGAAAGGGCAGTGCTTAATACTGAGTTGTAGAGATCAGATCAGGAGAGTCACATTTCCTCTTCCTCCTCCCTTCCTACTCCTCAAAGTTCTCTCCTCAGAAAGTAGACTGTGCCTTGAGATTGGAGAAATGAAGTACAGATGTTTTATACAATTAGAAGCTAAGTTAGACCAGAAGTTAAGGTAGACCAGATATCAAATTTGACATGTAACTAAAAATACAGCCTTTTTAGCAAAAGGTTGTGTGTCAGTGGCTCAAAAAATATTATAAAACAGATACTGCATTTGTAAATTTCTAAAATAAAAAAAAAAGTTTTTAAAAATTATCTCTTTATTTTTTTCTAACCAGTGTTTCTATTGTATCTTATACTCTTTTTTAAACACTTAGTGAAAAACTTGTTCTTCCCACTGTCTTTCTGGCCTCACTGATCTGTATGTAGGTGGTTCTGAGGAGTAATGGGGCTTGAGGAACAAATTGGTCAATTTCAGTCTGTTCTAGGCAGGTGTTTTTGGTGTTTTTTTTTTTCCTTCTGACACTGTAATGGTGACTATAGTCAAGGTTGGGTTAGTAGTATGTGGCTTTGAGCTAGCTGGCTTGGATGAATCTTCATGATAGACTCTTCATGCTTGTAGAGGCTGTTAGGTGAATGCTGGACATATGGAGGTGTTTTGCTTGTTTTTTCTTTCCTTTTTTTTAAGATTGGAGCTATTTTTCCTTCTCTGTTCTCAACCCCAGTCTCAGGAAACCATAGCAAAGACAGAATCTTCCATTCAGAGCCCGTGGTGTTTTGCTGAGAAAGTTTTCTATGAATGTAATTTATTTTCTGTTTTGCATTTCAATATCTGGCCCTCAACTTCTCATCTACAACATGAGAAGTTTTGGACTAGATTGAAAATGTTTAATAAGTTCTGTGATTCATATAGAAGAAGAGGAGGCCAGAGGTTGTGATCACAAATGTTTATTGGTTGATTCCAAGTTTAGAAGCAAATTATGGCTGTTCTGCTTCCCATTTGAACTTGAACATGGCCTGGATTTCACATCTGGGGTAATTTGTTACCACTTCCAGAGCTTGCTTCAATGAAATACGAGTGTTCTTAAAGATAATGGACGTATTTTTGTCCATATATTTATGAGAAATTTAACTCTTATTTGGGCAAAAATACTTTATTGTTCTTGTTGATTGGAAAAAGTCTAATGTTAATCAAAGCTACTAGCCTGGATAGTCCAAAAGAAAACCAAATAGATACCTAACAGTAAATTTGTTTTCCTTTTCCTTCCCTATAATACTCTACCAAAAATGAGGCTTTTTTTTTTCTTTTTGTTATGGCTGCTTGTGTGTTTGAAAATAGATGGTCAGCCTCCCATAAATATACTCAGCCCTGTGCTAGTTAGAAACTTAATGTGTGATTAATTGACTTGATTTAGATTTCTTCTTCATTGGAAGAAAATGTATGTTTTTTTCCTTCTAGGGCTTATGTATCTCTCATATTTGCTTTTGTTAAGAGTTTTGCTCTTTTTACCTGAATGTTCTAAAAAACTAAGTTCTAATGTTGTAGTTGAGCCTATTTGCAAATCTAATTCAACAGTAAGATCACCCTGAAGAGAAATTGAACTGGGAAGGAAATTTTTAACTGACTTTAGTACTTCTCAGATAATTCAGATCAAATGTTTATCTGGTACCTGCTCTTTGTCAAAGGGATTCCCGTCATAAGCATGTTATATACAAAATTCAAAAAAGAAATCTTAATACCTAGACTTCCCTCGTGGCTCAGACAGTAAAGAATCTGCCTGCAATGTGGGAGACCTGGGTTCAGTCCCTGAGTCGGGAAGATCCCCTGGAGGAGGGCATGGCAACCCATTCCAGTATTCTTGCCTGGAGAATGAATCCCCATGGACAGAGGAGCCTGGAAGGCTACAGTCCATGGGGTCACAAACAGTCAGACACGACTAAGTGACTAAGCACAATACTGGATTTGAATCCTGACTCTGCTGTTTCATAGTGTATTGTATGATTATAGATAATCACTTAACTTCTCTGACCTTTATAGTTTTGTTGTTGTTTGTTCGTTTTACTAGAGAGTCAGCTTTAGGATTATTTGGTGAGTCAAATGAGAAGTTTTATCAAAATGTTTGTTAAAAGTAAAGTATTGTGTAGGTATCCTTTTGGAGTTCTGGCCTGTGCAGAAGAAAAGTTAAACATTAAAAAAATCTGTATTGTTGTCATGTTAAGGATTTAGCTGTTCAGTGATGGTTTGCTGAGAGTCTGAAAGAATTTTAGAAGAAGTCATGATGACTGCAATGCAGTAGTCTGGAAAGGCCTCATGGATGAAGAGAGAATCAAGGTGTGGAGGAAATTCTTAGGGAGACCTGTAAAGGCTCGGAGATAGGAGGAAATTCTTAGGGAGACCTGTAAAGGCTTGGAGATAGGGAAGTCCACGATACGCTCAAGGGATGATCAGCAGAGACTTTCTTTTGGGAAGAAGTAGTTGATGAGTATGAATAAGGATTCCGGAAAAACCTAGTTAAAAAGATAGCTCATTGTAAGGGAAGGAAAGAAACAGGAAGTACAGGGAGGGAGTCTGCTAATGGTACTTACTGGGGAAAGTATTTGAACAGTTAGTGGTTGACAGAAGGCTGCTGCTGCTGCTGCTGCATCGCTTCAGTCGTGTCCGACTCTGTGCGACCCCAGAGACGGCAGCCCACCAGGCTCCCCCGTCCCTGGGATTCTCCAGGCAAGAACACTGGAGTGGGTTGCCATTTTCTTCTCCAATGCATGAAAGTGAAAAGTGAAAATGAAGTCGCTCAGTCGTGTCCGACTCTAGTGACCCAATGGACTGCAGCCTACCAGGCTCCTCCGTCCATGGGATTTTCTAGGCAAATCAGGAGGCTAGACAGGAGGCTAGAGCTAGATAAACCAGAGGTGGAAATGGAGAGCCAAGAAGAGTTATCCTTTTAGAGGTCGACCATTCTCTGTGGTCTTGGAAGAGTATGTCCAGCCTGGAACAGGACAGAGGGCAAGGCGGACCATCTTTTGTCCTTGAAGTGCTCAAGGTTTCAAGGAACACTTCAGGACTCCTGGACCTTACTGAAGGGGGAAGTGAGCCCAGGGATGAGAAGTTCAGGAGCTAGAAGACAATGAAGCCTGTGAATGGATTTTTCTGAACATCTGTCAACAAGGATAAAATTGAACTCTTGCTGATAATGTGCTTAACAGTTTGAATCATAGATTGTTAGGCTGATTAGCTGGTCAGTTCTCTTACCAATGAGGCTAAATAACTTGCTTACAGGCCAAGAGCTGGTGTAGAACATGTATGTCCTGTGGCGCTGCATTTGGAAGGTTGCATAGAGATATTTTAAGTCAATTCATTTGCTTTAAAGGTAAGGCAAGATTATAGACTCTGGCTGTAAGTCATGTAGTTATGAATTCCTCGCTGCTCCTTAAGGTCATAGTTCCCTTAACAGAGCTCAATTAGCCTTTCTAAGCCTCAACTCCCCATCATGTAAAATGGGAGTATTATCATAAGACTTTGAAGAGAAAACATTTTGAAAACCTTGAATCCTACCATGTATGTAGGATTTATGTAATTTCTTAGTAATCCTGTTGATCTGTTTCTGTGTCCATAGAGCCCAATCGTCAGCCAAATGATGCTGGTAAATACCAGCTCCCGAGGAACATGTGCATAAAAGGAGACAGATGCGGCATAAATGTATTTGGTTTCATTACTTGGCAGGGTTGAGTGACAGCCTTGGGCGGGGGTGGCAAGAATGAGAGTGAGTCAAGATTGGCAGAAGTGTAAGAAGCATATGTGTTCTTTTTTTTTTAAGCTTCATGATTACAGCAAAATTTAACTTGTTAATATGAGTGATACTAACAAGTAATATTAATTTGAGTCCACTCCAGTGTTCTTGCCTGAAGAATCCCAGGGACGGGGGAGCCTGGTGGGCCACCGTCCATGGGGTCACACAGAGTTGGACACGACTGAAGTGACTTAGCAGCAGCAGCAGCAGGTGGTGATTAGGAAGGAATGTGATCTCAGGTTAGACCTGGATTCAAAGTTTAGTGGTGACCAGGGAGAGATGAATCTTAATGAACCTTAGTTTTTTCATCTATAAAATGGATATACTAATACCTACCTCCTTAAGGTCCTTGTGAAGATTAAATACCTACCTCTTAAGATTCTTGTGAAGATTAATTAGGGTTTGGTGTGTATTCATCCTTTATTAAAGGTATTTTATGATGATTATCTTCACACAGCTTCTAATGGATTACTAGTTAGATGCTCAGATATTTGTGTATGCACTTAAAATTTTTTTTCATAGCTGAAATATTCCAGGAGAATGAGTATGGTTACTCACAAGAACCAAATCTGGATTAAGGAGTACATTCTACTTATGTTCTTGGACTTGGAGTTTAAAAAAAACTGGGTCTGATAAGGTAAAGACTGTCTATCCAAAGTGTCTGTTTTTTTAATTTTATTTATTTTTAATTGGAGGATAATTGCTTTACAGTGTTGTGTTGGCTTCTGCCATACACCAGCATGAATCAGCCATAGGTGTAAAACTGCATAATAAACCTAAAGCTTGGGGCTTCCCTGGTGGCTCAGTGGTGAAAAATCTGCCTGCCTGCCAATGCAGGAAACATGGGTTCAATCTCTGGTCCAGAAAGAGCCCACATGCCTCAGAGCAGCTAAGTCCATGTGCCTCAACCATTGAACCTGTCCCCTAGAGCCTGGGAGCCACACCTGCTGAGCCCAGGTCTCACAGTTACTGAAGCCCGCGTGTCCTAGAGCCTGTGCCCCGCAATAAGAGAAGCCACATATTGAAAAGCCCTTGCACCACAACCAGAGTAGTCCCTGCTCTCCACAACTAGAGAAAGCCCATACAGCAACGAAGACCCAGCACAACAAAAATAAATGTGTATAAAACCTAAAGCTTAGTGAAGGAGAAGAAAAATATCACTGAACGATTTTTTATTACATGCGTATCTCTTTAAAGTAGCATTGCACCACTTCCTGGCCTACATTAACTCTCCGCTCTGGTTGAAGTTGCGTCCTCACCAGTCGCTGTAGCTTGCCGTGTGCTCCGTTGCTTCTTGTCTTTGTTCTCATGGCATTCCTCCTGTCTGCCTTTCTAGCTCTGCTTGGTGTTTTCTGTTCTCTCCTATGGCACTTAACAGCACTATGTAATCGAGCACTTTACTGTAGCATTCAATTTTGTATTTACTTTCATTTATCCCATTGGTATTCTCCAGATTATAGACTTCTTAAAGATAGTACAAGTATGCCCCTTAACTTCACCCTTTGCCTCACACAGTGCTAGAGAAAGAGTAGTCAGCAAATGCTCAGTCTGGACTCAGCAAACACTTGCATTCTTGCTCTGCCCCTTGTCAGGTGTGTAGCTTTGAGCAAATTACTTAGCCTCTCTGAACTTCCTTCATCTATAAAGTAGCAGTGATGCTTTATGTATCATGAGTGCTCAATAAGGGTCAATATTATTATTATTCTTTAATTCAGCCATTTTTTATTGAGCACCTACCACATGTTAGGCCTTGTACTGGGTCCTGGGAACTGATAGAGAGCACAACAGACAAGATCCCTGCCTTTATGGACCAGTAGACAAAATAGACATTAAACAAATATGTAGTTATAAATACAGTAAGTACCAAGAAGGAAAAAAGCAACTGATAGAGCTCCTGAGAAATTATTTAAGCTGGTGCTTAAAGATGAATAGAATTTTTCCTGTAGGAGTGTCCCAGGCAGAGAGAACAACATGCTCACAGATGTGGGGCTAAAAAGAGCATAATGCCTCCAAAAATCTGGAGGAAGGCCCGTGTGGTTGTTGCAGAGAGAGTCAGGGGCTGGCCTCCACACCCTGTCGGGAGCCATGAGCTTTTATGGTTCAGTTAGCTGGCAACTGGTGAAGACCCTTTCATCACTTTCTTTTCTTTGAAATGAGACTAAGATGTAAAAATTAAATCCTAAGAGTTTTGAAATTTAACTGATTTATTAGGCATGAATAGAAATGAATTATCCCATGAAAATGGATTTTTCAATAACTGTGCCTACCCTTTTAAGTGCCAAAGTTTTTGTTGTTTGTTTTTTAATGAATATCTTTCTAAAATACTTCTCTGCTTCCTTAGTCAACAGTATGATCTTGGATCATTAAGGAGATTAAATTATGCTGTACCACGACTCACATTATTTTAACGTGGTGTGGCACTAATACCCTCAAGGTCCGCTGAGATTTGCAGGGCTATTTTCACCCATTTCGAATGGCCCAGATTTATAAGCTTAGTGAAATAAATGGTCTGCCTTGGTGAAGTTTACTCTTTTTTTCCTATAAAAATGATGGTCCCCTTTCAAGATCCTGTTCCTTCTTACTGTTGTTCCTGTCTCTAGAAACACTGTCCCCTAAATTTAACTTCTATAAACTAAAAAATTTTACTTAGCTTAATTTTACTTCTGTAAGATGCTTCTGTAAACTAAGAAAACAGGTTACTAATTTTAGACAGTGTAACAGGTTTAGCAAGCTGATTTGGCGTGATGGTCTGCAGGCTTCTCTTAGTGGTCAAGTCTGTAGGTTTTTACTGCATGGACAGTGGCGTCAGAGGTCTCTCTCCCTTGGTTCCTTTCAGTGGGTGCCCAGGTTGTTGAGTTTTCTAGATACGGGATTATTGTTGCCCTTTCTTGTTGACACTAGACTATTGTGGAGCAAGGAGCTGATTTTTTTTTTCCCAAACGAAGACAGAGCAGTGGAAAAGCAAACTGAGTTGTGAAATTATCGATGAGTCATAGAATATTAAAGCTTACAAGAATTAGAAATGTTGTTGTTCCAGCTTCGTCACCTTGGTGGTGAAGTGAGGTTGCACTGCTCAGATTCACAGAGCTATTGGCAGAGGCAGAAATAAAATTCAGTTGACCAGGTATTAAGCCAGTGCTCTCTCTGTATCATCCAGCCTCACAGGAAACTGAATAATTGAATAGATTTGCAAGCTTATATGCTGTTTTATGTTCAGCCCTTTTATTTCTAAGGATAGTCTCCAGGAGAACTGGAACGTTTGTGATCTTATTTTTGGCTCATGTTGTGTGATCCTAGCAGTGCCTTATTTAATAGAACTGTATTCTGTTAAGGTTTTCTTCCTGCCTGCAGGAGCTTTGCCCAGTTTGTCCCAGACCTCTCTTATACATCACTATGTCCTGTCTGTCCCTGTGTTTCCTGGTTGGGTTTGGAAGCCCGAACCTTCAACTCTCAGCCTTTATGGAGTCACCAGTGCCTTGTTACTTCATTTGACTCTCATTATTCCAGTGAGTGAAGGAGCATAATATAGTTTTATTCCTGAGGAAATATAATAGATTCCCAAGAGAGAAAATGATTTGTGCCTGCTTTCCCAACCAGCTAGTTACTAGACCAGGTTTTAACACTCTTTTGTTTTCAGTGACAGGTTGTCTTCTGTAGGTTGAATATCTTGCGTGTTCAGTCTTCATTTTTAGACTTCTGTTAAGTGTGTTCACAGAGTACAAACTTCACGAGCACAGAGTGTGTGTTATCACTGCTGTGTCCCCAGTGCCCGAAAAAGGGTCTGGCACATGGTAGGCAAGCAGATTTTTTGTGGAAAGAAGGCATGTGTGTGAAGGGTGACATCATTCACTCCCTGTTTATTTGCCAGAGAAGCTGTTCCTGATGGCCCGTCGGGTCATCTGCAAGTGGCTTTTAAACTGGGTCCCCCCATGTGAAACTGACCCAGGCTCAGTTGTGTTGTTGTGAGTTCTTTGAGTATTTTACTTTCAATTGGGTGTATAACTGAAGATAGACAAAGATTTCTCATTACCAAGTTTTTTTTTTCCAAGCTACAGTGACTCTTGGGACCAACTGTGAGTTCTCCTAGCCATAGCAACAGTAATTTAATTAGGCTTCTAGTTTAATTAGATGTGAAGACAAAGTTATTTCTGTGAAGAATGTTGTGTTTTGTGGCCTTTATTTTTTTCCAGATGAAACTGAAAAAAAATTTTTTTTTTAATTTTAGTTAGTCATGTCCGACTCTTTGCGACCCCATGGACTGTAGCCCGCCAGGCTCCTCTGTCCATGGGGATTCTTCAGGCAAGAATACTGGAGTGGGTTGCTGTGCCCTCCTCCAGGGGATCTTCCCAACCCAGGGATTGAACCCAGGTCTCCTGCATTGCAGGCAGATTCTTTACCACTGAGCCACCAGGGAAGACCAAGATGGAACTAGGGATGAGCCAGATGAGCGTAGAAATGGACATTTGTGTTCATTCATGGTCTCTTAAATGTGTGAACCTCAAGCTTTTAAATGGTGGGCATTAAATGTGTGTATGAGTCTTGCATTATCCAATGTCAAGGTGAATGTATTTCAGAAAGCTGTCACCGACTTTCTGACCTAATGAGTCCCTGGAAGCCCACTTGGTTGTAAACACCCATCAGTGACTCCCTCTACCCAGAGCTCCCCTGCTGGGGTCAGTTACGGCTGTCAGCACCACCCGGGACACTGACCATCACGGTCCCTACAGCAGATGATGCGGTGGGGAGCAAGCCAGCCACTCCGCAGAAACTGGGAGGAAGAAACATCACCATAAGTTCTGCCAACAAAAGGTGCTTTCTGTTAGTATTTAGAAGAAGTTGCTTTTAACCATAAACATAAACACACAATTTTACCTGCTATTCTGTAAATCTGCTTTTTACTCAACATGTTTTGAACCTTTCAAAGTCAGTAAACACCTGAACATTTTCAGTGACACCTGGTATATATTGTTTTATTGCCTGAGATAACTTACTTAACAGAGCGTCAGTTCTTCATCTAGAATATACAGATATAGTAATATGGGGTTGTTACGTGGATTAAATGATAATGTGTGTAAGGCTTGAACACAGTAGATGGCCTGCAGGATGTAGTGAACATGCAGGTGTGTAACGTCCTCTCTGAAGATGTGTAATTATCCCCTGGTGATAAATTCCTCAGTGGGATTGCTTGAGTCATGTGGTTGGGACATTTTCAGTTGATTCACGTCACCAAATAGCTCTCCAGAAAAGTTAACAGCGGTTTATATACTCCACTCCCACCCACGGTGCACACAGGCGCTCTGGTCTCCACTTCTCCCTGGATGCCTGTTGTCAAGCTTTTCCAAAAGGTGGAAAATGTTATCACATTCTTTTTCTCTGATTACTAGTGAGATTGAATAACTTTTCAAACGTTATTGGTCATTTCTGTGTCCGTTTGTGAATTGCTTGTTTGTGTCTTTTACCTATTTTCTTTTGAGACCTTTGTCTTTCTCTTATTGACCTGAACACTTTGTATATTAACCCTTTGTTGTGTTGCAGATAGTTTTTCCAGTTTTGTTCCAACTTTATGTTCAATATTTTGCTATTAATTTTTATATAGTCAAAGTAATTGATATATTAAGGGTTCTGGCTTTTGTGTCATTTTTGAAATGGCCTTCTCGTTCTAAGTTTGTAAAAATATTCACTCATACTTCTAGGATTTTTGTGGCTTAACTTTTTGTGTTTCAATCTTTGGTCTATGTGGAATTTAGTTTGGAGTGGGGAGGGGTTGTAGGAAGGAAGTTAGGAATCCAGTTTTTTTTTTTTTTTTCCAAATAGCTAGCTTTACCAACTGTCTTTTACCAATGATTTGAAATGCCTGCTTTATCATACATTAAAAGAAACTTTGTCTAGTCTTGACCTTTGTTTTGTTCTATTGCTCTGTCTTGTCTATTCCTGTGCCAGTAACTGTGCTATGAGATTAATAAATCTCTCACTGGATGTGGCCAAGTTTCATGCTCATCTGCTCCTGATTGGATCAAGCTGACATTTTACATAAGTAGTCTTAAATTTCTTGGTTTCTGAGCTTTCTATGATAGGGTATGATTATGTAATCTGAACTACTGTATTTACTCTGTGGTCCCTCTGGATGCTGGTTTTGGATCGCTAATCACACAAACAGCATGTTTACGTGGTTTCCCTTAACTCTGACTTGCTTCTAGAACCTACATTTGGCTGGCTGTTTAGCAATATGTAGTGGCCAGATCGTGTTGTCTTTCTGCTAAATAAGCTCCCTCTTAGGCATACTACACTGGGGCAGCGCAACTATTGTTTATCAGAAACGAAACAGGCTCAACTCTGCCACCTTTTCCATTTCAGTTGTCATGTATGCAGCTAATAAATAACATCTTTTTTTGTAACAGCGCTTGAGGTAGATCCTCTCCCTCCTGTTGGCTGGACTCCTCAACTCCTGAATGTTGTTGTGTATTTATTATTTTCATATTGTAGGATGTTCATTGGAAATACTGTGTCGGAGGTTTGGGGTTTTCTGTTCCTAAAGGGCTTATTCTGCCTTGTGGTTCTTGCTATCCACAGAACTTTGTCCTCTGCTCTTATTTCTCTTATTCATCTTACTTTGCCTTGATTAGAGCAGTTGAACCATAACTTATTAGTTGGTTATGTTCTGCTGTATATACCGCTGGAAACCTTCCTTGTGTGAGTAAGTGATCCTGTGGCGGCGTGTCAGTTTTCTTTGGGTGTTTCAAGAAGTGATTTTCTTTTCACACACATTTCCTTTTCTCTGTTTTCATGATCCTTTCATTCCCACCATAACTGTGTTTATCCTGATCTTGAAGTTCTTATTTAACAAGTACTTGATATACTGTATTCTCAGCACTTTACTAGTTGGTGAAATCAATATGTTTTATAATATGTTTTAACAGTGTTACCCTTTGAATTTTTTCAAAATACTTGCCTATATCTTCGTGTTTGTTCTGCCTGCACAACCCCCTCTGCCATATCCACTATTATTTATATCTGTTCCCACCTCCGTAAGCTCTGTTTAAATCTCAGTGGACAGACTTTTATTTCTTCATAGTCAAATATTTGAATTTCTCTTCTGTATAGTCTGAGCCACTAGACTACACAGAGGTGGCTTAGATGGTAAAGCGTCTGTCTGCAATGCGGGAGACCCAGGTTCAATCCCTGGGTCGGGAAGATCCCCTGGAGAAGGAAATGGCACCCCACTCCAGTACTCTTGCCTAGAAAAATCCATGGATGGAGGAGCCTGGTGGGCTACAGTCCATGGGGTCGCAAAGAGTCGGACACGACTGAGCAACTTCACTCACTCTGTATAGTCTACTCCTGGCCGTTGCCTCTAAACACTTTGATGTATTTGGGGGAACTTCACCAATTTTTGACTATATGGAGTTGATGGTAACTACAGTGGAAGGAGAGGAATAAGATCACTATTGTACATGTGAACACTCAAGAATACACACTAGTGTTTAATAATGTTTCGGCTGGCAGTAAGGGCATGGGAAGAAACCCTATTTAGCCATTATTTACCGAAATGGTGGAAACCACATTAGAGGAGGGGTTACACACAGGTCTATTTTGGTAGCAGGGGTTTGTGAATAGACTTTTATGGAATTATTCATGGGATACTTAATATCTTGTAAGATCTTGTGCTAGGCCTGACAGGTAATACCAGATCATACTATTTACCATCTAAGAAGTCCCAGCATAATTTGAGAGTACAAGCAACAGTACTTGGAGAGTTCTGTACAATTTATAGTACAAACAGCATCCATAAGAACTGTGCAAAGTAATGCCTAAGAAGAGATCATTCAAGCTCTGATAACTAGGAACTAGAATGGTTGGTTTTACATGGAAAAATGGGATTTCAGCTGTCTTTCAGATCTTTTGCACTGGTGTAGTCCCTCTCTTGTGGCTGTCAAAAAGAAACACCCACAATATGGGGTGCAGCCACTATGAAAACAGTATGGAGGTTCCTCAGAAAACTAAAAATGGAATTGTCATATGATCCAGCATTCTCACTCCTGGGTATATACCAGACAGAACTATAATTTGAGAAGATTCATGCACCCCTGTGTTCATAAGCAGCACTATTTACAATAGCCAAGACATGAAAACAGCCTAAATGTCCATCAGCAGATGCATGGATAAAGAAAATGTATGTGTGCAATGGAATATTGTGTATATGTGTGTTCTTAGTCACTCAGTTGTGTCTGACTCTTTGCAACCCCTGGACTGTAGCCTGCCAGACTCCTCTGTCCATGGGATATTCCAGGCAAGAATACTGGAGTGTGTTGCCATTTCCTCTTCCACGGGATCTTCCTGACCAAGGGATTGAACCTGTGTCTCCTGCATTGGCAGGCAGATGCTTTACCACTGTGCCACCTAGGAAGCCCTAATGGAATATTACTCAGCCATCAAAAAGAATAAAATAATGTCATTTGCAACAACATGGATGGATCTAGAGATTATCATACTAAGAGAAGTAAGTCAGAAAGAGAAAGACAAATACCATGATATCAATTACATGTGAAATCTAAAATGGGACACAAATGAATATATCTACAAAACAAAAACACACTCACAGATACGGAAAACTGACGTGTGGTTGCCAAGGGACAGCAGGGGAGGGAGGTTGGGAGTTTGAGATTAGCAAATGCAAACTATTGTAGAAGAATGGATAAACAACAAGATTCTACTTTGTATAACTCAGGGAACTGTATTCAATATCCTGTGGATAAACCATTATGAAAAAGAATATATACATGTTTAACTGAGTCACTTTGATGTACAGCAGAAATTAAACTCAACATTGTAAATCAACTATACTTCAATAAAATAAACTTAAAAAAAATCCTGCCAGATAATGGTGAGGACCAATGGAAAAGTTCAGAACAGAACCCTTCTTTAAAACCTGACCTTTTAAAAGGTATTCTCCCTGGGTATAGATTTCTGTCTTTACAGTTTTTCCCCAGTTCTTTAAAGACTTTGATACACTGATTTGCATTGTTTCTGAAGAGAGATCTTCTATGATTCTTTATTCCTCTGTATGTAATATCATTTTTTCTTCTGGATACTTGTAAGAGTTTTATCTATCACCAATTTTGAACAATTGGAACATGATTTGCCCTGGTATAGTTTTCACTGTGTTTCTTAAGCTTGGGGTTTGTGAGGTTCTTGGATCTCTGGGTTTATATTTTTCATTAAATTTGGGGAATCTTTGGTTATAATTTCTTCAATTTTTTCTATTCACACCCTCCACATCTTCCAGACTTCAATTATATATATGTGTGTGTGTGTGTGTGTGTGTGTGTGTGTGTGTGTGTGTGTGTGTGTATTTATTGGTTTATATATAGTTGCTTGAAGTTCTTTAGCTCAGTGATTCTTTGTTAATATTTATATTTTTGGCCTTTTTTTTGCTGTGTTTCTCTTTGGATAGTTTCCACTAGGTATGGCTTCCAGTTTATTAATCTTCTCTTCTGCAATGTCTGATTTCCTGTTAATCCTATTCATTGTAATTTTCATCTAGGGTGTATATTTCTCATCTCTAGAAGTCCAATTTGAGTTTTTTAAAATACTCTTCCATATCTTTAATGCTCATCTTTGCTCAGTCTATTCTCTAGCTTCTTGAGTGAACATCTGGAGTATTATTATAACTTTTAATGTCCTTAATGTTATTATTTGTGTTATTTCTGGGTCAGTTTGATTGATTTTCTCCTCATTATAGGTCCTGTTTTCTTTTTTGCATGTATGGATTTTTGTTGTTGTTGTTAACTGTTGGACATGGTGAATTTTATCTGCTTGAGTGCTATATATTTTAATATTCCTATAAGTATCCTTGAACTTTGTTCTGCGTCATGGTTAGGTTACTTGACAATAGTTTGATCGTTTTCAGTCTTGTTTTTAAGTTTTTTAGGCAAAACTAGAATAGCGTTTGGGTTAACTTTTCTTCATTACCAAGGTAAAACTTTTCTGAGTATTCTATCCAGTTCCTTGTGAAATATGAGGTTTTCTGTATGGTTGTTGGAAACAGGAATTGTTTCTGGTCCTGACTAAGGCCCTGATATTGTTTCCTTCAATTTTTACCCTGGCCTCTGGTAGATTCCTAGCATTCATGTGATGATTAGTACTCAGGAGAAAACTTGGCAGGGTGGTTAGGGAGCCCACATCTGTAGATCTCCACTGTTCTCATTCTGTACAGCTCTCACCTCTGTCACACCCTTCACTATGAACTCCAGCCTCTTTGGCTTCCCCAGACTGTCAGCTCATCTCTTCAAAGGAGAAAGACCTCTGGACTCTGCCTTGTCTCCCCTTCCCTGTACCATGGCCTGAAAATTATTTCAGGACAGTACACTAGGGCAGATGTAGGCCATCGTTTGCTGCTTCTCTTTCAGGGATCATTGTCCTTCATTGCCAAAAGTCCAGTGTCTTGAAACCTCTGTTTTATGTATTCTGTGTTGGTTTTTATTTAATTTTATTTTTAGTTGTTTCAGGTGGAAGGTAAATCTGATCCATGTTACTCCATCTTGGCTGGAAACAGAAGTCCTCTCAGAATAGAACTTTGACATTGCATACTCATTTCTGTCTTGAGGAAATTAAGTGGATCTGGCCATATCTTTTCACTCCATATCCTCCCTTTCAGAGCTCTGAAAGTAGTTCTTCTAAGAAATGAATTTAATCTTCATTGTCTTCCATGTGCCGCGCTCAGTTGCTCCATTATGTCCAACTCTTTCTGGCCCACCAGACTCCTCTGTCCATGGAATTCTCCAGGCAGGAATACTGGAGTGGGTTGCCATGCTCTCCTCCAGGGGATCTTCCCAACTCAGAGATCGAACCCACGTCTCCTGTGTCTCCTGCGTTAGCAGATGGATTCTTTACCACTGTGCCGGCAATAAGGAATCTGCCTGCCAATGCAGGAGACGTGGGTTCAATCCCTGGATCAGGAAGATTCCCTGGAGGAGGAAATGGCAACCCATTCCAGTATTCTTGCCTGGAAAATCCCATGAACAGAGCAGTCTGTAGGCTACAGTCCATGGGGTAGCAAACAGTCAGATACGACTTAGCAGCTGAGCACACTATGCTGTGTATTAGTTGCTAAAATGAACAGGCCTGGTCCCTGTTCATCTGGTCCCTGAACCAGATGGGCTTCAGATCTAATGAGGCAGGCAGGCATGATTCTTGTTGCTATAATTAGAAGTAATACATGTTTTGAAATGTCTAAGATGCTACCACAGTGTAGAATGACATGTATATTTTGTTAAACATGATAAATAAGCAGTAGAATTAATGGCCTTTTGCTGACATTTGTAAATTCTGTCTCCTAACCATGACCAGATTGTCCACACTTCTCCTGGACATCTGTAATCTTCCTGTTAAAGGGGTAGGATTGAGTCTGTGGTCTTGGTTCCCCAATTCTCCTGGATTTGTTTCCTTTCCATATGACCTTTTCTTTCTATCTGAGCTTTGGTCTGTTGATAGATCTGATTTCATTATTTTCTTTTATTTACAGCACTATAAGAGTGGTAGAGACTGAAATATAAAAAATTAATTGCATTTTCTCTAGGTGGATGAGTTTTCTCAGTGAGTTTATGCATTTTCAAAAGTAAAATGTAATTGGTTGCTGGGAAGGGAAGACTAAGGGTAGCAGAAGGCCACTATAACAGTTAATGAATTTCACTTCCATTTTCCCAAAGGAACTCTGGATGGTGAATGAGGTCAACTGTACTTTGATTTGTTTGGGTTAAGTTGAGGGTTGCTAGTGTCACCTAATAGTCCTCCTCTTTCTGTGACTGAGCAATAGAAGATATGAGTAATGCCAGTGTGTCTGCTGACTGAGTCAGGTGTGTAGAACATTGCCTGAAATGTGAAAGCTTGATCAAGCTAGCAAGAGCTCCAGTGATGGAATTTTTCTTTTATCCTAATCAGCTTTTGTGCCCAGAGCCTATCTTGGAAAGATAGCCTTTGTTTAGATGACTGTTAGCCCGTGCAGTCTGTCTGGTATTTGTGGAAACTCTGGATATCCCTGTTTCTCCTCAAGGAGCTCATTGATGTAATTTCAGACACTGTATCCTCACTCAAGAGAACATGCTGTCTTGCTCTGTGTGGTATCTTAGAAGACGCGCTGCTGTGTCAGTTTTTAAGCTTCTGGTTCCAGATGTCTCTAGCAGCAGACCTACTTTTTCTCAGATGCTTGGCCAGCTTACATGTATGAATAGCCTTTCTGTCCTGCAGTGGCTATGAGAAGCTCTGAGCATTTGAGAGTTAACTAGCGTTTACTGAGCAAGCCGTCTGTGTGGCACTGAGTGTACTATTTACAGAGATTGTACAAGAGATTCCGTCGACCTCAAAGCTGCTTACAGTACAGGGGAAAGTAGCGTAAGTGAATTTAGCGACCCATCTAGTAGGACCACCAAAGAAACTTAGAAGGTAAGCCAAACAGTTAATGTGTGAGTTCTGTTTCTTCAGACATCTCTGTTGCGATTGGTGGCTTGAGTGACCATGCAGCTGGAATCCCACCATTTATAGACATGCTGTATTTTGAATCAACTTTGTGGTTTGGGAAGGATGTATAATTCAACAGATGCTTATTGAGCATGCAAAGTATCATGGTAGGCACAGGGCATACTATAAAAATGACTATAAAAATTATATCCTTGGCTCCTAAGGAACTGCTCATATTTGGAAAGGCAAGGCATATTTAAGACTCTTAAAATCTTTGTAATATTTTTAAGTCTTCATAAAAGAAAAGCATAGTCATCAACAAACTACTAACTCCTCTGGGTGGTGGGGCTGTGGTGAGGTTGTGGTGGGGAAGAGGAAGGATCTTCACTCCTTACTGTATACATTTCTAATATTAATATATGTAGTAAGAAGTTTTTACCAAGTGCCAGTGTTGCCTTTTTGGTATTATTTCTTTATTGGTTAAAAAAGTGATAGAGACTAGTAGATTATACACATAATGTTAACTTTATGTGTATCTCTGTGTGATAAGATTTATATTTTCTTTGTTGTCTCTCTCTATTATTGTCTGGGCTTCCGAGGTGGCTCAGTGGTAAAGAATCCACCTGCCAAGCAGGAGACATGGGTTCGATCCCTGGCTTGGGAAGATCCCCTGGAGAAGGAAATGGCAATCCATTCCAGTATTCTTGCCTGGAGAATCCCATGAACAGAGGAGCCTGACAGGCTCCAGTCCATGGGGTCGCAAGAGTCAAAACAGGATTTAGCGACTAAACAACAATATTATTATCTACTTTTTTCTATAATGGATATATATTATTTTATAAATAGAGAAGAAAGTATTGGAAAACCAAAATTTGAAAGGACCTACAATAGTTATTATAATGAATTTTAATATGATTACCATATTTTGGATACAGCATACCAGCTTTCCCTTTTTTGTCTCCTCACTTTCACCACAACTTTATTAAGGTGGTTCTATTATTATTAATATTATTACTATTGTAGTTATTATTATTAAATAAAAAGGTGAAACAAGGGCATTTACTCTTGCTTCTTTCCCTTGTCATTTGGGTGTATTAGCCTAGAAACAAAAAGAATCCAGCTATTAGCTATTTGGCTGTACTGTGAAGGCTCCTTAGAAAAATTTAAATTATGCTGATTGGGTTACAATTATATCTGTCATTGTGGGCTGTGATCTCTTGTTTTAAAATATCCTAAGAATACTTTTTGTATCTTTATATTTAGTTCTGTTGGAGAAAGCAAATAGATTATCCCATCTCCCCATCTGGTACAGTGAAGAGAACTCATCTGCTTGGCTTACTTTGTGTGAGAGAGAATTAAAATTTCCAAGTTATTTGTGATTCAGGTTAAGTAGTTAAATGCTGTCTTTTCCAAATTTTGTTCCAGAAATCCATATCCCCTTTTAATTGTAAAGATAATTACTTTGAAAGTAATAGTGGTCTGTGTTATTTAAAGAAGTCAAAGATTGAAGAGGAGATGTCATTTCTAAATGAGTTTTTTTTTCCCCCCTTATAGCATGTATTCGATGATCTCAGTGGCTCAGTATCCTTGTCCTGGGTTGGAGACAGCACTGGGGTAAGTAATGTTTTGACTTTGTTGATTCAGCCTAGCAAGAAAATGGTGTAGATTTGGGGGAGTTTAAGTGCTAAATGTTTTACCTTCTGAAATTGTCTCCAACTTCAGCTGTAGGAAATGCATTTGTAGGACAGACTTCCAGAAGGCTGTGGTTGGTTTGGTTTTGCTTTTAGAACTAGGAACATCTTGTGACCACCTTCTTCCATAATAGAAACTAGACACCTTTTTAGTCTTTGGTGGCTGCTTGATATCAAGATGAGCAAGAAGAAGAAAAGAGAAGAGTGCTGTGTGAAAAGGGAGCCTTACAATTCTTGGGAAAATTTCTGTGTGGAAGTAGAAAACGGCACATTATACATGTTGGCATTTTTCCTCCGAATTGTATTGTTCCTGTATCCTTTCCCATAGTTAGTGTTAAAGGACTGTGGCAGCCATGGGCTTATCACTGTTCAGCTCCATCTGTTGTCCTTCCCCCAACCACAAAGGAGGTAGGTACTGCCAGGATTGGGGGAATGAGACAGTCAGTAAGCTTCTCCTTAATCCTCGTAGCATGTAACCTGACTCCCAGTAGGAGGTTTGCTGAGGATTCATTGGCCTCAGGTCTTGAACAGGGCTTGACATTACCTGCTCTGTTATTATCCTGCCTGAGCAAGGGCAGGGACCACAGCTCATGCCCTCCAGTATTCCAGTAATGTATGTATCAGAGCATTGAGGCACGTGAGGCTATATCAGAAGCCGAAAGAAATACAATTTTTGTACTAAAGAACAAGTTATTAATTTTTAAATTGCTGGTAGAATTTCTTTAAGCCTGTCTCATTTGCTTCTAAAATTTGAGTTGTTCACTATTTCCCATGATTTATCACTTTATCTAAGATAGTTGATATCTCCAAGATTTCTTGTTAAATGGCTGTATGAGACTCCCTAGCCTCTTATTCCAATCTATCACAATCATATCTTCATGCATGTTTTCTCTAGAAAAATACTTATTTAAAAAATTGATTTCATGGAGAACTAATAGCAGGGAGAAGAAGAAAAGGACAGATGTGACATAGCAACCTCTATTAGAGCATTCACCCTATTCTAGCCTTGTAATCAGAAAGAGATGATTCTTGACTGAGAATATCTTAGAATAATGTGGATACAAAACAGTTAAATTCTTCCTTTACTGTTATTTGGAGTTGATTAGTTCTGTTTCCGGAGAAGGCAATGGCACCCCACTCCAGTACTCTTGCCTGGAAAATTCCATGGACAGAGGAGCCTGGTAGGCTGCAGTCCATGGGATCACTGAGAGTCGGACACGACTGAGCGACTTCACTTTCACTTTTCACTTTCATGCATTGGAGAAGGAAATGGCAACCCACTCCAGTGTTCTTGCCTGGAGAATCCCAGGGACGGCAGAGCCTGGTGGGCTGCCGTCTATGGGGTCGCACAGAGTCGGACACGACTGAAGCGATGCAGCAGCAGCAGCAGCTCTGTTTCACACTGCATCAGGTGTAGGCAGTGGGACCATCTCAACAAAATTAGCTGAGAATTTGAATCATTGTAAGCCATAATCACTTGGTCCTTCTTGGTTTTCAGATGTATTACAATATAGACTACTGTGAAGTAGAATTATTGGCAATCTTTCTGATATTCAGATGTTGCAAACATATAATTGGATTATGTTTCTTATTGACCACATGCTTTTGTCTCTCCAGATCATTTTAGTCTTAACCACCTTCCATGTACCACTGGTAATTATGACTTTTGGACAGTCCAAGCTGTATCGAAGGTGAGATGCCTAGCATATGATTGGGGAATTTGATTGAGTAACATATTGTGACTGTAAGTTCTCTGCTTTTCTAGGCATGATGGGATCTAACAGTTGATTTAAAAGATCTTCTGGCCATCTTAAATTTTCACCAGATTGTGGCCCTTAGCACATTTTTTAATATCTAATTAGCAACCTAAAGCAGCATGAAAAGGAATCTAGTTCCAAGGAAATAAGGTTGACCTGACTGAGTGGCAGAACAGTAGAAGAAGATAAAGGAAGAGTCTGTAGGAGTGTGTGTATGTTTATTTAAATGGATATTTATTTGTGGGGAGGTAGCATAGAATAGAAATGGCAACCCACTCCAGTGTTCTTGCCTGGAGAATCCCAGGGATGGGGGAGCATGGTGGGCTGCCATCTCTGGGGTCGCACAGAGTCGGACACGACTGAAGCGACTTAGCAGCAGCAGCATAGAGTTTAACCATCTTTCTACTTATTATGAGGACAAATGGTTTTATACTCCTGATGTAACAATCCTTACTCTACCTTCCAAGTGATTTTTCTTTTTTGGCCCCACTATGTGGCTTGAGGGATCTTAGTTTCCTGATAAGATATTGAACCCAAGCCCTGGCAGTGAGAGTGTGGAGTCTAACCACTCGACTGCCAGGGAAGTTAGATACCTAATATCTAAAATATTAGATAATATTTTTCATCTAATGTTATGAGCCCCCAACAGATTGTTTTTAGGTCCAAAGGAGGTTCTCAGGTCAGGCCTACCAAAGTGCCTGGTAATGATGATGGTAATATATGTTCTGGGACTATAGTCTGTACTGTGACATTCACAAAGTTTGAGAGTTGTCTTTTCAAAGGTCCAGCTTGGTTAAAGGGTAGGATTCTTTTCCTTACCTGTAAGATTCAAAGTCAGCTAACTCCCAGAAGTTGCTGATTGTCTTCTCAATCGTGTGTGCCTATCCCATTTTCTGCCTAGGGACCTAAAGAAATTTGACATTTCAGCAGATAATATAGAAATTACCCTCTGGGCCAAAGGATGTCCCTGGAGCCACCATACTTTCTGAGGGTTCTTTGATTGATTGTTGACGTTGGCCAAGGTGGGAGCGAACCCATGTTGAAACTCTAATATATATCAGTCCAGCCTCCCTTTCCCAATAGGTGACCCTTGACTGCTGCTCCTGAGTCTGGAGCCAGTGCTTTCTGCCCTTCAACACAGAGACTTTAATTTAAAAAAAGAGGTCAAGAAAGAATTGCCATCTTGAAATTGTTGTACACTGCATGAAGGCAGGTTCTTGACTAACTTGGGGTTCTCCAGCAACTAGCTAAATGACTGACACACAACAGGCAGTACATATTAATCGAATGAAGGAATGTCTTGTCTTCTTTAATAATTCTTAGGCTAATAGTATTTTTATTTGTTTGATAAGGATTGACAAGGTATTACAGAATCCTAATTCTAGAAGGGACTGTAATTTATAGGTGATTTTGTATATTAAGTTAGAAAACTAGTTGAACCATTACGGGTAGATGAAAAGTATCCTGTTTGGGAAGGAAAAAAATGCGTTAAGATTTTTGTAACTTTAGTAAACTCTTTCCATTTTTTAAGAAACTTTGCTGTTGTAAAATTCTTTATGATACAGTTTTCTTACCAATTCACCTTCCATTAAAAAAGCAATGCAACCATATTATAAAACATTGGAAATTTTAAATGAAAAAAAATTCACCTTAAAGTCAAGTAATCTTATTTACAGTTTATTATCTTGACTTTTCCCCTTTAATGTTATACCATATAACTCTGTAGTCTAAGGAAGCAACATGGTACAGTGTAAAGTTACCTCTTGGCATATAGGCCTGGGGTTGAATCTCAGCATTATTTGTGAGCAGAATGAACTTGGGTAAGTCATTTAACCTCCCTGAGTCTTTTTGTCATCTGTAAAAGAAAGATGATATTAGCAGCCACCTTAGAGCCATTGAGAGTTGTGCTTTGCAGCACCTATCATGGAATAAGAACTTGGTACCGTTAGCTGTTGCCTTGCCAGTGGCCAGATACGGCATGTAACCAGCATGTACTGGCACTGTGGTGCTATTCATAGTTTTTTTAATGAATTGAAAGCCTTCCATACCAGTTAATAAAAGGTGATTTCCTGCCTGCCCCCAGGTGCCTCCATAGCTTCTACAAGTACACCCCCACCCCAGCCAGCATGGAAGTGTTACCAACACCTGATGTTATGAACTATAACCATTCTGATTGGTCACTGCTCGTACCATATTTGTCAAATTCTTATCATTTTTGTTAGATTGAAAGAATTTACTTAATCATTATTCTCTTGGACACCTAAGTTGTAGTTTTTTCACTATTGTTAATGCTGCTGTGATAAATATCACACATGTATGTCATCAGTTCAGTTCAGTCGTGTCCTACTCTTTGCGACCCCATGAATCGCAGCACGCCAGGCCTCCCTGTCCATCACCAACTCCCGGAGTTTACTCAAACTCATATCCATCGGGTCAGTGATGCCATCCAGCCATCTCATCCTCTATCGTCCCCTTCTCCTCCTGCCTCCAGTCCCTCCCAGCATCAGAGTCTTTTCCAATGAGTCAACTCTTCGTATGAGGTGGCCAAAGTATTGGAGTTTCAGCTTTAGCATCAGTCCTTCCAATGAACACCCAGGACTGATCTCCATTGGACCTTGCTTCTATCACCAGTCACATCCACAACTGGGTATTGTTTTTGCTTTGGCTCCATCCCTTCATTCTTTCTGGAGTTATTTCTCCACTGATCTCCAGTACTATATTGGGCACCTACCAACTTGGGGAGTTCCCCTTTCAGTATCCTATCATTTCGCCTTTCATACTATTCATGGGGTTCTCAAGGCAAGAATACTGAAGTGGTTTGCCATTCCCTTCTCCAGTGGACCACATTCTGTCAGACCTCTCCACCATGACCCACCCGTCTTGGGTGGCCCCACACGGTATGGCTTAGTTTCATTGAGTTAGACAAGGCTGTGATCCGTGTGATCAGATTGACTAGTTTTCTGTAATTATGGTTTCAGTGTGTCTGCCCTCTGATGCCCTCTCACAACACCTACCATCTTACTTGGGTTTCTCTTAAGAAGATGCCTATTTCCAGTTTTTATTATGGTAGCAAATGAAAACCTCCTCTCTGATCTCTGCATGTTTTGAATCCTTTACTAAATTCCTTCTCTTGGTTGAATTATGTTCTAAACCTGTTGCTTCAGCCGCTTTTTTGCTTGCCTTCTGAATTCACGTGTTAGCCTCTATAGTGCTCTTCAATCAGGTGGCTAGAACTGGACCGACCTGACAGACCAGAGTCATACCCATGGGGAGTGCAGTGTTTTCACGACTGCTTTTCCTGTCCTTTTGCTTTTCAGCGTTGTGCTTACTTTGAGACAACCCCAAACAAAACAAAACAGTATCGCTGTGTTACTGCTTAAATACCTACCACCCTCTGACTCAGCCTTTTTCCATCCTATATTTGTCTAGTCTTGTGAGAAACCACTAATATACACTTTACTAGAGAGTAAAGCGAGTTGTTTCTGGTATAGTATGTTACTAAGGTTCTTTTTCTTCATTTTGCACACCAGGTTTGTTTGTTGGGTTTGTTTGGTTTTACCAAGGTCATTTTGAATATTAATTACTTCCTCCCTGCTGTGAAATGAAAACTCTTCCGAAATATGGGTGGAGACTGTAAATATGCCTTGTTGCCTCCCCAGCTAGGCTGGCCTGGCCTAGTCTGAAGTGACTCATGTTGTTGGACACACCAGCCAAGAGGCACGTGTTGCTTGAGAAATGGGAAAGGGAGGGAGCAATTTGAGCAAAATGAGTCCTGAATATGCTGAGCTTGTGCAACTGAGAAATGAAATAAAAGCCTGTTGAATCTGCTCTGAAGACTCTTCTGTTTTTCGCAGCTTTAATGATTGTATTATTTATTGGATTGTCTTTCTCTCTCAAATCTTATGTGGTCAAAGGTTCATTTGGGATTCAAATAGGAGGCAGCTAATGAGATGCCACCTGCCATAAGCAGTGCCGCATGGAGGTATGTGTGAGGAGAAGGAAGTTAGTTGTTTCTGTTACCTTTGCCGAGTTAGAGGGAGCACACTTCAGAAAGAGGATTGTTAACAGATTTGGGAAATAAAGTCCCTGGGCATTAATGATTGGATAGAATTGAATAACATACTAATATCTTCAATTAAAGGGAATCATATTTGAATAGTATAAATTTTGATTCCCTCTTCAGGAATGTTAATTCATATAACAGATAATAAAGTTCATTTACCTCTCACTTGCAAATATGAAATTAAAAAGGAAATAACTAGCTATAGTTACGGAGAAGGCAATGTCACTCCACTCTAGTACTCTTGGCTGGAAAATCCCGTGGATGGAGGAGCCTGGTAGGCTGCAGTCCATGGGGTCGCTGAGGGTTGGACACGACTGAGCGACTTCACTTTCACTTTTCACTTGCATGCATTGGAGAAGGAAATGGCAACCCACTCCAATGTTCTTGCCTGGAGAACCCCAGGGACAGGGGAGCCTGGTGGGCTGCCGTCTATGGGGTTGCACAGAGTCGGACACAACTGAAGCGACTTAGCAGCAGCAGCTGTAGTTAAGATGACAATTTGATTTTCAGGAACAAATATTGTGTGCCTTTTTGTTTTATGGCCCTTTGAGTCTAACCTTTCATTGTAAGATTAACTTAGTGAAGCACATTATGTACAGCAAAATTCTATACCAAGTTAACAGAAAACTGCTGGACTGTTTTACTTGTGGTTTCTATTTCCTATTCAAAGTTGTTCAAATTTTGGAAATTGGTAAGGGAATCTCTAAGAGATTTCACATTAAAGTTTATACTGTAGTCAATGTAAGTTTTTCAGGATGTTACCTGAGGTTTAATAAAAAGGATAACTTAAATATATGCAACAGAAACTTCTCTGACAGTTTAGTGGCTAAGACTCCATGCTTCTACCACAGGAAATGCAAGTTTGATCCCTGGTCAGGGTACTAAGAACCCACATGGTCAATAAATAAATAAACAATAAAGATATGCAGCAGATACTAAAGAAGAGTTCAGTAAACCAGGTTCTCCAAGGCATCTCATTATGACAACCTTTTTAATGATATGCTTGGCTCAGTTTTCACCTTAGTAGATTATTAGCAATGACTGCATATTCTAATTACAAGGTTAGCATAAATTCTGTTTGCAGAATATATTTTTCTGCTTTTTTGTTTCTTAAAGTTTATTGAAATGTATGATGATGGCATTTTACTGCACCTTCATTTTTACAAACTTAGGGCATATAAAAATCATGAAGCTAGGTGGTTTTTGTCACCTAAATATTCCCATGATTTTCATGGGAATGAAAATCCTGTTCTTAGGATTGTCTTATTGTCAATCAGAGCAAAATAAGGACCTCAGATACATACTCACATTCCTTCTAATAAAAAGTTGTGTGATTTTATTTATAATATTTCACCCTCTTTATTTTCCTACTTGTATTTTCAAAACTTCTGTAGAAAACATGCATCCTTTTCAAGTAAGGATAAAACACAATGAAAATTAAATTTAAAACACATAAGGTAGCATCAGAGACAGTTGGGGTTAAAACAAAGAAACTGAAGTATTGGGAATTCAGTTTAATGTAGATTCAGATTCTGCCCATCTCACCCGGTAGTGGTTTCAGGTCTGTAAGTCTTTTGGAACATTTTAATAAGCTACATTCTCCTTATTGATCTTTTAACTGGAAATTTCAATCCAGTTAGTTCTCATTCACAATAATTATGTTCTCCAGTCTCCATGAATACTGAATTAGTGAATACTGAGCCATTGCTTCTAGGGGAAATACAGAATTAGGTTCCTGCAAACTTCTGGCCACAGCATTCATTTTCTTCAGTTGATCAGTCTATTAACCTTGTTTTATGTGTGTTTCTGTTTAAAGATACCTTATGTGTATTATTGATTCGTTGAGCTCACAACCAACTGTTGCAGAAAGAAGTTTATCTAACTCACATATTTTCTCCAGAAACACTAAACAGCACTTCATAACTGTGCTTGGGGACTATTTAAATAGCAAAGCACCAACAGAAGGCACAAAAATGCAAAATGCAGAGCAGTAAACAGACTGTAAGGAAGATACTCATGTACAGTATAAGAGCTGAAACAAGAAGGCAGGCCAGCCGCTTGTTGGACTTTAGAAGGGAACATGAGCCCCAAGTGACACATTTTTCGCTGCCCTATGCATATCTGCCAGTGACTAGAAAAGTGCCATGCGTATTGATTTGGGGTTACAAATCTGAGTAGGCAAATTTATAAATATGGAATCTGTAAATAGTGAGGATTAACTGTATAAGCTTTCTCAATTAGTGAAAACTACAAAACTAATTTTTTTGGAGTTTGTTGTCTTTCTTTTTGCTTTTATGTAATCATTTATAGTGACTTAATCATGGCAAAAATGAATTAAAGGAGTAAAGAAGTGGTTAGGCCTGAAAATCAACCAAACAAGGATATTTATGCTTGTTTGATTGTTGAAAAAAGTAAAATGTAAGATTCTGTGAGATATTTATTGTAGGATTCTTTTATTGTTACTTTTCATTGAATGTCTGCAGGTCAAATGCCCATTGTCACAGTCCCTCTGTATTATAAATGAAAAGTGGTCAAAAATGGAGGTGTGATTCTTCATTATTGGCATTTGGGTTGAGTGTCAGTCAACATGTTAGTCTTCTGGAAAAATACCCTCCTGAGTCCTTCGTCTTAGGAGGAATTTTAATGCTATGTCTTATCAGAACTCCATGTGATGATTACTTTTTTTCCATTTATTTAAATAATGTCTAGATTTTTCATGTTCTTTGGTGGTATTAAGCTCTATCCTCCCAAAAACGTTTGTACTCTAATACTATTTTTTATTGTTACAAATGTACATATTCTTATACATGTTTACACCACAGATATAGCAAAAGTGATCATTTGTTTTTGCTAACCAGGAAGAGCTTTGTTAGGTTTGATGTATAGAATTGTTATTAAAAAGACTTACTTCTAAAGCAGATGGTTTCACAGGGCTTTGTTAATGTTTCCTGTTCATAACTCTTAATTATCATATGGAATTTGAAAAGTGATTTCTTTTTCAACGTGTTTCATTGATTTCCTCTCCATGATGTATGATGTGTGCCAATATATATGCTGATAAAAGATAAAGCCACTTTAAAGCAAAGTGCCATATTAAAATATATTCCTGGGCCCAACATGGCCTTGACAAAACACTACTTAAATCCCAGCAGGTTGACACTGGTCTCTCATGCTCCATTTGTTTATCTGGCTAAAGTGCCAGAGTGTTGTAGCAGATGATTTTTTGTTTCCCTCGTGTTGCTTTCTTTTTCTGAAGGGCAGGGATGTGTTTGTTGTGCCAAGTTCTTGAAAAGCAAGCGCACTTGCCAGCAGGTTTGTGGAGGTTCCCTGGGATGTCACGAAGGAGGGGTGATTTGTGAACTGGTGATAATCTAGCTGCTGCAAACCCTTTAGGACATGGTCTGAGCTATTGATGATGTATGCACTGTAGAACTAGGACTTGAATATGCGTATCTCTTGGCCTGCTGTTGAGAAGATAAGAACTTTTCTTGTACTCAGAAGTCAAAGGCAGGGTAACAGGAATCTGTTGGGTGGTTTCTAATCCCTATTTTATTTAGTTTTTTCTGTGTGTGTTCTAAGAGATGGAAAGACAACTTAAAAGTCCCATGTAGTTTGCTTTAGCATGGTGAAGGGACCTGTACCTTCTCTCAGAGATACTTCCCTCCTGTCTCTCTTCAGTTTCCTCTAAGCAGACCTTTCCTGACAGGCCACAAGCCCTGGCAAGAAAGAGCAGGACCACTGGTTGCCAAGGAAGAATTCCTTACACGTAATTAAAAGTTGTCTCAAGTTTGGGGCTGAGCGTTAAGAGAATTAGACTGTAGTTTCAGTTTTGCCCTTAATTGACTGGTTGACTTTTGATGAATTGCTTCCCCTTGAACCTCCTCCTCTGTGAAATAAGGGAGTCTGACAAGATGTTCTCTTCAGTTCCTTGCCTGTCTCATGGTCTGTGGTTCTGTGATTCTTTTTCTGTTGAGGCTAATAGCAAAACTGTACCACCTCTTAAGTCGTATCAGTGAAGACCACTGTACATTGCATTTATCATGGGCAACTGACTTGCAGTGCACTGTGGGCAGCACTTATGATACTGAAATTTAATTAATATTAAGGTCTAGCATTATATTGGAGGAGGAAATGGCAACCCACTCCAGTGTTCTTGCCTGGAGAATCCCAGGGACAGCGGGGCCTGGTGGGCCGCCGTCTATGGGGTCGAGCAGAGTCAGACACGACTGAAGCGACTTAGCAGCAGCAGCAGCAGCATTATATACCATGTTAGAGCTGTGCATAGTATTAAATACTCCTGACTTTTTTTTTGTCTTACTTTTTGAAATCTAAAAATTGACTTTAATACTTCACAAAGATATTGTTGAAATGAACTTTTGGGAAAAGCTTTAAACAACCTGGGAGTTGAGATTAAGTTTATCTGTCTTCTTTAGCTGTGTGCTGCATGCATTAAGAGATTTGTGCCTAAGGATGGTAACTTTGGGGGAGGAGGTACTCAAGATCCTGCTACTTAACTTACAAGCTTTATCATGAGTACAATACAATGCATTGATAAATTAGTTAGAAGGCCTTTGGCTACCTTTAGCAGAGAGCCCAACTCAAACTTTTAATATAATAGCTTAAGTAATAAGGGAATTGGGACTTCTCTGGCAGTCCAGTGGTTAAGACTTCACCTTCCAATGCTAGGGGTGTGGTTTCGATCCCTGCTAGGGAAGTAAGATCCCACATGCCTCAGGACTGAAAGATCAAAATAAAAAACAGAAGCATATTGTAACATTTCAATAAAGACTTTAAAAATGGTCCACATCAAAAAATCTTTAAAAAATAATAATAAGGGAATTCATAGAGGAAGGATGGGTCGATTCAGTGCAGCGTCACAGGCTACCTGTCTGGAATCCCAGAACTATTTCGCAGTACTGGCCACTTATGTTGGCTTCTACTTCAAGTTTGGCTCTCACTGTATCAGAATGCCTGTAGCATTTTTTTGTTCTGTTTTGTATTCACATAGGACAACATGGGAGTTTCTCAGCCTTGATGCTCTTGGCATTTGGGGCCAGATGCCCTATCTGATGCCAGATGCTTGTGGCCCTCTCTTTTTTTGGGACACTGTCCCATGTATTGTAGGATGTTTGGCAGCACCCCTGACTTCTACCTACTACAATGCCAATACAATGTCAGTAGCACCCAACCCTGACTTGTGATAATGAACAATGTCTCCAGATATTACCAAATGTTTGCTTGGTGGGGTGGGGGCATGGGGCAAAAATACCCTGGTTAAGAACCACTGATCCTTAAGGAAGACAGACCATTTCATTAAGTGATTGTCTTAAGTGTGTTTCCTAATTGATCCCAGTTCTCCCACTTTTTTCTTACTGGCTCAGTCTAGGTCCTTTCCTCATTCCTGACCCTGTCACCCATGAGGGATTGGAACTTCCTTCCACTAATTAGGCCCACCACCGCGGGTAGGGGTAGAATCAGGAGGGTGAGTGCCGGAGAGTGAGGGAGGCTAGGTACAAACCCAACAGTGCCCATGACCTCTGCATTCTAAATTTGTCCTTTTTTTCCCTCTCAGTGAGGACTATGGAAAGAACTTTAAGGATATCACAAATCTCATCAATAACACATTCATTCGGACTGAATTTGGCATGGCTATTGGTCCTGAGAACTCTGGGAAGGTGAGACTATACCATATGTGTACAAAACTGTGCATAATACCATGTGCAAGGCCGTCAGATGTTGATATTTGAATGGTCCAGTGATACACAGCAATATGTTTAGTTTACTATTACAATATTTACAATATAATAAAATGAAACAATTTAATACTGATTACAAAAGATTGGCATTTTGCACACAAGTTGTTTTCTTTGGACCTTGTCTAAGATGCATCAAAACTCTTCATAATTATGCGGTGGTTGTTTAGCGTTACGAGGTATACGTCTAAAGACAACATTCTAGTCTTTGGGGAAACTGGCTAATCTCAGACTGATCAAGCTTATCTTCATAGATACAATGCACTGTCTCAGGACAGTATTTTTTTTTCGTAAGACTAATACTTCAGGAAGAGAGTGTATCAACTAATCTATTTTTATAACTCTTCTTACTTTTGGAACTAAAATTTTTGAACAAATGTCTGGTGAAAATGGTGGAGGAACTTCATGTACTTTTATAGTATTATACCCTGGTTCTGAACTTCCTTCTCCCTGACCAGGTGATTTTAACAGCAGAGGTATCTGGAGGAAGTCATGGAGGAAGAATCTTCAGATCATCAGATTTTGCAAAGAACTTTGTCCAGACCAATCTCCCTTTTCATCCTCTGACTCAGATGATGTATAGCCCGCAAAATTCTGATTATCTTCTAGCTCTCAGCACTGAAGTAAGTCTGTCTGAAGAACCTGTCTTGCCTTTTGTGTTTTATAGTCTCAAAACGCACTGTCTGAAGAGGACTGTGTAGGTGATGCTTTTTATGTTGGACTGGCTTCTAGTGACTTCTTATGGTATGAAGTGTTGGGTTTTTGGTGTGTGTGTGTGTGTGTTTTCCTATACGGTAAAGGACACAATTTTCATATGCTGTGTATACCAGATAGGTATGTGTCTAGTAATCATTACAATTTTTTTTTAAAGTGAACAGATACTTACTATTAGAGTAATGAACTAGGAAACAGTTTAATCATTCATGTTCTGCAAGAGACAGACATAAATTGTTAAACTTTTAAGATTGTTATTGTTTCTTTCCTATGGCCAAACTACACCTTTATAATTTTTTCTTGTTCAGTCCTTAGTATAAAAACCTGTTGATGTCTGTCTTTGACGCCCATGTGTTAAATATCTAGAGTCCTAATTCCCTGCACCCCCTATCCTATTCCTGTACTCTTCCAAGAAACCACAGGTGGCCCTCCCACCTTTGTTCGGAAAGTTTCCTGAGGAGCAGCTCAGCTTTACTATTCCTGGAGGACCAGTCTGTTTTATCATGGATGTTAAGGGCCCAGAGTGGCTGAGTTGCCAGACTATGATAGTAGTCATAATTACACTCTGTGTTTATATGGCTCTCTCTCATCATTTGCTTAGAGTGTGGTCTGCTGACCTGCAGGATCAGATAAAAATCCCTGGGAGCTGGTTTAAGATGCAGATTTCTTGGCCCCGATCCGGATATAGTGTGTCAGTGAGGTGGCTAGTGTTTTTAACAAGCTTGCCAGCTAAGCTTGCACACTAAAGTCTGAGAGCCATTGCTGTGATGACCATTCTGGGAATAGAAATAGGATTATCAAATATAGACAAGTTGGGCTGAGCAACAGGATGGCATAGGGAGGATGAGAAGGACACTTGGAAGAGAGGTCTGGGTTCTGGGTCTTCTGGGGGCAGAACTTTCAGCTGAGGTCAGGCTGGGAGGCTCAAGCAAGGTCAGAGTTAAACTCAGCCAGAGGAGGAGAACTAGCCTACCGGATAGGCTTCACGTCTGAAAGCAACAATTCCTGGGAATTGGCCTTCAGCAGCTTGAGTCGGACACAACTGAAGTGACTTAGCAGCAGCAGCTTGAGCTGAAGGCCCTTCAAGGGAACGAAGAGACCCCTATTGGAATGGACAGAACCATTGATCTGCCTTTGAAAACCCCATCACCCTTACCAAGTATCTTAAGTTTATTAAAACAGCTATCCTAGGGAGAGGCAAGCACAATATGCCTTTAGACCTGAAATTTCTTCCTGTTAAGGGTGAGTTTGAAGTACAAATAATCAGGGTGGAGAGATGGACCAATTTGTACTAAAGTGTAAATAGGTGATATCAGACCCTTCCCTATTTCTAAGTAGGATTAGGTTAATTAGAAATGCTGGGAGGTGAATGTTACTAGAGGAGGAAGAGTTAAAGAAGAATAATGGGTGAGAGTGGAGGACCGCTGAAGTTATTTCTGCCTAAACCATCACCATTTCATTTGAGCTGCTCCAGGACATTTCAGTCCCACCTCCAGTGGGTCTGGGCTCACTAGACTCCTATTGCCAATGTCACTGAAATTGTCAGTTTTTATCTTATGAAGTCTCTGCTGCACTTGAAAGTATTGACCTCCTTTTGGGAATTCTACTTGCTTGGCTTCTGTGGCAGTCCCTTTGGTTCTTTCCCACCTTCTAACCATTGCTTCTTAGTCTCTTTTTTAAACTCCTTTCAACCTCCCCTTAAATCCCTATTGCTCATTTTACTCTGAGTAGTCTCTTCCACTCTTTACCATTTTGCTACCACTGTGATATATAAGATTTTCAAATGCCTACCTCTGGTCCTGGCTTCTTCCTGGGGCTTCAGATGCCTTTCTTGCTGTCTGCTGGGTATCTCTAGCTAGATGTCCCACACGTCCCTCAAACTTAACCTTTCTCAGCAACATTGTTCTTCCCTTCATCCTTATGCTGGCTAAAGATTCCACAACACTGCTTTCCCCTCACCGAGAATCTCAGAGTGTTCAACTTTCTCACACACACACACACACACACACACAGACATGCACTCCATCCTGCCCTACAGGAAAATGTCCAGTTCTACTGAATCTAGAGTCTATATTATTTCTGAGCCTTTTCCTCACAGCTGTGGCTTCAGGCCTTACTAACTCTTAATGCAACAATTAGTCACTGCTTTCCCTGCTTCTATTAATAGTTTGAACCCTCTGAAATCCATCTTTCCCACTGTCATCCAAGTATTCCTCTTAAAAAAAGTAAAACTGGGCATGTCATTCCCCTACTTCAAATATCCCATATAAAATAAGAACCGGATTCCTCAGTCTGGCACAGAAGGAGGGCTCTGCACGAGCTGCCACCCCCTCCCCAGCACTGGCTCCTCTCTTCACCTTGGAATGTTGCTCCATCTGTGTCTGAAGGCTTCAGCTCCCTGCACACACTGAGATGTTTCATCACCTCTCTGTCTCTGCTTGTATTAATCTCTTTGTGCATTGACATCTCATCTCCCATTTGCCTTCTTTTGGTTACACTGCTCATCATTTAAGACTCAGTTTGGCTGTCTTCTTCACAAGTCAGCTCTGATGCTTTGTCTCTCCTTTCCCTGCTCTTACCCCAGAGACTATGTTTCCATAACACTTACCGTGTGTATTGAACTTTCTTATGTGTACCCTTGTTAAACTGTGAGCTCCTTGAGAGCAGAGAGTATGTCTTATTCATCTTTGTATCCCCAATGCAGCATCTGGTACACTTGGCACATAGTAGGCACTTCATAAGCATTTGTTATTCTGATCCAAGACCCTAGGGGGGCCCCATAAACTGTGTGTCTATGAGCTCGGCAGCTTGGCTGGAATTTCAGTGTGTGTTTTTACTGCCCTGAATGATTGGATATGAATTATTAAAAGGTCATACAAGCAGCTGCACATGATAAAACTGGAATTTTGATAAGTCATTTATAATCTTTCAGAATGGCCTGTGGGTGTCCAAGAATTTTGGGGGAAAGTGGGAAGAAATCCACAAAGCAGTCTGTTTGGCCAAATGGTGAGTAACAGAAGATTCCATCCGTGCAGAGCCCTAAACCTTTCCTGATGATGCTGCCAGAAGTCACACGAATCAGTGTTAAGCACTTAATAGGTGCCAAGTGCTCTTCAGGGTGCCATAAGGGATGTGAGAGAGGGGTGCAGCATAGACCTTGACCTGGAGGAACTTCTAATTCTGCTGGGAAAGAAGACTTGTCTCACTAAATGTTAAAATATAAAACAAGGCACGTCACCGAGTAGGTACTGCCTGTAAAAGGTTTATTCTGTGTAAACGGTGACATCAATTGCAATAGCATAAAATACTGCTTTGATTGGGGGACTTACATGCTTCTCTGCATGCACATTTATGCTCCCTCATCTAGAGATCCATGTCAGTTAGGTGGAATGTAGTGAGGAATCAGGAAGAAAGCTCAGAGAGCTTCCAGGCGGCCAGAGTCACACTATCCATGCACCACAATTCGTTCACTTCTCTTGATCGCCCACCCCGTCTGCTTACAGAGGATTCAGTGGAGGAGGCTCTTACTCAGGAGTCAGGTCACCTTTGTTCTAACCTGGATCGGCTGCTAGTCAGTGGCTTGACTTCTCTGGGATTTAGCTTGTTCCTTCTATGAAAGGAGATTTATTTGGGAAGTTTGGGGGATGGTTGAGCAAGAATTAAGAGCTGTCATACCTCCAAACTCTGATTAGGCTCAGATTCTTCTTTAGAGCCTCTTTCTTCTTTCTCTTTGACTAATTTTAGCAAGTTCATTGATCTAGTTTCCCAGTTGATAGCAGGTTGCTGCCAGAAGTGGGGTATGTGAGTGTAAACAGCAAGCACAGACCAGCCTGAGAGTCCGCTGCCTGGGAGCTGCACGGAAGCAGGAAGAGCTCTAAGAACAGGCAGAGACAGAGAACAAGACAGAGAAATAGACAGGATGGAGGGATTTAGTGCTGTGTCAGGAGCTCAGACGGTAAAGCGTCTGCTTACAATTCGGGATACCTGGCTTCAATCCCTGGGCTGGGAAGATCCCCTGGAGAAGGAAATGGCTACCCACTCCAGTATTCTTGCCTGGAAAATCCCATGGACAGAGGAGCCTGGTAGGCTACAGTCCTTGGGGTAGCAAAGAGTCGGACCCGACTGAGCGACTTCACTTTCAGGAGAACACAAAAGCCTCAGTAAGTTCTAATGGGAACATTGCATTACAGTTTCATACAGTTGGTGTTCATGACAGTGATCCATGATCCCAAGGAAGAGTTTGCTACTTACTGTTCTTTGCTTGGAAAGGTAGGAAAATATAGACATAGACATTGATATAGACAAGGTGTGATATAGACATTGCCAAATATGTCCATTGAAATTAACTAAAACATTTAAAAAATGATGCTTAAGCAAGCATCCTTTTTTAGGAAATACTAGTTAAATTAGGTTTTTATAGCACTACTGTGGTACACATCGTGTGTCTGCTTTTGTTTTATGTATTTTAATTAATTGTGTTTATATCTTATATGATCTTATCAGGAAGGAATTTTTAAAGTAACAAAGTTAACAAATTATTTTGCTCCTGATAGACCTAAAATATGTAGTGTGTGTTCAAATAAGACTATAATAATTTTGATCATTAAAGCTCACCTTTACATCCATATATCAGATCACCACAATGTACATTTTAGATGTCTTACGATTTTATTTGTCAGTTATACCTCAGTAAAGCTAAAGGAAACAACAGAAGACTCATCTTTAAAACTAAAGAGTTATTTTAAAATGGTATTTCGTTTTGTATCTTATACAAGAATTTTTACTCTTGTTAACTTGCTTCATTGAATAGTGTCTAAATATAAGATTTGGGCTGCTGCTAACTGTTTACTCACCTTTTAGATCTTTGGTTTCTAGAAATTTACAGTCTAAAGCTCTGAAAGAACATGCTCAGACCCAGCACCTTTTTTGTTTTATTGAGGAACAGTTGATTTATAATATTATAATCATTTTTGATGTATAACATAGTGATTCAAAAATTTTATAGGTTATACTCCATTTATAAAATGGAGTTATAAAACATTGGCTTTGTTCTCTGCACTGTACAATGTGTCCTTGTAGCTTATTTATTTTATACATAGTAGTCTCCACCTCTTAATCTCCCACCCCTTTCTCACCTCTCCCCTACTTCCTCTCCCCAGTGGAAACCCCTAGTTTGTTCTCTATATCTGATGCCCAGCACCTTTTGCTGGTGCTAATCTATAAGTCCTATCAAGGTCTGAATCTAGTTCCTTGGAACTCCCTTTCCAAGTTAGAGTTTAAATAATTCAACTTCTGACCTAGTTGTCTATTTCAGATGAAAGAACTAAATTATTTAGTTCATGCAAAGCACTGAACTAGGTTCTAAAGGGAAACAACAAAACTTAGTACCTGCTGTGAAGAACTCAGTGGTGGAGTAGGAGAGGTAAGGCACACAGAATGCAATTGAAATAGCCAAACAGGAGACAAAGGAATGGCCAGGCGGCTGACACAGAGCTGCCCGGGAGAGCTGCACGGCAGAGCTGCACGGGAGAGCTGCACGGGAGAGCTGCACGGGCTCTCGAGCAGCACTCCTCAACCTAAGCACTAATGGCGTTTGGACTGGATAGTTCTTTGTTGTGGGGGACAAGCCTGTGCATTGCAGAATATTTAGCAGCATCCTTGGTCTCTCCCCACGTAAGAGTTGTAACATCTCCCCTCCCCCACTGGTGACAGCCAAGACTGTCCCCTGGGGAGCAATATCGGCCCTGGTTGAGAACCACTGCTCTAGAAGTTTGCAGCAAAGGAGTCTTCAAGTTAGAGTGACAGGAAACTTCATGGAAGAGCTAGATTTTAACCTGGAGCCTAAAGACTGTGAGGGTAAGATTTAGTCATGTAAGAGAAAAACATTTTAAGAAGCGAACAGTCCGAACCAACGCAGGAGGCAGGCTTGGAGAGTGTAACGAGACCAGTTTGACTGGCTGGAAGAGTTCACATAAAGAAGTAGTGGAGTGTAGAGAATGCCTGGGAGCAGACTGGGGGGACCTAGATATGATGCTGCGGAAGAATCAGGTGTACAGCATCCGAGAAAGCTGTTTTGGCTAGTACCCATGGGTGACGCTTATTAGACCTGCCTGGAGCTGAGTGATTAAGGTTAATGCAGTCTGTTAGCAGTCTTGAACCGTGTCTTTTCCCTGTCTTTGCCTCATTGTAGGGGATCAGAAAACATCATCTTCTTTACCACCTATGTGAATGGCTCCTGCAGTAAGTATATTTTAGTCCCAGAAAAGAGTGTCCTGGTGTCCATTCATGGTAGAATATTCTGAGTTGTAATAGGTAGAAGCATCAAAGATCTTCCATTCTCTTGTAATTTTAATAGCTAAAGATAACTAGCTGTTAGTGATTTTTAAAATCTTGGAAGCACAAACAACCAAGTACTATACTGTGCCTTGAGCAAATAAAAAATGCAGGCTATACACAGAGACACTATAACTTAATTTTAGCAATGTACATAAAGTAAATATTAGGCTACAACCAATAGCAAAATGAAATGTATAGTGATTTCTGCCAAAGAGCATGGGCTGTGTTTGTGTTGGTGGAAGCCACTGGCTTTCCAGTCAGTGGCACAAAGCTGAAAGCATAATCTTTCATTTATTCATTCAACAGATTCATTTCATTTATTCATTCATTGGAACACCTGCAGTAGTATGTGAACACTCTTCTCAGGATGGTGAGAACAAAACACCCAAGGCCAGCTCTCATGGAGCTTAAATTCATGTAGACATGTTGGATGATCAGCCAGAAAATCAAAACTCAAATGATACAACTTAAAATACAATAAGATAGTTTCAAACTGTGTCATGAAGAAAGTAAAGCAGGATGCTGTGGTGTTTTAATGGAACACTGTACTGAAATTAATCCTCTCTTCCTGTCCAGTATAAAACTTCACATGTATAAAGATAAAACCAAAGTGTGAATTTCCTGTGTCAATTCCTATATCATTTTATATTGTTATCTGATTAACACGCATAGCATTGAAAATTCTGTTGCTATAAAACTAAGAGTAGTTCTAAAACAATCGTTTTGAACTAGAGGCTCACCAGTAAGTGAAATTTTAATTAATATTTTGTCTTGTTTAAGAAGCTGACCTTGGGGCACTGGAATTACGGAGAACTTCAGACTTGGGGAAAAGCTTCAAAACCATTGGTGTGAAAATCTACTCATTTGGTCTTGGGGGACGTTTCCTTTTTGCCTCTGTGATGGCTGATAAGGTGGGTGTTTGCCTCTTTTCTTTGGGTTCTGATATTTCTGAACCTCAAAATATGCCTCAAACAGATAGCTTCAGTAGATGTACTGATGGAGTTTCTTGCCTTTTGTAGTATTTAGTGTCACTATTAGATTTGGAAGTGCTTCTTTTTATCGGGGCTGAATGATTCTTCTGGACTTCTCTCCACTTTGGCCTGTGTCACCAACTGAATTCTGGTGTCTGCTTAGGATATATCAACCCAGTGTTTGGGCTTTTCTCACACACGGATTCTGAAAAAAGCAATCTCCTTGCTCATTATCCAATGAAAATAATGGAAACATATAACATTTTTGAGTACCTACTGTATACTAGGTACTGTTCTGGGTTCTGGGAATATAGCAGTGAACAAATCAGATAAATGTCTTGCTCTCAGAGTTTCTATTCAAGTAGGGAGATAGATACTAAACTAACAAATATGATGTAATATCAGGTAATGATTAAAACTATGAAGAAACCTAAAACAGAGTAAATACATAAAAAGTGGCAGGAATTGGAGCAGCGCTGTTCCAGATAGGGTGGCTTGGAAGGGCTCTCTGAGACCCGACTGAAGTGAGAGGATAGCTGCGTGGATATCTAGGCTGAGTGAGCGCAAAGAGCCGCGGGCTGGCGCGTGCTCGGAATGCTGAAGGTAAGTGAGAAGGGCAGCGTGGCTGCAGCACGGGAAAGGGCGGTCCCAAGAGGGCAGCCGGTGGCCAGATCACACAGGGCCTCTGTAGGTTGTGAGCAAGACCTTGGCTTCCATTCTTCATGTGTTGGGAAGCTGTGAAAAGGGTGCAGGCAGGGGAATGGTTTAACTGACTGTTTCTTTTGATGGAATAGGTGTGCATAGTGTCACCTGAGGGTCAGGAATGGAAGTAGCAGCAGCAGCAGCGAGAGAGACAGTAGGTTGGACCAGGCTGTTAACAGTGGATGAGGGGAGACGTAGTAAGATCACGGATGTATTTTTAAATGCTAACCAGTAGTGTGTGCTGGTAGATTAGATGCAGATTGTGAGAGAATAAGATGAACCAAGGATAATTTTAGTCTTTGGCCTGAGCACCTGCATGAATGGTGGTGCCATTTACTGAGATGGAAAGGACTACAGGAGAAGCAAGTTTGTGGGAAGAAAATCAAGAATTCAGTTTTGGATATGAGATGCGTATAAGATATATAGGTGAAAATGTCAGGTAAGCATTTGGGTATATGAATCCCCCAAAATTATATAGTATAATTATATGGAATGGTCTCATCTAGCTGTGTGACTAGATGGTATCTTGTAGGGGAATGAGTAGGTCGAGAAGAGGTGGGAGGGCTGAGCACTGGGTGCCCTGGTGCCCCTCATGGAATGGTGAGGTGGGAGAATACGAGCTTTCATAACAGTTGTACCCAGTGAGGAAATGGATAATGAGATGTGTATTTATTAATAATAGTGTGCCTGTTAATGTCACCGCACATGGTGTTATCTTGAAAGCCAAGTGAAAAAAAGGTTTCAATGAGGAGGAAATGATCAGCTGCATCAAATTCAGCTGAGATGTGGAGTTAGATGAGTTCTGAGAATTATCCACTGAAGTTGGCAAAGTATAGGTTGTTGGTGACCTTGATGAAAGCAGTTTCTTTGGAGTACTGTGGTTAAGAGACTGATTGGAGTGGGTTCAGAGAGAATTAGAGATAAGAAAAGTAGACAAGGTAACTACACATCACGCCCTTGAGCAGTTTTGTAATAATCCTCCCAACAGCCCTATAGTTCATACTGTTATCTCAGTTTAGGAAATTGAGTAACTTGTCTAGGTGGAACTCTGGTGGAAATCAGACTGTGTAATTCCAGAGATAGCTGCCTGTACACTGCTGCTGTCCACAAAATTAAAATTCCACTCTGTGCTTTTGAACTCCAGTTTTTACCTATAACAGCGAGTATAAGATTCAAAGTAAACATCTAAGATGTAAGTTAGAAAAGTAAGTTAAATGGACTCATCACTGAACTTTAAAAAGACTAATTCTCGTGCCCTGGCTGAACTGTGTCTAGAAGCTATTTTAAACTATTTATCAGATAGTACATGTTAATTGCCTCAACCTGTGCATACGTGCTAAGTTGCTTCAGTAGTGTCCAACTCTTTTCGACCCTATGGGCTGTTGCCTCCACGCTCCTCTGTCCATAGGATTCTCCAGGCAAGAATACTGGAGTAGGTTGCCATTGCCTTCTCCAGGGGATCTTTCTGACCCAGGAATCAAACCTAAGTCCCCTGCACTACAAGCAGATTCTTTACCATTGAGCCACGAGGGAGACCTGTTTTAACAGCTAAATATTCCCTGATCAGCTTCCTTATGTTAATTTCTGACTCTCCTTGCCCTCTTTCCAGCCTGGCCTGTTCCCTCCATCATGGCTGTTCTGAGAGCCTTCCTTAAAGAGGAGACGTGTCACATTTTGATTTACTTCATGATCTTCCAAACCTGGGTTTCATCTCCATTTTCCAGACCCATTATCTAATTCGATGATGCCAGAGCTATCTAAAAGAAACCAAACTTCTATGCAGCAGCCATCATTTTAAGAATTATCTGAGCAAACATGCAAATGGCTGCAGAGCCAAGCTCATAATGGTCCCAACAAACCCCTATCTCTGTTGAAGGAAATTGGCATGTCAGAGGTTAGGAGGAAATATTGGTATCTTAGAGGGCCACACAAGAACGAAGAAGCCAAAGAGAAAGCCAGGATAACCTTATTTACAAGAGAATGGATTATTCCAGTGCCTGGATCTTTGCAAAAGGTTAGAAAAAGCTTGGATAATTGGTACTAGGACCTTTCATTTATAATAGATGTACCTAGTGAGGAAATAGGTAATGAATATAATTATTAAATAATAATGTGCCTATTAATGTTACTGCATATGGCATCTTGGTGGAATATTTAAAAGATAAGTATCGGCATTTGTTCCAGGATACAACAAGAAGGATTCATGTGTCAACAGATCAAGGAGACACATGGAGCATGGCCCAGCTCCCATCTGTGGGGCAGGAACAGTTCTACTCTATTCTAGCTGCTAATGACGACATGGTGTTCATGCATGTAGATGAACCTGGAGGTAAGAGCTTTGCAAATGGTTCACCCTTGACTGCATAGAGACTTCAACTCCGAACCCTGTTTTAGTAGCTTTCCTTCTCAGTGTGCATGCTGCATCATTTTTGACTCTCTGCGACCCTGTGGACTATAGCCTGCCAGGCTCCTCTGTTCATGGGATTCTCTAGGCAAGAATGCTGAAATGGGTTGCCATGCCCTCCTCCAGGGAATCTTCCCAACCCAGGGATCAAACCCACATCTCTTATGTCTCCTGCATTGGCAGGAGGGTTCTTTGATTTTTCTTTTCACCCCTGGGAATTTATTAGTGGCCTACTTGTTTTAGAGATGATATGTAGCCTCTGTTAAAAAGGCCACTTGCTTTGACCCTCTAACATGGTTTGTAGGTATGTCCAGGTGTTCTGGAGCAGTGCTGCTCAAAGAATGGTCAGAGAACGGGGACTGATTTGCAAATTCTTTATTACCAAAGAAGTGCAGAAAGCAGCATCAAGCATTTAGAAACTCTTACAGCTCTTTGACAAAGAAATTTTGTATCTGTTGACTCTACTAATAAAAAAATTTGAAGATTGTAATTTTTTCTTTCTTTTGTATTTCATTTTTCTAGTGATAAATTTTTTGTTATATTTACAAAAGCATCAGTTTGTGACAAAATTTTAAAATTGATCCTTCATCACAGAGAGTTTGAGAAGCATTCGTTTAGAGTAAAAAGATTTAAAAATGTGTAAGATATGAAGCTAAATGCAATGCCTCTGCTACCAAAATATAACTGATTATACCAAAATATAAGAGCTTTTCTCTAACGTCTGAGTAATTTATTAAACAAATTCATCATCTGCTATGTTCAGGCACTAAGCTGGGTACTGGAATTAAAGATGGCCACAAAGTTCTTAACTATCAATCCTTGATTAGCTCTCAGGTCTGCATCCGCATCATGAAGAGAGACAGTTGGCTGATGCGTGCATGTGTATGTGTCATATGTATGATTAGACTGTTGTTTTTACTCTGTTCCCTCCCAAGACTTGGTGGGTTTTTTGTTTGTTTGTTTGTTTGCCTATTCCAGACACTGGATTTGGTACCATATTTACCTCGGACGATCGAGGCATTGTCTATTCCAAATCCTTGGACCGACATCTCTACACCACTACGGGTGGCGAGACAGACTTCACCAATGTGACCTCCCTTCGTGGGGTCTATATGACAAGTGTGCTCTCAGAAGGTGGGTCCTTCAGCTGAATATGTTCAGAGCGGAGGCTTTGGGGGAAACTGATGGTCCTGTCCCCTCAGTAATGGTGCTTGCCTGGCCAACAAGCCTGTCTGTGAATTCTGGCTCTCTGTTTTAAATAAGTTATGGTGATTAGAACTAAGAAAGAACAAAGCAACAGCAGGCATAAAGAAAGATTTGAGATTATTTTGTTTATGAAAAAAGTCTTATGTATTGGGAAGTTCAGGCCTGTGGGAAGGAGTTTGAACCACTTTGCTTTTCTGATTGTCAAGGATGGAGCAATAGCCAGCTCAGATTTTTCCTGTGTTCTCTTCACTGGCTCTGCAGAGCCCAGTTGAACAAATAAACACGTTACTCTGAAGTACAAAGGGTTTTAAGGTTTTATTTATTTATGTATTTACTTTTTCGGTAGGAGTGGGAGGTGTTTGTTTTAATTTTGTGAACACCTTGCAGCTGTCTACAGGATCTAGGTGATTCTGGCCCCTAGTTCCTCCCAGACATCGCTCCTTCGCTTACTCTTGCAGTCACTCCAGTCGTCTGCCAGTCCTTAAACTGGCAGGTTCACACACTCTTGGGTGAGAGATTTGCAGTGACCTCTTTCTCCAGATGTCTACGTGGCCCACACTTTCCTCCTCCCAGCCATTGGTCATGTTTCTTTCTGATGAGACCTGCCCTGACTATCCTGTTTTAAATGTCAGTCTGCCTCCCTGCTACACACGCACTCTCTCATTCCCAGTTATCTGTACAAGATTTTTCCAAAGCATGCATTTTCTAACACACTATGTAATTTACCTATTTACAGTGTCTAGTGTTTGTCTGTCTCACCCTACTAGAATATACATTCCACAGAGTTTTTTTTTTTCCTAATTTGTTCACAGATATATTTCCAAAGCCTTACAGCAATTTTCATATAGTGGATAGGCAATAAAACATTTATTGGGTAAATGAAATTTACTTTATTAGCTTTCCTTTTTAAATTTTCCTTAAGAAAACTCAAAGCACTTCTTTTAATTTAAATGTGCAACAGTTTATGTATCATTAGCAATAGAGAATAGGGAAGACACATGAAGAAAAAAAAATGTGTAAGAGAAATAGGATATGACGTGGTAAAGAGACAAAAGCTAGGAATTATTCATTGAGACTTAATGCAGATAATTCAAATCTTGAGATTTCCTAAAATAAGCCTGGTATCATGGCCTTAGTCCAGATTAGAGTGCCTTCTCATTGTAGATTTTCCTCCAGGGCAAGCAAGCAAGGAAGAATAGAATTGTGTTGATAAGGAGATAAATGGTATCTTTTTTTCAAGAGTAGCAGTCTAGATGATTTCTGGAATCAGTAGAATCCTGTTCAGGTGCGAAGCCTCTTTCAAGTATCGTACTCACCAATATTGACCCATTTCACTGGATGTCAACATCTTGTGGGACTCCAGGGTTCTATTGGTATTACATAATCTCTGTTAGAGAGTTATGCAATGATAAACTGAATTGATTAGGGTGCTTCCTAATCAATATATCAAGATTAATGTCATCCTTTTCCTATTCAGATAATTCTATCCAGACTATGATCACTTTTGACCAAGGAGGAAGGTGGAAGCACCTGAGGAAGCCTGAGAACAGTGAATGCGATGCTACTGCAAAAAATAAGAACGAGGTTTGTTTTATTCCTACTGTCATATGTATTTGGAGCAAAGCAACCATTCTGTTCTGCTCTTATTAGTGCCAGGCTTTTGAATAATGAAGTTTTGTACTTGCTGAGGGTCCACAGCTAACAGTGGAAAATTGGGAAATGAGAAGTTGAAATTAACTAGGATGTGAGAAATTTGAACGGTGAAGAAAGACCAAAATATTACACTTTATTTGTCTTTAAAGAAAACCAAAACTGAAGGCTAACAATTTCAGTCGGTTTAGTTCAGTTGTTCAGTCGTGTCCGACTCTTTGTGACCCCGTGGACTGCAGCACACCGGGCTTCCCTGTCCATCAACAGCTCCCAGAGCTTACTCAAACTCATGTCTATCAAGTTGGTGATGCCATCCAACCATTTCAACCTTTGTCGTCCCCTTCTCCTCCCGCCTTCAATCTTCCCCAGCATCAGGGTCTTTTCCAGTGAGTCAGTTCTTTGCATCAGGTGGCTAAATTATTGGTGTTTGAGCTTCACCATCAGTCCTTCCAGTGTATATTCAGGACTGATTTCCTTTAGGATTGACTGGTTGGATCTCCTTGTAGTCCAAGGGACTCTCAAGATTCTTCTCCAATACCACAGTTCAGAAGCATCAGTTCTTTGGCACTCAGCTTTCTTTACAATCCAACTCTTACATCCATAATCACATCCATACATGACTACTGGAAAAACCATAGCTTTGACTAGACAGACCTTTGTTGGCAAAGTAATGTTTCTGCTTTTTAATATGCCGTCCAGGTTGGTCATAGCTTTTATTCCAAGGAGCAAACGTCTTCATGGTTGCAGTCACCATCTGCAGTGATTTTGGAGCCCCACAAAATAAAGTCTCTCACCGTTTCCATTGTTTCCCCATCTATTTGTCATGAAGTGATGGGACCGGATGCCATGATCTTAGTTTTCTGAATGTTGAGTTTTAAGCCAGCTTTTTCACTCTCTTCTTTCACCTTCATCAAGAGGCTCTTTAGTTCTTCTTCCCTTTCTGCCGTAAGGTTGGTATCATCTGCATATCTGAGGTTATTGATATTTCTCCCAGCAATCTGGATTTCAGCTTGTGTTTCATCCAGCCCAGCATTTTGTATGATGTACTCTGCATTTAAGTTAAATAAGCAGGGTGACAATATACAGTTTTGACATACTCCTTTCCCGATTTGGAACCAGTCTGTTGTTCTATGTCCAGTTTTAACTGTTGCCTCTTGACCTGCAATTTGTGCTAACAGTTTGTATTATACTAAATTGCTGAATGAAAACAGAGTGGTCAGATGGGCCAGTGATTAGTTAGGAGTCACGATGGCAGCTATGACACTTCAGCAACTCTACAGAAAGCCATCGACCAGCCATTCATAAGCAGTGCAAAGCCGTACTGGCCAGAAACAAATGGAGGAGAACTTGGCCTCTCTTCCCATCTGCCAGGGCTCCACGTGGCCTGTGGATGTAGGTGGTGACCTGGTCTAACATGTGGATTCAAGAGCTGAGCCCTCTGAGGAAAAGCCACAAACTAGAGATTCAAAGGCATTGCTGCAGGAGAGCCAGGTTCCATGAGTGACAGGTCTTGACAGGAAAGGAAAAAAACAAGCTTTGTGTCTGACTCTTTTAAAGAATTTGAGAGGAGCTTAGCAGAACCCTGGGAGTTTCCTTCAAAAGTGACAGCATTGGTAATTCCAGGCTCTCTTCTGAGTACCTGCCTACGGTTGGTATGTACTCTGCTGTCCTGACTGGGCTTTCTGTTTTAAGAGACTCAACCAGTGGGAGATAAATGTACCCACACCATTCCCATCACACTCTCTCCCTTCTGTGTCTTCATGACTACTGTGGAGTCTCTCCCCTCCTGCTCCCCTTCCCACCCCTCCACCCTAGCCTTGCTCTGCTCCTGCCCTCTCCACCTCAGGCACAGGCACAGGTGCAGTGGCCTCCTTACGTACCTTGCCACCCTCATGCTGCTGTGCCTCTCCCTCCCTAGCACTCTTCATGGCTCCCTTTTGCCCATGATCTGGTGAATGAAGGTCCTCTCCTCCCCCGGCAGGTTCTCTTCTGCCTTTTCATTGTTGTTGCCCATTTCATTGTCGTTATCACCGACACACCCCTTCTTGTAACTCTGCTGCTCCCTGAACACCCTGCTGTGCCTCTAGCCCGTGTTATTCCTGGGGAGGTTGTCCCTGTCTCCCCTCCCCCCAGTTCATTAAGGTTGGTGGAAATCCTGACCATCCTTCAGTTCAACTCAGTTCAGTCGCTGAGTCGCGTCCGACTCTTTGCGACCCCATGGACTGCAGCACCCCAGGCCTCCCTGTCCATCACCAACTCCCAGAGTTCACCCAAACTCATGTCCATTGAGTTGGTGATTCCATCCACCCATCTCATCCTCTGTCGTCCCCTTCTTCTCCCACCTTCAATCTTTCCCAGCATCAGGGTCTTTTCAAATGAGCCAGCTCTTCTCATCAGGTAGCCAGAGTATTGGAGTTTCAGTTTCAACATCAGTCCTTCCAATGAACACTCAGGACTTACCTCCTTTAGGATGGACTGGTTAGTTAGAACTAATCATTGCTCTTCATTTCATTAGCAGTTTACATGAAGCTTTTTTTAACTGCAATAAAATTGCACATGGCATAAAATTAACATTGTAACCAATTTGAGCCTCTTTGTTTACTTGTTTATTTTCTGTAATTTTTTGGCAACACCCTGTGGCATGTGGGGCCTTAGTTCCTGAACCTTGGTTCCCGGACCAGGGGTCAGACCCTTACTCCCTGCATTGGAAGGTAGGGTCTTTACCACTGGACCACCGGGGAAGTCTCCTGAACCTCTTTTAAAGCATCCTTTAAAGGATTACCATCCTGCTTTATAACCCAACTAATTTCTAAGAAATGTTTCTTAAAGACAGGACTGGGTCTTATTTCAAATCACCACCACATCTTGTTCAGTATCTGAAATATGGCAGGCAGTCATCAAGTTGGGAAGCCTCTCATTTTCTTTAGAGAAATGTCTTTTCAAGTCCTTTGCCCATTTTTAATGTGGGTTATTTGGTTTTTTGTTGTTGAATTATAGGCTCAGTGGGATATTCTTGCTTCTTAAATGCATAATGCATTTAATAATAATTTAATAATCACATTTACAGAGAAAGAAAATAGAATGGTGTCAGGGTCTGGGAATGCCAGGGTCTGGGAAAGGGGGAATAGGCAGTTATGGTTTAATGGACATAGAAGTTTCAGTTTTGCAAGATGTGGAAGTCCCAGAGATGAATTATGGTGATGGTTGCACAACAGTGTGAATGTCCTAACACTACTGAATTGCACCCTTTAAAATGCAAATTTTATGGTATGTTATTTTAACCACAATTTTTTAAAAGAGTATCCCACTGAAGTCTGGGTTAATAAGTTAAAAAGCCTTATTATTAGAAGACTCTGAGATGAATAAAAAAAATTACACCTTTGGTTTTAATCTAAGCTTTGGTGTCTTTCCACAGTGCAGCCTTCATATCCACGCTTCCTATAGCATCTCTCAGAAACTAAATGTTCCGATGGCCCCACTGTCAGAGCCTAATGCTGTTGGCATAGTCATTGCCCATGGTAAGCAGCCCTCCCTCACCTCTGTGGGAAGAGCTAGTTGAGTACATTGAAGCTCAGTCATAGCATTGAACCCTGTGAGAAAACCACCATCCATGGCTTTTACCACCCTTTGCAGAATTTCTCGCAAGATAAAGATACTGTGGGTTTTTCATGGACTCCCATCAGAGAGCAGCAACATGACCTCTTCCTTTACCAAATTGTCGTGGCCTTTTTTTTTAATTCCAAGAGGCCTGATGGGAAATAATCAGAATAAACTCATTCAGAATTCTTCTCGTGACAGTGACTCCTCTCTGTTTCTCTGCTGACGTGTGCTGATGAGATGGTGGGCTGTGTTGTAGGTAGCGTGGGGGATGCCATCTCCGTGATGGTCCCAGATGTGTACATCTCAGATGACGGGGGTTACTCATGGATGAAGATGCTGGAAGGACCCCACTATTACACCATCCTGGATTCTGGAGGCATCATCGTAGCCATTGAGCACAGCAGCCATCCGATCAATGTGATTAAGTATGCATGAGCTCAGCTCCACCCACACTGTCTGCCCAGAGGGCTACCGCGGGATGTTTTTCAGTTTGTGGGGAAGTTCCGGACCCTGATTCAGATTTAGGCATTCTGCAGAGCTGCAGGGGAGGTGCTTGAAGGGGTTGCATTCAGAGCAACTCAGATTAAATGGCTTTGTGTTTTTCCTCTGACTCTGCTAGCTTACATTTTTTATCACTTAAAAGAAAAAATGTTCTTCTCTCTTCCCACAAGAATATTATGGATGCATTGAAGCAGTCTGGATGGTAAATAACTCCTTAAGTACAAGTTCTTATTGTATAATTTCTGTTTATTGACTCAGAAGCCCGTTCTTATATGGGTCACTATTCTTCCTTTCCCTTGGAAGAATTTTTATAAATGCATTTTCTTCCATACTATTTGAGTGAATCCCATTTCCCTGTTAACTGCAGGCATTAGAAATTAATATAATTGTCAGTCAGTAAGCCGTCACCTAAATATGAGAGTTCTCTGATTTGGGATGAAAACAGCTGGAGTGGTTTCCTGATAATCCAGTAAACGTTGATCCTCTGTCACGATCTTCCTCTAACTGTGGTTTCAGGTTCTCCACAGACGAGGGTCAGTGCTGGCAAACCTACACATTTACCAAGGAGCCTATCTACTTTACGGGCCTGGCTTCAGAACCCGGAGCTAGGTCCATGAACATCAGCATCTGGGGCTTCACAGAATCTTTCCTGGCTCGCCAGTGGGTCTCCTACACCATCGATTTTAAAGATATCCTTGAAAGGAACTGTGAGTGTCTCCTTTGACCTTTTCTATCAGAAACTTGTAAGCCTATTTTCCTAAATAACCCATCCAGTTCAGTTTCTTCTAACTGGAATAAGAAAATCATGTCTATGAAAGAGGATTGAAGGATGTTCCACGTGGGTGAGCAGGCAGTGAAATGGTACCAGAAAAGCACTTCCCCTGTTTGGATTAGCACTATCCAAGAGAAATAGCATGAGAGCAACATATATAATTTAAATTATTCTGTCAGCTAGCTACATTATACAAGTAAGAGGCAAAATTCATTTTAATAATATAGTTATTTCAGTATGTCTAAAATATCACTTTAACATGTAAAACAATATTTGATAATTATTAGTGAAATACTTTACACTCTTCCTTTTTAAAGATTTTTTTAAAAAAATATTGGAGTATAGTTGATTTATAATGTTGTATTAGTTTCACTATACAACATAGTGAATCAGTTATACATATACATATACCCACTCTCCTTTAGACTCTTTTCCTATATAAACTGAGTATTGAGTAGAGTTCCCTGTGTGCTACAGTAGGTCCTTATTAGTTATCTATTTTATATATAGTTAGTGTGTATGTCAATCCTAGTCTCCCAAGTCATCACTCTCCCCTCTTTCTCCCTGTAACCATAAGTTCCTTTTCTGTGTATGTGGATATTTCTATTTGTAAATAAGTTCATTGTACCTTTTTTTAGATTCCACATATAAGTGATATCATATGATGTTTATCTTTGTCTGACTTACTTCACTCAGTATGACAATCTCTAAGCCCATCCATGTCACTGCAAATGGCATTATTTCATTCTTTTTTATGGCTGAGTAATACTCCATAGTTTATATGCACCACATCTTTTATTTATGTGTGATGTACCATATCATACATATGTACTGTGTACAGCATAGTATATATGTACCACATCATCTATCATTCCTCTTTTGATGCTTTTATTTTTGTGTCCTGGCTATTATAAACAGTGCTGTAGTATGAACTGCAATATGCCCCTCTGATCATAGGGGTACATGTATCCTTTTAGATTATGGTTTTCTCTGGTTATATGCCCAGGAATTAAATTGCGGAATCATGGTAGTTCTATTTGTAGTCTTTTAAGGAACCTCCATACCATTCTCCATAGTGGCTACAGCAATTTACATTCCCACCAACAGTGTAGGAGGGTTTTCTTTTCTCAACACCTTCTCCAGTATTTATTGTTTGTAGATTTTTTGATGATGGCCATTCTGACTGGTATGAAGTGATACCTCATTGTAGTTTTGATTCTCTGATAATTAACGATGTTGAGCAGCTTTTCATGTGCTTTTTGGCCATCTGTTACATTCTTTTTCTTCTGAGTCCTCAAAATCTGATGCATATTTTACACTCACCCTTACTGTAAATCTCAATTCACACCAGCCGCATGTGGATATTTAGAAGAGTTTAGTTTTGCACTTTAGATCTCTGAAGCATTTTCTGAAAGTTATTTTCTGCTTGTAAGGATAGTACGTGTTTATATTTGTCTAAAATTACTTCATAAGACTTCAGGGTTTTTCACTGCTGGTTACAGCAGAACTATAAAGAGGAAACTTTAGAGGAAAATGTGTTACATCTAATTGATTATGTCATTTATTTAAATGTTGAAGTAAGGAAGTTTTCCTGCAGAGTTTGGCTTGAATATCAGTCACAACTGAGACTCTAGACTGGCTCCTGCGCAGGCAAGAAGCCCACACTGACCATTTCTGAATGCTGTGACTTCAAACTGGAAGACATGTTAAAGACCCAGAAAAATGGCTTCAGAGAAGGAGTTAAAATATTCATTTCATGGTATTCCTAAAGAATCACAAGCAAACCCAGACCCCCAGTACTAAAGATGCTGGCACTGTATTGAAAATAAGAAGGATAAAAGAAAAACTGGACAAAAAGTGACCATCTGTGACCCGTGATTGCTTGGCATAATATGAAAGAAGATATAAAGTTTCAAGATGCTTGGGTTAAATTTTGGTCCTGACTTTTTTAGACTGTGTTAGGGGCCCATTTCCTTAGCACGTTAATTTAGTGACTCCTGCAGGAAGTAGAAACACTTGGTTTGGACCTTTTCTACAAGATGTTTCAGTGATTTAAAACCAGAGAGTCATTATAATCTAAATTCGTTAAATAGACTGTAAAAGAGCTGGCTTATGAGTTGTCCCCTCTGCAGATGCAGGCAGCTTCTACAGTTATCCCTGAAGTTTAACATCATTAAAAGATTGGTTAAGCACTGCTCTTTAACAGGCTGGGTGCTAGTCTTCATATCCTGAAGGATAAAAGCCCAATCCACAGTCTTTAGGCCACAGCCTTTGAGTCATTTTTCCAGGAGTGGATGATATGACACACTGAGCCAGGTTGACTGTCATTAGCAGTCTTCATTTGAAAGCCAGTCAACAGGCAATGGCACCCCACTCCAGTACTCTTGCCTGGAAAATCGCATGGATGGAGGAGCCTGGTAGGCTGCAGTCCATGGGGTCGCTAGGAGTCGGACACGACTGAGCGACTTCACTTTGACTTTTCACTTTCATGCATTGGAGAAGGAAATGGCAACCCACTCCAGTGTTCTTGCCTGGAGAATCCCAGGGACGGGGGAGCCTGCTGGGCTGCTGTCTCTGGGGTCGCACAGAGTTGGACACAACTGAAGCGACTTAGCAGCAGCAGCAGCAACAAGAGTTAAAAGACTAGAGAATGTTTGTGCTCGCTTCATCAGCACAAATACTAGAAAGAGAATATTTCCCCCACCTTTTGAAGCATTCTCACCCTTGGTACAATTAAACCCTTGCTTTTGGTTAATTGGCGTCTTGCCCTAAAGGCAAACATCTGGTTGCTTACCTCTGACAGCCCCTGACCAAGAACACAAGTGCACAAGACTTAAAGACAGCAGCCTCTCAGTCTGGAAGTAACTTTAGAGGTTCTCCATCCACCTTCCTGCTGCACAAGGTTTTTCTTAGAACTCAAATGGGCTGTGAACTGCAAAGACTCCTCCCTTGGCTTGAGGAAAGGCCATTCACTAGTAGGCTCCCACTAATGCAACTTTCTTTTGCAATTCCAAAGCGAAGCAATAGGTTAAGTCAGACATCTGTACTTTTCGTCTCTTCTTTCTTTCTATTGCCTGGCAGCTGTCTCACATAGTGGATTCATGTAGTTTCCTGAAGAGCCTGTCTTTCTTTTAGGTGAAGAGAAGGACTATACCATCTGGCTGGCTCACTCTACAGACCCTGGAGATTATGGAGATGGCTGCATTTTAGGCTATAAAGAACAATACCTCCGGCTACGCAAGTCATCTGTCTGTCAGAATGGTCGAAACTATGTTGTGACCAAGCAGCCGTCCGTCTGTCCCTGCTCCCTGGAGGACTTCCTCTGGTATCTGCACCCCTCAGATCCCTGTCAGCCACCTCCTGTGCTGGAGGACGCAACAGACAGTTGAAAATTATTTCAGTCCTTTTTTCCCCTTTTTTCCTCAAGAGTGGAAAACTGTTGCTTCTTCTTTCCTCAAGGAAATTGAGGCACAGAGGAAGGGAAGCAGAATTGTTAGTAATTGAACAAATAACATTATTGTATCAGACCATTAATTATTGTGCAGAACCAGCAACAACCCCCGAAATCCTGACATACCCGTGTGAGGAAGGAGAGGAGTGTAGAATGAGGATGCGAGTAAGAAAGCAGAGAGAGAAGGCGATAGGACAGAAGCACCATGCAAAGTGGGGCAGGAGCTGAGAGCTCAGGGGAAACTGGGCTTTAGCAAACAGCCTAAGTGCCTGGGTTCAGCAGGTGGGGCTAGCTTTGGGGTTGTCTGCAGGACTGCAGGCAGAGAGAGTGTGGCTCTGTCCTGAGAGAGGAGATGCCATCAGAATGTTTGGTCTCTATCCCGTCAAGGCTCCGGAGCCATCATGGTGGATCCCTAGAGTTCAGAACCATCCAGGCTTAAGGATTAGTTTCGTGGCTGGCACAGGGTTAGTTGATTGTACAGGGGCGAGGGAGTCCCTTGGTAGCCTAGCTTAGGGCGAATAAGAGGAACTGCTTCACATCACAGGTACTAATCTTATGGAACTTGTTAGCTGCAGAAGAAGCTGTCAGGGAGGTAGAAGTGGATTTGGAAAAGAAGACAGGAAGATAGCAGTCCTACCCTCCTACAGTGTATTCTCCCGAACTATAGGTGACAGAGTATGGGACTGAACAAACCCCCGTCTGACCATGTGTTTCCTCCTGTGTTGTTCACATCTGTGTGTGGGATGGCCAGGGGCCCTCCCTTCTCTATTTCTACAAGGGAAAATGGCACTCAGGTCACTTGGATGTTATAATAGGGCTGGAGTTTGTGGATACTGTCAGACTCTGAAGGGCTCTCTCACCCTTAATGGCACACAGGCTGACTCTCGGTCACCTGAACTACTTCTGTTTTCCAAACATGCTCTGCGGCTTCAGAGCTCCATGCCACTGTGCGTGCTGCTGCTCCTGCCTGGAAGGTCTTTCCACATTTGCTGCTTGACCCCCCAAGCCTGGTGAATTCCTCTTTGGCCTGTAATACTTTAGCTCAGATGTTGCCTCCTAAAGCCTTCCCCAGTTTTTCCTCATCTAGGCTCCCACTGCACTTATTATATTTTTACAGCATTCACTATATTTTAATTCTTGTGTTTAGATTAGATTCCACCATTAAAATCTAACCCCCCTGAGCACATATTGTATTTAATAATCACATAGTCATAATGATAGCAGCTGACTTTTTTAAACATTGCCTCTGTGCCAGACACTGTCCTAAGCAACTCACACTTCTCTTCAGCAGCCGCATGAGATAGGTGCTGTGTTATTTACATTTCACAAAGGAAGAAACAAAGGTAGAGAGGGGTCATGACTAACTTGCTGTCACGTGGCAGAGCTGGGATGTGAACCGGGCAGTTAGTTCTGCCCCAGAGCCTGCGCACACACCCCACGTGCCTGAGGAATGTATACTTCGTGAGTGGGGAGGGTGTGGTCCCTGGAATTTTGGATTGAACACACAAAAGTTTTTGCCAGAAATTTCTCCTTGCTATTGGAGGCATGATGTCTTCTCTTGTTCTTCCTACCCTCTCCCTTCAATATTTGTCAGAAAACCTTGAAGTCCAAGCAGCATCTATATATTTACCAAATATTCATTGAATATTTGTTAGGCACAGGGCAGTGCAAAAGTGATAACAGAAATTTTATTATAGACTCTTCTGGTAAGAGTCACATGAGTATGTTTGAAAAGAGAAACTGTAAGTACCTAATGGATTTAGAGAAGGGAGAGATTCTTCCATCCAGACCTAAAAGGAGTTGGATCAGAGAGGCTTTGTAGAGGCGTTGGCATCTGAGCTGAGCCCTGATGAGCTGTAAGATTTGATCTGTACATCTGGAAAGAAGCAGATCATTAAAACCAGTAGACTGATGTGAGCATAGGCCCCCAACAGCACGATCAGGAAGGTTGTGCTGGGGCTTCCCTGATGGCTCAGTGGAGAAGAATCCACCTACCAATGCAGGAGACATGGGTTCAATCCCTGGTCTGGGAAGATCCCACATGCCCCAGAGCAACTAAGCCTGTGCACCACAGCTACTGAGCCCACATGCTGCAACTGCTGAAGCCCTTGGCGCCTAGAGCCTGTGCTCCACAACAAGAGAAGCCGCCGCAGTGAGAAGCCCTACATTACAACGAACAGTAGCCCCTGTTTGCCGCAACTAGACAAAGCCCGCCTGCAGCAACAAAGATCCGGGGCAGCCCAAAATAAATAAATAAATAATTTTCAAAAAGAAAGAGTATGCCGGAAGATAGGCTGTGAGGGGAAGCCGTGGCTGCCACAGGAAAGAAGCGAGGGCGTCCAGATAGGGGTGCTCAGGAAGATAGTGCCCTGGACAAATGTAAAGAAATGACAGGAGAGGCCAGCTCAAAGGAGGAAACATGATACGTTTTGAACATTTTTATTTCTTTGAGGTTCTGTCAACAGATTTATGTGGCAATGTTCAGCAAGTATTTGGAAATGTAGGATTAGAGTTCAAGAGAGGTAGAACCTGGACGTTTTATTAATTTTTTGAAATTGTTATTTACTTGCATTTTTGTTGCTGTGCACAGGCTTCCTCTAGTTGTGACTAGCAGGGGCTGCTCACCGTTACAGTGTGCGGGCTTCTCACTGAGGTGGCTTCTGTTGTTGCGGAGCACAGGCTCAGCAGTTGTGGCTCCCAGGCTTAGTTGCTCCGAGGCATGTGGAATCTTCCCAGACAGGGATCAAACCCAAGTCCCCTGCGTTGGCAGGTGGATTCTTCTCCACTGGACCACCAGGGAAGTCCAAACCTAGAAGTTTTAGTTGCAGCAAATAGTTAAGCAAATAGTTAAGCTCACGAAGGGAGAGCAGATACAGAGTAAGAGAATGGATGATAGAATCTTGGGAAACATCTGCACCTACGTGTCAGGAAGAGAGCAGAGCCAGCAGTGACCAGAGAAGCCTGAGTGCAGCTCTTGGGGCTGCAGCGGGTGGGCCCAGCGGTGTGCCGGGTGGCCAAAGTGAACAAGACAGAGAAAGCCCCAAGGTTGGATGACTGGTGGGCCTGCAAGGGCGCAGACATTCATTTTCAAGGTTGCAGCAGGGGGTTCAAGCCAAGATGCAGAGCGTAAAAAGTAAATGAGTAAAACAGAACAAGTAAAAGAGAAAATTGGCCAATAAGGGAGAGAGGGTGGTGAAAGAAGAGGACAGGTGCAAGCTAAGGAGAAGCTGCCGGGTGAGGGGACTGGCGGTCCCTCCAAGCTGTTCATGAAGCAAGCCCCCACCTAGGGGTATGAGGTGCCAAGGCCCTGCATATCCTTACTTTGGGGAAAGCAGAGAAAGGAGAACAGGTCACTATGGAGAGATGGGATGGAATGGAGGGCAGGGATGGGCATTCACATTGGCATCAGGCACCATCTAAGAGGCTGAGAGGGACACAGATGTGGGGAAGGCAGGAAAGGTTGGATATACACTCTCATGGGTATAACATAATGAGTTATTTGGAGATGAAAGAATTGCTAAGTTTCCGTGCGTTTAGGTCTGTGGCTGACACACTGTTTCTCTGTGTCTTAGTTGCGTGTATCCCTACCTGCTATAGACTGCGCGATTTCCCTTCCCTGAGCTGTCTGTGTGGAACTCCTAGCTACTGAGTCCTCAGTCCCCCAGGCCCAATCCATAAGCCATTCCCCGCCCCCCAATTAAGCCCTCTGTGTGCTTTTGTTCCTAAAGAGACCTCTTTATATGTCACAGACTTCCTTAGCTGTTTTCTGGCAACCCAAGCCTGGAATATTAACCATCCTCTGCCCCACATAAAGCCTTCACTGCTATTTGCCTCCTGTCTTTCAGCAACTTTGAAAGATACATTCTTTGCTTATTCTTACAGTGATTTTGGCTACTTCCGTCCAGAAAATGACTCCAAATGTGTGGAACAGCCAGAACTGAAGGGCCACGACCTCGAGTTTTGTTTGTATGGAAGAGAAGAGCACCTGACGACAAACGGGTGAGGCGGCTGCTTCTCCCGCGTCGGGCCCGCGTCTCCCCTGTGCAGGGAGAGAGTTCCCTCCACGCTCTTCTGAGTATTTGAGAGAGTCTAGAAAATCACTGTCCGGTAGAACTTTCTGTGGTGGGGGAAATGCTCTATAATCTGCTGCGTCTGATACAGTGACCCCTAGCCCTCTGTGGCTATTGACACTAGAGTGAGGAACTGAAGTAATTTTGATTAATTTAAAAGTAAATAGTCACCATAGCAGAGAGTGCCATTCTAGAGGAGCCTGACTGCCTACTTCCCTGATAACTCTCCCCTCCCCTGTGTACTGACGGGCTTCCCCAGCAGTCTCATAGGGCAGAAAGTCGGCATGTCATTGCAGCATGGCAAGGGATGTGTGGTCTGTCCAAGGACTGAAACTACACAGGATATCCCCCCAGCACCCCTGTGGATCTCCCCCAAGCCCTGAAAGATGGTGTAAGGACCAGAAGTTTTTCTGCAGCTTTTCACATCTTGTTTTCAGGAAGTAAGCAAGAATCCAGAAGTGCATCCTTGTATTCTGTCAACACCTTTTCTCTGCCCCTCAGGTACCGGAAAATTCCAGGAGACAAATGCCAGGGTGGCGTGAATCCAGTTCGAGAAGTGAAAGACTTGAAAAAGAAATGCACAAGCAACTTTTTGAGTCCAGAAAAGCAGGTGTGTTAAAGTAGATCTGGTGTAGATACAAGTGGGGTTTTGAGTTCTGCCAGGAAGGTCAAAGTTACAGTGTGTCGAGAGCTTTATCACCTAATACAAGTGGCCAGACCACTTATGTCAGGCTTCCCGTTGCACGGAAACTGTTAGGATGAAGGATGGTCACTTAAGCCAACAATAAGCTCATCTACTGAAAACTTTTCTGGGGGAGGGAAAATGGTGCTCAGTATTTATCCAAGTCTTAGAAGCTTAGGGTTGAGAAAATTTCTGAGGCTCAGAGTCACTTAGAAAAAAGACTCAACAAGTCCTGCCATCAAGGGCTGGGGTTTTGCACGTGTGGAAGGGAAGGGCATGGGACCCTGGTTAGTGGGGATCTCTGTGCTGAGTCATGTCAGGTGTGTTCATAAGGAGAACCTGCACCACGGTAATAAGGGGCTGGTCTTGATTTGGAAGCAAGTTTGGGAGCTGATTCCAGATCTGTAGCATTGAACTGTCTGGCCAGGCTATGGGGATCTGGTAAGAGGAACCCTCTTGATAAAGAGGTGCTGGCCCAGCAGTGTGAATGGGAACAGAAGACTGTGGACCCCAGGTACCTAATCTGGAAACTGAGAGATGGACAGTCTGCAGTCCCTCCTGTCTAACCTTCTCAGGAGTGAGGGCCTGACGGGGTGGAAGAAGGCAGGGGGAGAAGAGTGTGTGGGTGTGTGTACTTGTTGGGGGCAAGCTCCTGCTTCTTTGCATCACTGCCCTGCACTCCTGGCGGCTGTCCTCAGAGTGTTTGTGTGTGTGATTGCACAGGACTCCCGCCCACAGGGACACAGCTTGTCCCAGAATCCAGCTCCGCCTCCTCTGGGATACACTGAAAACACACACTCCCTATCTCCCACCCAGAAGCAGGTAGGTCACACTCAGACAATGATATGACAGAGCTTATTTATAACAACATGTGAAAACTTAAGAAATGAATCTTGTTATCATGGGAGGGCCTGCCTGACAGCATTGGCACAGCTCCTTCCCAGGTGATGGCCCTATGCTAGATTCATTCAGCCCACTTACTATCATGGTCTCTCTCTCTGCTTCATCCTTAAAAGCTCCAAGACTTACAACCAGTGGTCACGGGGAACAGTCACAATTGTATTTGATCTAGAACCATAGCTTCCAGTGTAACTTTGACATTGAAGCCCCTGAGTTTGCACTATTCTGATAGCTTCAAGGCAGCTCACGTTTTGATTACCCTCTGCCAGCTGTGGTATTCTCCTGGTAGCACTGAGATGGTCATCTTGAGGGGTTTGGGAACGTTTCATCATTAGGTGCCTAGAGACTACAGATCGTTGAGCAGAGAAATAAGAAATTGAGCAGCCTCTTTGAATTCAGTCCTGGAATATGCACACCCAAAATTGATTGTGTGTTTGTGTTTTAATTTATCAAGAATTCCAAGTCAAATTCTGTTCCAATTATCCTGGCCACTGTGGGATTGATGCTGGTCACAGTCATAGCAGGAGTGCTCATTGTGAAGAAATACGTCTGTGGTGGAAGGTAAGGAACCGGAGTCAGTCAAACCTGCAAGTCAGCCAAGGGCAGAGTCTGCCGCTGGCGAAAACTGACTAGTTGAAGTGACGTTACTGAAACATCGGACCCAAATCTTTCCTTCCATTTTTCATATACCAACTATAGGCTGTGCTTCCTGTATGCGCGGCTCATTCTGTGAGTGTGTAAAACTTGGAGAGTCCACAGCCCTATAAGAAATGCATTCTTCCTCACCACGTGAGGGTTGACAGCAGTTTCCGCCCCCAGGTTCCTGGTGCATCGGTACTCGGTGCTCCAGCAGCATGCAGAGGCTAATGGTGTGGATGGTGTGGATGCTTTGGACACGGCCTCCCACACTCACAAAAGCGGTTATCATGATGACTCAGATGAGGTGAGACTGTTTCTTCTTGAGGGGTGGTGCAGAAGTCTTTAAAAAGAGTGATTCTTTTTTTACTGTTTCTTCTTGAGGGGTGGTGCAGAAGTCTTTAAAAAGAGTGATTCTTTTTTTACTTATGACCAAGGTATGTTTGAAGCAACGGAGGGTATAAGCTAGAAGCAGCAACTTAATGACTAAGACTTGGCCAACCCAGAAGCTACGTAACGGCTTTCAAAATAAGGATTAGGGATTTTTTTTGGTCTGTAAATAATATGGCCCGTGTCTTTTGTTTTTTCAGGACCTTCTGGAATAGCTCCTCAAAAGAGCTGGGACCGAGTACGAATGATGGACCGCAGTACCTCCTACACTCCCTGTGGCTCCGACTTAGGGAAATAAATTTCCCATTGCGAAGGACCCAGCTCTGTTTCTGCTGCTTCCATCAAAGCCAAAAGGACCTACACTAAAGAAATAGGGGGGTGGGGACCCGAAACACTCTTGCCAATTGGCTCAGAGAAGAGAGGGGAAATTTTTAATTCTTTAACTTTATGAGTTCTGTGTTTTTGCAAGGTATGAGCCCTTTTTGGTTTTGGTTTTTAAGGGAAATGAAATGGAATTGAAGGGAACTTTTCACTAACCCCACAGTCACATGTTTTGCGCGGCGCCTACCCCAGGGCACCGGCCAGCTTCGTCATCAATTCTCATGAAGCCCTCGGTGCCGTCCCTGGGCTGTGCCATCCCTGGACAGTGTCAGCACCACGAAGCAGCTGCAGAGATGAGCAAAGAGGCTGCAATGACTGGCACAGCCTGGGCAGCCTCTCTCCCTCTGGGGCCAGCCCTGCTCCAAGAATAGTGCACACCAGCTCCTCACATAGATCACTGCTTTTTGTTATTTCTTTCAGGAGCCATAGGCCACAGTGATTTTTCTTTTCCCCTGTTTAATTAGGCAATACCCTTGTTAATTGCCCTTTGGCAACTAACTTACATGTGCTTCCAAGACACTAAATCAGGAAAACCAAAAGGGCAATATTTTTAACTTGGGGCAGGAAGAAGGGAACAGCAGAGAACTGACTAGATTTAGCACCTATTAAAGGAGAAATTCTTGCTTCTTCCAAGATCTTTCAAGCCATGCCTTATGTGTGTGCCAGTGGACTTGCTCAAGGATGGGGCTCAAGCTGAGTACCCAGGCTGAGCAACCTCTTCACTGGAACGGCTGGTGGCATGCACAGCACAGCCTCTGAGGACGACTCATCCGTGAATCATTAGAATGGCTGCTTATTCGCTTCCTCTTAGGTTGCTGCTCTACATGGAGCTGTGACTAGACATGTTTTCAGTTTTAAGCTTTAAAAAAAAAAAATTGAGTTTTGTTACCAAGTTCTCCTTCTTACCCCTCCACTTCCCCAGCTTTGCCAAGTAATTTGTTGGCTTGAAACTTTGAGCCAAACCAAGTGAAAAACACGCTTCTAGTGCAGATTGATGTTTTGTGTGATACATTAAGTTCATATTTTACATTTAATAAAATGTTCCCTTTGACATTTTTAAAAAATGGCATAAATTAGAAAATGTAGCGAGGCGGATTTTTGGGTGGCCAGACAGTGATGGAAAGCTGTCGTCATTAGTTTTAGTACAGCTTGACTGTTTGCTGTACTCGGACACAGTAGTGCGTTCCCAGTCAGCACAGCTACTGTGCTGGTCACGGTTTCTCCCAATAGTGATGACTGGGGATGTTCTTTGGTAACTGCCATTTTGCTGCTGGTTCATTTTATGGCTAGAAAGTCAGGAAAAAGTAAATGTGCCAAATGAACTTTTGTCAGAATGTGTGAGCAGATGGCTGAATTGTCTTCTCACCAGAATGGATTAACAGCAGTAGGGAACGCAGGGGAGGGAGTGGATGGAGAATTTTAAAGAAACTTTGAAACTGCAGTAAGATTAACGTAAGTCAGGGAACTATAAAGTTAAGGCAGTTTTTGTAAAGAGAGTTCATATTTGTTAGAGCCAGAGAGCACTAGTTTTTTAGGAAAATCTCATTCCTTTTGTAAGGTTTTTAAATTGAAAGTAATTCCAAAGATACACCAGCTCACAAATGATCAAAAAGTCTCAGCTTTTATCCCATTCACCCTCACCTCCTGCCCCATGTGAATTTGATGCCCAGAGAAGACCTGCGTAGACCATACACTCTTCTCCCCACATGCACCCACCGAAGTAGATGTGCCGACATACGGTAATTCTCTGATTAGTTTTACATGTAAGAGAGTTAATATTCTTCTCCAACCGTGTAAGACTCAGGACAGTGATACCTGGGGTTTCTGTAGAACTTGGTAGTTTTCATGGCACTTTTTCCCTTGCATTATGTCATTTGAACCTCACAGCATTCTTGTGAGATAAAAAAAAAAACCACAGGGTTTGTAATCCCCATTAGAGATGGAGCTGAGGCACAAAAATGAAGTAAAGGTGTCAAGGTCCCTGAGTCATGAGTGGTGACGGTGATTGTCTTCGGATCTCATGCACTTTGATGGATGCTCTTGCTGCCAGGTGGGAGCAGGCTGCTTTCTTACAAATGTCTTGCAGTTCTTCAGGGCACGGGTCAGTGGCCTTTCTTTCAGAGCAGCATGTAGAGCTCTTTTGCCAACTTAGTAAACAGGAAATTTTTCGTGGCTGGAAGCAAAAGTAATGGTAATTTTGAGTATGTGTTTAGAAATCGCCCCTTACCTCATTGAAGGTCACGGTGGTTCAAGAGTGTGGGAATGGAGTCTCCACTGATGAGTCACCCTCTCCGTTTCCCTTGTCCCCCACCCATGACTGGCTGGAGAGCTTAGTCAGTTTGAGGACTGCTAGCAAGCCTGGCTGGCTAGCCTTCCGCATCTCACAAGGGTATGTCCCCGGCCCAAGATGAAAACAGCCTAACAGAGCCACGATAGCTCCTAAGAAAAAAAGATTTCTGATTTGTCCTACTGATGTCAGGTTGGAGCATTATCTCTGAAAATAAAGTGTAGTGTCAGGCTTAATAGCACAAGGGACTGTTTCAGTAATAGAAGTTAGCGTCATAAGGTAGGTTGGACATAGCAGACTGTCCAGAGTGATCTGAGCTCTGAAATCCAGGTGGTGAACTCACCATCTTTCATGCTCTGTGGACAAGTATCTTGGACTTAAGAGGGCTTTTGGTTTTCAGTGAGACCTGAGACCAGGGATGCATACGCCTAAGTTGTTCATCGAATGGGAACGCCACTTGGACTGAAAGTGTTTGGAGGACTGTGGCAGTTCTAGGCTGGGCTCAGGAGATTCAATAGATTGGCTGTAACTAAAGCTTTAGAATTTGTCATCTGCCTCTGAATAGGCTTTCCAGGGTGTCTGTCTCATTCTTAGGTTTACCTCTGGGCCTCTGCATGCCGAAGCTGGCCTTTCATCCCTGGCAGATCGGTAACGTGCTGGCCACCACTGGCTCTGTCAACCACAGCTGGTTCTCCCGTGGCCTTCACCATGGCACAAGGATAGAGGAGTGCAGGGCGATCCACATCCACTCCATGTGCAGGACTGGCCTGGCTTCAGTCTTTGTTTTCTAAGCAAGTGATTCCAGTAGAGAGTTTCTTGTTTCCTCTTAGGAGAGCTTTAAAGAGCCCTGCTTCTCTCTGCAGGGGCTTGGAGCTCACCCTGCTCACTGTTGGTACCGCCGCCTTACCCCACATTAACCTGGATACTTAGAACTGCTAAAATAGGAAGAGCTTCTGCTTTTCACCTTTGCTACTACCGTCCCTCAAGCAGATAAATAAACATGGACTTACATGTCCTTCAAACAAAAACCAAAGTTTTGGATTTCCACATGGTAGTGATAGGGAGGCCAGACTGTTCCATCTGCCACCAGTTTGCCCAGCTCAGGTTGCACCAGGGACACCGTCCTGCCCCAGGAGGGCCAAGGCCTCGCCCTCATGGAGGGTGATTGAAATAGCAGGAATGTGTTGATTTCTTGGCTACTTTGCATTATAACAAAGAAGAATCAGAAGTCTAATTAGAAGTTGTCTTCAGCAACCTACTGTGTGCATTTTTTTTCACACCGGTACATTCTTAAGCATCCTTGTTTATATAGAATAACATAAACTAATCTGTACCTTTCTATATATATATATGTGTGTGTGTGTACATATATACATGTATAAACTGTATAGTGTACATGTTAATGATATGCCCAAATCCTTAATGCAGTTCTCATCCTCCGCATGCCCTCAGTTTGTGGTCACGTGACTTGAGTGTTCCTGATGATTCTGCCCACCTCCTGTGTTTGGACGTCTAGGGAGGAGGGTCGGGTTTTGATGGTACCCTCCTCATCCTCGTGCACAGATATGCTCAGGGTCCCCCTGTGTGCCTGGTATCCATCCCTCTCTTGTTTCCTATTCCCTGTCTGAGCATGTGGTCCCTCCTGGTTCTGTACCTTCTCTGCCTCCTCCCCAAGCTGTCAGATAGCCTTCCTACTCAAATCTAAAGCAGTATTAAGATCATTACTGCATGTGCACTAAAAACCCAAGTTTTCTGTTCCCTTGGGGCAGAAAATTGCATGTGAGGTGGAATAATCAAGTTTCAATGACCTATGTCAGTTGCACAACAAAGCCAGACCCCAGAATAAAATTCCACAAAATGGAAATAAAACTCAAATTTCTTTAGCACTGTGTAAATAAATCTGGATGTGTTTAACTTTGTACTGGTAATTTTCTGTATATTTGCAATATTTGGGTTAGAAATAAAACAGACTGGACTTTATTACCTGACCTACTAAAATGACTAAGCTACAGTTTGTTAATATGAAAGTTTCTCCACTTTCCTAGCTTCAAAAATTGAACCCCAGCAATCAGAGAACATCAATTAATGAGCCAGGACTATGTGTCTGTAAGTCCTACATGAAGGGTATTAGGTAATTTATGGGAAAAACTACTCACTTTTTTCTTCTTCATGCTCTCAAAGATCTACCCCACCATGGGTGTTTATAAGACCAGATTTCTTTTTCTTCCTCCCCAGAAGTATAGCTGACCCACCCTGGTACAGCTTCTCAGCTTTGACTGCTACATTCTTCCTTCTGGACGCGGCCGCATGTCATTACTGTCTTGAATTACATGATCCTTTAGCAGGTTCGACAGACAACAACACTGAGGAGTTTACCTTCAGCACTTCCCTACTTGCCCCTCTCACATTTCTCCTGCTACTCTTACTCATAGTCCTTCCTAACCCGTTTCATTAAGGACCTTCAAAGAGTTGCATCTTGACTCCAAAATATTTCTTTCAGTGGAGGTTACTGCCCACCCCCATTGAGCCTTTAGCCAAGCCAGACGACTGCTTAGCCTGCTGTCCTGGGCTGGGGGTGGGGGCTGGGGGGTCTTTCCATGTAATGTTTACTCTGGGGCCATGGTCTGAAGATGACCAGGCAGAGACCTTGCTCCTGAGGACCCCATGTCTGCTGGAAGAGTCCTCCCCCTGGGGAGGTTATCCAGGGTGGTTTATTTTCAAGAATTCTAACAGAGTGTTCTCCAACTTCCTGCAACAGAATTAGTAAGTTGCTTTTTTAAATGCATATCCCACCCAGACCTACTAAATTAGCTTTTCCAGTGGATAAGACCCTAGGAGTTGGCCTTTTCTATTTGATTCTTTCGTACCTTCAATTGCAACAAGGAGCTAATACCAAAAGCTTGAACCAATCTCTTCATCAAAGCATGGGGATAAGAGGGGTGTTTGGAGTACCCTGGTATACCGTCTGGACCTGTAAGGGCTCTGCCTGGTTCAGATAAGAGAAATGCGTCAGAAAGGCCTTTACACCTGAGAGTCCTGACATTAGCACAGTCTCTCACCACCAACCCCAGAGATCAAGTTCCATAGTCACCCTCTTCAGCCATCCTGCTGCTGCTGCTAAGTCGCTTCAGTCATGTCCAACTCTGCGACCCCATAGACAGCAGCCCACCAGGCTCCCCCATCCCTGGGATTCTCCAGGCAAGAACACTGGAGTGGGTTGCCATTTCCTTCTCCAATGCATGAAAGTGAAAGTGAAGTCACTCAGTCGTGTCCGACTCCTAGCGACCCCATGGACTGCAGCTTACCAGGCTCCTCCGTCCATGGGATTTTCCAGGCAAGAGTACTGGAGTGGGTTGCCATTGCCTTCTCCCTTCAGCCATCCTAGCTCTTGATAAAACAGTTTTCCTGGATCCCAAGTGGGTCTACAAGTTGTCCTGGCCCTCAGTCCCAATATAAGTTGCAAAGATGAGTTCTGGGCTTCTGTCCCACGACCCTAGGTAGTAACACAGACTCCCAGGATCCTATTGGCTGCCCCCAATTTGAGGGCCAAAGGAGAAAAATGAGTAAGGAGCTCATTCTTTGAACCATGCTCATTGGTTTCCTTCAAAGAGGGGAAAGGGGGGATGTGGAAACTTGCTACTTTCTACTCAGCTTTGCTATGAACCTAAAACTGCTCTTTTAAAGTCTACTTAAATATATATATATATACATATATATTCACATAAAATATATATTCACAGAGGAGATGCCAGCTTCTGGAAATGAGAAAGGGAGAGTACAATAGGAAATCTGATCTATCCGCTGTACTGCATGGAAGGTGTAAGTGATGGTCTAGTGAGCCTAGAAATCACACAGGACCTTTAGCATGTAACTAACACCTACTGTGCGCTGGCCACTTTCATACACTTTTACCATTTTATCCTCAACATGATCTTGGCATCGTCATGCCTTGTTTCATAGCCCAGGGACCTAAGGTTCAGAGTCCATGATTTCCCCGGGACCGCCTAGCAGAGGAATAAGGAGCAGAGCCAGGGTCACACTCAAGTCCTCTGACCCCAGGCCCCTGACTCCCCTCTTACAACTGCTGCCTCTCGTTTACTCGTACTTTTATCTCATAGGCAAGGGAGCTTTGAAAGGGTTAAGTGCTGGCCCAACCTAAAAATAGCTTACATTTATCGAGCACTTAGTTGGCTACACACCGCTAAGCACTTCACACAGATTACCTCTTTGAATGCTCACAACAGCCCTAAGACTGTTACCTCCATTTCACAGATGAGGAAACAGACCTAAGAGAGACTTGTTACAAGGCACAGCCAATTGGTGATGAAGCCAAAGTGAGTTGGGGGTCTAGCTCCAGGAATTGGAGGTCTGGCTCCAGGGTGCAGACTTTGCCTTCCACTTCCATAGGGCAGGTGGGTGGGGTGGAAAGGAGAGGATGGGGCCCCTTCCTGTGGACTCAGACACCCTTGGATGAACTGGAGATCAGGAGATGAGATGTCGCCCAGTCCTCCCCCCAGAAGCCAGAGTTCCCATGTGAATGGTCTGAGCAGGGAGGGGCTGTTTGAAGCTCAAGCGCTCCTCTCCCTCCCCAGTGCTGTGTGAGAGGTGTCGTCTCTCTCCCAAGATAACAGGGCCACTGGGCCCTCCTCCTGCAGCTATTCCGGGCTGTGATCTGCTTCCCCTCTTCCTCTAGCCCCTGCTTCATCCCTCATGGGAGTCAGTGGGTGAGAACAGGACAGCCCAGTTACATGACCCTGGGGAGGCCAGGCTGGAGAGCAGGTGCTCAGCCCCTCCCTCACCATCATCAGTGAAAATCTTCCCCTGGAGCCCAGCCTCTGGGTGGCCCAGCATGGAGGCAGCCACAGCTCCGGAGGCAGCCTTGAGACCCACACTGAAGGTGAAAGAAGCCAGCCCAGCAGATGCTGATGGACCTCAGGCTTCACCCCGGCGGGGGACCGGCAGCCCCCTTTCCCAGCTCCTGCCCCCCATAGAAGGTGACTGGTGGGGAGGGGGTAGGCCGGGCAATGGGTGTTGTCCGTGGGTTTTGCAGAGCTAAATGCTTTCATGGGATGGGGACTTAGGATGGAGGAACATCCACAGGAACCCCCACCCCCTCTTTGATGGACTCTTGCTGCTCAACTGCCTCTGCTGGGTTTTTGCTTTTTACCTGAGAAGCCAGTGAATGGTGTTTGTGATACGCTACAGTAACTAATACTGATAGGCTTATATTTTTACCTTTAAAATGTGTCAGTCACAGGGACTAGGAAGACCTGATATATTACTAACATCAGTCAGGGAGGGAAAGAAGGGTGAGATTGTATCCATCTGGACCAGGAGAAGAGGGAAACGAAAAGCTTGGAGCCACCGGGAGGCTGAGTGCTGAACAGATGTGACACTCTGGCCCTCAACAGGGCCAGGAGTCCGAGACCTATCCCAATACCCCCACCGGCTCCCACGGGAAACTCTAGCCTCTCCTAACCCGAGCGCCACAGAACCAGAGACCTTCGAAGAGAAGCATTCTAAGGCTCCTTTTCTGTGGTCTCTGTGAGCCTCTCATCAAAGAGGTGTTTTTTGATCTAAGAGGTGGTGGGTGCCTTGACCAGCCCTGAAATTCCCTGCAGCCCTGCTGCCCACTCCACACCTGGCCCTGGCCCCACAACTGGCCTCTGTAGCTAAGAGACTTCTTAGCTCCCATTGCTGAGTGGCTCCCATTGCTCCTGGCTCAGCCAACCAAGGGAGACTGGTTTTTGCCCTCTCCTGCAAAGAAACACTGAAAAATGTTCCCTGTACAAAGTCCCCACTTGTGGCCCCTTGAAGCCCTAAGTGCAGAGGATGCAAAGACCACAAATGAGACAGCGTGGAATGCCAGGATAGGGAGATGAAGAAAAGACAGGGTCTAGACTCAATTCCCAGGGCCGCCTCCAGCAGCTCCGTGGACCTTGGTGAAGTCAATGGACTTCAGGGCTTCAATTACTCTCTATAAAATGGTGATTATTAGTATCTACCTGATAAGGTAGTTGAAAGGATTGTTGAGATAATCCAAAGTGCTTTTGAAGAGGCCAAATGAAGATGTGAATAGATAATGTATTATTTCCAAGTCAGGAGTAAAGGCTGAGTTCTACCTGCAAACAGGGTTGTGGTGGGAAAGTCCACAGCCTCTATCATCCTATGGAAGACAATGGGTCTTCAGAAGCTGTTTGAATGTCAATGGCCCAGAGCCAACTGAGTTTACCCCCATTAAAAAAGAGATGAAGAGAGCAGAAGTTATTGGAAACATGTTAGGTTGGAATGGTCTTGAGGCAGAAAGCCAGTTTTGTCCCCCAAAAGGCCCAGGGAATAAGCCAGGGTGAGGGAGGGAGAGAGCCAGGACTTCTGACTCCTTGACCACTGTCTCTACAAAGCCCTGGGAGAGGGTGCTCATCCCCTGATACTTACCCCTCCGGCCACAGGGTGGATGCTGTGGGCTGTCAGCTCCTGACAGCCCCAGCCCATAAGTGAGGCCTGAAGGACCACATTCTTGTGTGTGGTCTCACCCACGGGCATCCCAGAGGCCCCTGACAGTAAAGCCTCCTGGTGACACTGTGCGAAGTGTTTGCATCTGTTACCCATTTGGAAAAAGAGTTCAAATGCTAGCTCTGTCCTGTGACCCTAGGCAAGTCAATCCACCCCTTTGGGCTTCCATCTGTCATCTGTAAATTGAGAGGTAGAATTAAATCAGAATTCTGAACCCTTTGCTGGATATGGATCCCTAGGAAAACCTAATGAAAGCTGTGGGCTCTTGCTTCAAGAAAAATACTCAACAAAGCTCAGGGAGTTCACAGAATTACTGAAGTCTATCCAGAGGTCTTTAAGGGGTGCCATGGTGCTGGCCTGGATGGCCCCCAAGTTCCCTATGAGCGCCAAGGACTTCTCCTTCCTCTTAATGCCTCCTCTTTCTCATAGGGAGTTCTATGGGACCTAGAGAGGCACAAAAGTGAGCATGTGAGCACATGTGAAATAGAACAGGCGTCAAAATATTTGCAACATCAAAATAAACTGCAACTGGCCAACACTGAGCTTTTAGTCAAGAAAGTGCTCTCCATGGCTAAGTAAGTAAGTGGAAGTAGGACGCTGGCACTGGGAAAGCATCCTTTATCACTCTCAGCACACGTGGAGGCACGGTGTCCTGAAGGCCACACTGGGTAGGGGCCAGAGGAGAGCGTTCATGATAGTGAGAGGCCTGCTTCCCTGGTGGCTCAGTGGTAAAGAATCTGCCTGCCTGCCAATGCAGGAGACACGGTCTGATCCCCGGTCAGGGAAGATCCCCCATGCTGTGGAGCAACTAAGCCCATGCCCCACAGCTATTGAGCCTGTGCTCCAAAACCCCGGGGGCTACAACTACTGAGCTCATGAGCCATAACTACTGAAGCCCGTGCGCCCTAGAGCCCGTGCTTAGCAACAAGAGAAGCCACCGCAATGAGAAGGCCAAGCACTGTCAACTACAGAGTAGTCCCCGCTCTCTGCAACTAGAGAAAAGTCTCTGCAACAACCAAGACCCAGCACAGCCACAAATAAATAAATACATAAAAATTTAAAATAATAATAATAAGAGGCCACGGGACAGGCTGCATCCTGACACGGAGAAGACGGGACCCTGAGCCCCAGAGGGAGGGCCCGTCTGTAGACCTCAGCTCGATCGCTCCCTGCTGACCCTGGGCCCTCTTTCAGTCTGGGCCGCTCTGTGTCCTCACGCTCAGGAAGCTGCATGCCTAGCCTTGAAGCAACCATCCTCCCTGCCACTCTCCCTTCCTATCCTCTTTCTTCCTTCTACAAATATTTATTTTGTATCTATTATGTGCCAGGCACTGTTAGAAAAATGCACAAAATAGGCAAAAATAATTTCCTTGTAGAGATTACATTCTATGTAAGGAGACAGATAATAAATAAGCAAATAAAATGTATAAATAATGATAAAGTGCTGTGCTGAAAAATAAGACAAAGAAGATAGAAAATGCTGGTATGGGAAGAGTGCTTGCTGGTTTTTGGGTTTTTTTTTTTAATAAGTTTGTCTTTTTTTTCCCATTATTTTTTAAAGATCTATTTATTTATTTATTTTATTTTTTGGCTGTGGTGGGTCTTAACTGCTGTCCTTGGGCTTTCTCTAGTTACAGTGAGCCGGGGCTACTCTTCATTGCAGAGCTCAGGCTTCTCATTACATTGGCTTCTCTTGGTGCAGAGCACGGGCTCTGGGGTACACGGGCCTCAGTAGTTGTGGCTTGAGGGCTCTAGAGTACTGGCTCAGTGGTTGTGGCACACAGGCTTAGTTGCTTTGGGGCATGTGGGATCTTTCTGGACCTGGGATTGAGCTCGTGTCCCCTGCATTGTCAGGCAGATTCTTATACACTGCGCCACCAGGAAAGTCCACTTGCGGTTTTTTTTTTTCCTAATTTTATTTTATTTTTAAACTTTACATAATTGTATTAGTTTTGCCACTTGCGGTTTTTAAACAGGATATTCAGTGAAAGCCTTGTTAATAAGGTGATTTGAGCAGCAACTTGAGATGAGAGACCAGTGCATGCAGATAATTGAGGAGAAGGTTTTCCAAGGCGAGAGAACAGTAAGTGCGAATGCCCTGAGGCAGGACTGCGCCTCATGGACTGGGGTTGCAGTGGCAGAAGCAGAGTGAGGGAGAGAACGTCAGGTTTGGAGTCCTCAAGGTAGCAGGACCATTGTGAATACCGGTTCCAACTATGAGACAGAGGGGCAGCCAGTGTAGGTTTTAAAACTTTTCTGGCTGCTAAGAATAGGCTGTGTTGTTGTTGTTCAGTCGCTAGGTCATGTCCAGTCCTTTGCAACCCCATGCACTGCAGCATACCAGGCTTCCCTGTCCTTCACAATCTCCCAGATAGGCTACAGGCAAGCCTTAGACACTAGCAAGATCATCAATTACAGTGAAGATTTGGGAGAAGGTATGGAAGTTTTAGAAGAGGAGGATGTGCAACAGTCACCCGGGAGAATAGGAGACTGAAGGAATTAGGGAAGTCTGGCAGAAATGCCAGTGTCTATTTAGAGGTAGTGGCCATCCATTTAAATTGCCTTTTTTTTTTTTTTTTTTTTTTTAATGGCTGCAATGGGTCTTTGTTGCTACACACGGGTTTTCTCTAGTTGTGTTGTGAGGGCTTCTCACTGAGGTGGCTTCTCTTGTTGCGGAGCATGGCTCTAGGCATGAGGGTTTCAGTAGTGTGGTGGGTGGGCTCAGTAGTTGCGGCTTGCGCCTTAGTTGCCCTGAAGTATGTGGAATCTTCCCAGATCAGGGATCAAGGCATTGCCCCCTGCTTTGGTGGGCAGATTCTTAACCACTGGGCCACCAGGGAAGTCCTGGCCATCAATTTAAAGTCAGCATGGTTTTGTAATATTTTCCCCAGCCATGCTGGGCTATACGGATGCAGGCACCAAGGGCATGGTAGTTAACTGGGGCTGGGTGTTATTAGGATGTGGAAAGGATTAGGGATTTGAGTGGGTATGCAAGGAGTGAATCTGATGACAACCGTGGAGTCTAAGCTGGGTGAGAAAGAAAATGATAACATTGAGAAGGGTGATGGAGAGTGCAGGGGTGGGAGGATAATGGATCAGAGGTCTCGGTGGGCTGAAGGGTCGCTGCTGGTGAAGCACTAGAGGGAGAGGGTTGGAGGGATGGATAGGTGGTGCTGAGAGTGGGCTGCTTGAAATTCAGATTCTAGAGTGGCTAGACTCCATTCTATTGGCCTAGACAATGACTAAAGGAAGCAAGGGCTGAAGCAGGGGAGGATGAAATCTTTGGAGGAGGGGTAGGCAAGGCTGTGAGGTGGCCCTGCAGGACCTGGAAGGCTGGGTGTTGAGATGTCCAAGAATCTTGACTTCAGCTGTGTTGGAGAGAGTGACACTGAGTCAGTATTACCGTCATCAGCATGAGAAGAGGGTGACAGAGTCTTCTCTTCAGAGAAGTGTAAGATGCATGTTATATCCTGTGGATCAACTAATGTTTCTCTAAGAAATGCTGGTACTTTTTGGGTCCATGGAAATCTTTGGAGTGACTGGAAGCCGTAGCTTGCCTTGTGGATTTGCTCTTTCAGTAACCACTTACTCACACAGGCCTGTGCATACACATGCCCTCATAGTCTTACACTCACACACACTCACGCTCATGTACACTTCACTCTTTCAGTGTGTCCATCTTGTTCCCTCACTCTCCAGACCATAATTAAGCCCATCATTCTGAACTGCACAGTCCTTAGGGAATCACTGAAGGAAAGTCGTTAGCCATGTGAAACCAAATTAAGTGAGATGTTGACAGTTAATTCCCATGAACAGAGAAGGAAACTTCAGCAGGTTTCAGTAGAATTAGGAGGGATTCTCTTTTTTCTTTTTCTTTTCTTTCTTTTTTGTTTTTTTGGCCGAACTGCATGGCATGTGGGACCCTAGTTCCCTGACCAGGGATCAAACTCATGCCCACTGCATTAGAAGCATGGAGTCCTAGCCACTGGATCACCAGGGAAGTCAGAAGAGATTTTCTATTCAAGAGGAGTCAAGATCTCTGGACTTTAAGTAGCTTCCTTCTCCACTAATTTGGGTTTTTTTCTAATTAATTAATTAATTTGGCTATATCAGGTCTTAGCTGTGGCACGAGGGATCTTTGGTTGCAGCACGCAGACCCTCTAGTTGCGGCTCTTGGACTCAGTTGCTCTGTGGCATGTGTGATCTTCCCCAACCAGGGGTCAAACCCATGTCCCCTGCATTGCAAGGTTGATTCTTAACTATTGGACTACCAGGGAAGTCCCCTTTCTCCACTAATTTGTAAGACAGTATTCTGTCTGAGGAAAATTCAGTGCTAGGAGCAACACAGCTCAGAAGCCAAGGGCTCTCACGGCACTTTTCAAAATGCCTTTTTCCTTAGACTCGTGAAGGGAGAAAACCACACTGCCACTGTCTCAGAACTGGTCTCAGGAAACCAAGGTTGTGTTTCAGGGTGGTAATCTTTGGTGCACATCCCTCCTGGCATCTGAGGAGGAGAAAGACCTTGGGTAGCAGGAAAAGCCAGGTTTCTCCAAGGTCAGTACAATTAACACCTCGCCTGACTGTGGATGTGTGAAAAGAAAGGCCCCAGATGAGCCCTGCTATTAACATTCTTAGCAAGGGTCAGATTGCTCTCTTTTGCTGGGCAAACCAAATGCTGGGGTGCGCTGGGAAGGGCTTGCTGCAGCCCAGACACCTGGAGCTGTCACACACTCCTCTGCCACCTCCTGCACTTTGTCAGCAGCTTTAGACTAAAGTCCATCCTCTGCCCTCCCTCCCTCTAGAGCTGGGAGATTGCTGAGAGCAGAATCTTCGCCTGCTCGTCCTCAGACCTGGAACATTCTTGTCACTTAAGTTTGTCCCCTCTTGATCCATCCTCTTGTGAGGGAACCCCATTTCATTTTTTTTTTCCTCATGTGGACCATTTTAAAAGTCTTTATTGAATTGGTTGCAGTATTGCTTCTGGGTTAAGTTTTTGTTTTCTTTTTTATGTTTTGGGTTTTGGGCCCCAAGGCATGTGAGATCTTAGCTCCCTGAGCAGGGATTGAACTCACACCCTCTGCTTTGGAAGGTGAAGTCTTAACCACTTAACCAGGAAAATCCCAAGGTCCCTCCTAACTCAGAGATTCTATGAGCAGTACAAGGGACATCAGAGCTGGCTTCTCCCTAGCCCTCTGCCCAGCAAGGGTGAGGGGTTCGCTCCCCACCCAGCAGTGGGGAAGCAAGGCCAACAAGATGAGGTTTTGAGCCTCCTTTTCAATTGCCACCCTCTTTTTTCAGAAAACCCTAAAGTCATATCCGCCTGTTCTCAACTCCTTGGTCGCTTGCCAAGATGGCCACAGGAGAGGAACACATCACACAACACTTCTTCTGTTCTTCATGCCCCTCCTCCACCCAAACCGCCAAAGTCGAACAGAGGGCAGCCGAGCGGAGCGGGGTCATTCATCTGCCGGGGCTCTGAGCTGCCCAGTCCTTGCTGAGGCTCCAGGCCCTGAGCCACGTGGGTGGGACAGCACTCAGAACACGGCCCTGCCCCCAGCCTCGCCGTACCACTCAGTCCCTGTGCGTTGGTGCAGAGGGGTGAGGCACAGCCTAAGACAGCACAAGCCAGGTTGAAATGTAAGCCGCTCGGTGAAAAAGGAAACTAGGCAAATAAAATGGACAGCGTGCACCAAACATTTCTGTCTATATTCATCTACAAAGCCCAAGGAACCTCGTGATGGTGATGGGGGTGGAGTGTGGGAGTGAAGTTCCTGGTCTCTGAGCAAGGCCTACAAACTGAGGGGTAGGAAGAGCTTTGTAGAACCTTTGTTTTATTTTCAACTCCACCATTCCAATTCTGCATTATGTAATGTACATTTTAAACAGTTCTATTTGTAAGTAAACATACATGTATTGGGGTGAATGTTAAGGAATGTATTTACAGGGACATGTATGTTATCATAAAGGCTGGAATCTGCTATCAAGCTGCTATCTGCTGGAGAAAGGAGGAGAAAGGGGAGCTCTAGAAGCCTGGAAAACAGAGTAGATTTCAGCCAGGACCCCAAGGGAACCCATCCTCCAACCTTATTCCTGAGCATCTCCTGTCTTCGTCCTGGAAGCCAATAAACATAATTTAATCTCTCTTTCACTGGAACAGCCTGGAAGATCAAGGGGGTGGGGTGAGCAATGGACCTAATCTTTCTGAGATTCTGATTGTACAAAGTGATCTTCCACAGACTGGAAGACACTACACAGGCCCCTGAACAGGGTGGCCTCGAAGAGGAAGGGACCCAGGAACCAGGTCCCCCCACAGTGACGTCAGCGCTGTCCTGGTGGGTTCAGAGTGTTGACTACCCCTGGGTCTGGCCCCAAACTGGGAAGTGGGGCTGATACTTGGGGGCCAGGATTGACACTGAAAGTGGCCTTGATAAAGGGAGTGTTGTTGAGGACAAATGTAGAAAAGGAGTGGAAAGACAAACCACTCAGGCTAGACTGGTCCCTGCACAAACAAAATATCTCAGTTGACGAAAAGTCGGTGGTGGAAAGTTACAGATTAAAAGAGGTAGGAGTCAGGCTCACCCTTCAGTGCTCTTTCTGCCTATACTTTAACACTCTCTCTCGGATCCTTCAGCTGGTTGCTTATCCCTAAATCTCACTGAGACAACGGTGCCGTCTTCTCATTCCCTGAGGGAGGGCTGAGTTGGCTGAGTGTTGCCTGGGTCACCCGCCTATGGAACACAACTCGATGCAGCATCCACATCCTCTAAACTCTCCTCTTCCCACTACAGGAAGCTCACCTCCCCCCTCTTCTCTATCTTTCCATCATTCAGAGCACCCCAAGATCTGGCTACCTCGGGCCCTCAGGCAGACCTACATCAGGAAGGTTGGAGATACCGTGAACCTTCTAATCCCATTCCAGGTGATCATACCAGGCCCACGTTGAGTCCATGACCAGAGCCAGGCCAGGGTTTTGATTTGGAAACAAAAACCAAGAGTTCTGCTAGTCGGGGGCAGCCATCCTGGCCTTGAATGGAGGGTGCATGTTCCCCAAAGTTTGAGGTGGCCCTTTCATCGGCAATCCTGAGGGGGGTTGGGATCAGGTCAGGTCAGGCCAGGCACGCCTAGGGGATGCTGCAAGGCTAATCCACACCCTTCAGTCAGCAGAGATCTGAGAGCTCTCAGCTTGTGGGGCTCTCAAGAGTCTGGCGGGCATCCCAGGTGGCTCAGTGGTAAAGAACCCACCTGCCAATGCAGGAGATGCAGGAGACGGGTTCGATTTCTGCATCAGGAAGATTCCCTGGAAGAGAAAATGGCAACCCACTCCAGTATTCTTGCCTGGAAAATCTCGTGGACAGAGGAGTCTGGCAGGCTGCAGGCTATGGGATCACAAAGAGTCAGACATGACTGAGTGACTGAGCACAAGAGTCTGGGCAGCTATTGTTAGTCCCAGCTCCCCTGAGTGTCCATGACCTAGACTCCCAGAGGGTGGGAGATGCAAAGCCCTTTCTCATGACCCTGAGACTGTTGCCTAGAGATGCAAGTCCCCTGGGACAGTTCATCAAGCTCTCACTCAAAGAATTTGCAGCTGTGAGTCAAGTCACCATGTGGACCTGGTGGATCTGACCCTTACTGCAGCTGGGAGGGGCGAGGGGCCTCTCGGGGCCACTCACAGTCATCTCCCTATTTCTCAGGGCAAACCCAAACCTCAAGCCATCTGGACGCGTGATGGCTGTGCCTTGGACACCAGTCGTGTGAGTGTGCGGAATGGGGAGCGGGACTCTATCCTCTTCATCAGAGAGGCCCAGCGTGCTGACTCGGGTCGCTACCAGCTCAGTGTGCAGCTGGGCGGGCTGGAGGCCACCGCCACCATTGACATCCTGGTGATTGGTACTGTGGGGGCAATGGGAGACTGGGTGGTCCTCGGGGCTCCCACTCCAGCCTGAATGGGATCTTCACAGAGAGCTGGGGAAGCGGGACTGTGGGGCGCAGTGGAAGGTGGAGGGACAGCTGGCATAGCAGAAGCCCCTCCTGGAGTGATGTCATGGCATGAGCGGTGTGTCATGCCCACAGTCATGCTTGGCCCTTTCAGAGAGGCCGGGCCCTCCTCAGAGCATCAAGTTGGTGGATGTCTGGGGCTCCAGCGCTACCCTGGAGTGGACTCCTCCCCAAGACACGGGCAATGCAGCCCTCCTGGGATACACGGTGCAGAAGGCTGACACCAAATCTGGGGTGAGGCCTGGCTGGGAGAGAGGGAGGGAGGAATACAAACCTCCTGGAATGGGGCTCTGGTGACTCCATGCGGTTGGCTGGGGATCAGTGAATTCCCTGAACAGGGGTCTCACTCCCTGTGTGTTGTGGGGAACCTGCAGCTGTGGTTCACTGTGCTGGAGCGCTGTCGCCGCGCCAGCTGCACGGTCCCCAACCTCATCGTCGGCAACTCCTACGCATTTCGAGTCTTTGCTGAGAACCAGTGCGGGCTCAGCGAGAATGCCCCCGTCACTGCTGACCTGGCCCACATCCAGAAAGCAGGTAAGGCACCACCAGGACTCAAAGCTGTGAGGAGTTAAGGAGAAAGAGTTGGAGAGGGATGGGGCCCTCAGGCATTTGTTGCTCCCCTCAGCTACTGTTTACAGGACCGAGGGCTTTGCCCAGCGAGATTTCTCTGAAGCCCCGAAGTTCACCCAGCCCCTGGCAGACTGCACTACAGTCATGGGCTACGACACCCAGCTCTTCTGCTGCGTCCGTGCCTCCCCCAAGGTGAGCAGGGAGGTCTGTGCATGGCTGGCCTGTGTTACTTTCTGCCTGCTGAGGAACATTGTAACCAAAACATTTATTCCTGTCACCTTCACAGCATGTTAGGTAGGAACTGTCAGAGCACTGGGGCTCAAGACAGGCCGATGGGGATAATGTTTCCAGTTTGCCTTTTTAATGTTTGTTCCTCATACATGAAGATGTCACTTAATGTTGCTGCTGCTGGTGCTAAGTCGCTTCAGTTGTGTCCAACTCTGTGTGACCCCGTGGACTGCAGCCTACCAGGCTCCTCCGTCCATGGGATTTTCCAGGCAAGAGTACTAGAGTGGGTTGCCTTCTCTGGTCATTTAATGACCTGCTAGCAACTGGGCACGAGGTTCCAAGCTGTCTCTCTGGTAGGGGCGATGGAGTTGTGTTGGTATCTTCTTACTCTCCCCCCTCATCTTTATCTTCCAGCCGAAGATCTTCTGGCTGAAGAACAAGATGGATATCCAGGGCAACCCCAAGTACAGAGCCCTTACTCACCTGGGAATCTGCTCCCTGGAAATCCGCAAGCCTGGCCCCTTTGATGGCGGCATCTACACCTGCAAGGCGGTTAACCCCCTGGGGGAGGCATCCGTGGACTGTCGGGTGGATGTGAAAGGTAAGGGCAGACCTGTCACCTTAGGGTGCAAGCACCTCCTCACTCCTTAGGTGGAAAATCTGAGGGCAGAGACACAAGCCTAGAAGGAGAAGGGCTTGGGTGGCTTCCCCTTCAGGCCTTCTCATCACTGTCGTCATCAGGATGTATCTGAGGAGCCGTCTTTATTATCCACTCTTTCATTTTTCTCCATCGTAATTCTGTAATTTAGGAAGAATCATTATTTCCGCTTTGCAAAGGAGAGACCTGAAGCACAGGGAGGTGACTGGTCAGTTTACTCTGGATTTCCAGTGTTGGGTAGTTGAGGAGTTGTCACTGTGGCGGAAAGAGGCCAAGACTCCTGGACCTCACCCAGATTGTTTTCATTCAACTGTACAATCTTCTGACTCAATCCCAGAGAGCTGCAGCTCTTTGTTGGGCATTTAGACTTTCATCTCCAGTTGTTAAACAGAAATACTGCATAGTCTCTCTACCTCTTTTCAAGCATTCACTTATTTATCCATTCCTGTCACCTTGCTCAGATCACCATCATTACATTTATTTTTAATTTTATTTTTATTTATTTGGCTGTGCCAGCAGGATCTTCCATCTTCATTGCGGCATGCAGGATCTTTAGTTGTGACATGTGGGATCCAGTTGCCAGACCAGGGATCAAAACCAAGCAGCCTGCATTGGGAGTGTGGAGGCTTAACCACTGGACCACTAGGAAGTCCCCATCATTGCATTTAGAATATTGTTTATAATGATCTATTTACTGATCTGTTTCCCCATAAACTATGAGGACTTTGAGGGCAGAGACCATCTTATTGGCCTTTGTCCCCCAGTGTTTAGCCCAGTTTATGACACACAGTGGGCCCTTTCTAAGTGCATGCAGCGTGAATCAGAGCTGAACAGGCCATTACATGTCCTATTCTTCCCTCTGCATAGATTCCTAATTAGCTCCATAGACTTCTCCCAGACCTGAAAGTATATCCCTTGTTGATGTTCTCAAAGGTGTCCCAGAGATTTCTGAGATGTTAACAATGAGAAATGTCTGAATTCTTGCAGCTCCTAATTGAGGCACCCTAAGCGGAAATGGGTAACTCTGAGGAAGGTAAGGAAAGAGGGACAGGGGGTCTGAGTGGAGGATTTTATGTTTATGGTTAGTGTTGTTGAATCTGGGACAAATATGTATTCCTGACCTTTCAACCACACACTCACTGGCAACCACTTTTTTTAATAGTTTAATGTATTTTAATAGCAAACATAGCCAGAAGGCAGACAACATTACATACATGTACTTGCATGTAGGGCAACTCAGAAAAGTATACTGAATGGATGGAATCTACTGTATAATTAAAATGCTATAAACAGCATTTAGTTGAAGTCAATAAGAAATTTGCTTGTTTTAAAAAATCCAAATGCTGGCATTGTCCAGAAAAATTTAACTGGTTTATTTATTTATTCTCTTTCACTTTTATTTTTTGAATTATGGAAGTATGATAGCACATTTACAGGAGACTTGGAAAATACAGAACAAAGTTACATATAGTTCCACTATGACAGGTTTATTTATTACTGTTATAAAGTTGAACTGCTGAATCTTGTTTACTGAAACATTTTGACTTGCATTAATGCTTTATGGTCCCACATTTATCTTAAAAATTCACACAGAAATGAAAACGGAGAAACTACCAGTACCTGATTTCTGTCCCCCATTTTTCCACTTGCAAACATATACTTAGGTACCTTTTGACTCAATAGAAAAAAAGTAATGTTTAGAACTACCAATAGCAGGAAGAAGAGAATTTCTTTTTTAAAGAATGAAATGTATCCATCACAGTGCATTCTTAAGTAGGTTCTCCACGTTTGTGGTGCTAGCTGGATGTCTTTGATATAATTGTTACACGTTTGGCAAGAATAACACAAAGGTTGATATTTTCAAAAAGGCCGACCAGATAGGCCTAGTTTGCCTCCTGTGAAGCACAAATAGCTGCACTCTAGAGGCTCAGATCTGTTTTGAGGTCCTGGGCAATTTTCTGCACCAGACGCAGAAAGGGAAATTTGCTCATCTAATGACTTCTGCTGCTGCTGCTGCTGCTAAGTTGCTTCAGTTGCTTCCGACTCTGTGCAACCCCACAGACGGCAGCCCACCAGGCTCCCCGTCCCTGGGATTCTCCTGCTGCTAATGACGCCTAATTTCACGGAGTGCCAACAGTACCAGTCCTGCTAACAATGAGGTTTCTTTACCCCTCCAGTAGAGGGCGCAGCTTTTGTAGCCAGTTGCTTTACCAGCCATGGATTTGAAGGCAGTCTTGAGTCACCCTATAGAGACTTCCTTAATTATGCCCCCTTCTCCTTGGCTGGAGCTCTTTGAGCTAGAGGCAGTGCTAGCATTTGAGAGAGATGGCAGAGCAGCTGCCACTGTGTACACAATTCTTTTCTTTTAACCACTTTTCTTGTAAGTGAATAAATACTATCATCCATGTGGAGGAAATTTACTATAGACGAGGTCTACTTTTGTCTCAGCCTCCATCTATCTGTACTCCTCAAGCTGATGTTAGGAATTAAACTTAATGGTCTTCTGAAGAAGAGTAATACCATCTACCTAATTATAAGGGGGGGGGATGGGGGGATCTGTGGGAAGGAGTGAACAGGTGCTGTAAGGAAAGGCATCAAGGAAACAGTCAGGAGTGGAGGATGGTGGAGGTCACGGCCTCCACCTCCTCACGGCAGAAAAAGAGAGAAGATGTTCCTGTCAATAAGTGTTTCCACCAGAGTATGTTAAGCATGATGAAAAACAGATTAGTTTGCTTGCTTTTTGCTTTGAAGCATTGGGATTCCTTCCCTTCCAAGAGAAGAAAACCAGTTATCCTTTTATGTCAATAATCATTGAACATGTGGGTTATGCGGTCCCAAGCAGCACATTATTGACAAAGGGCAACTTAGATTGTCATGTTGAACTTGACAGCTCCTTCAAGACTCTACATCATTCACAGTAGAAATGTTGTGTACAAGCTGATGTGGAAAGGAAGCTCATGAGAAAATTAAAGAGAACTGGTTCCCAACGTCTCCTCTGACTTGCAGCTCCTGGCTGATGAAACCCTCGAGTGAATTCCATCCCAGAAGCCATTTATTTAAGCCTCTCACTGCTCTATAGCAAATGAAAACCCTGAGGGATGCATTAAAATGCAAACTTCTCAGGAGAGCTCTCTCTGCCAGTTGGCTTGCACAGTCAGTTCTCTCGCCATCCCTCAGTTCCCTCTCTGCGTTAAGGTTGAGGTTAATGACATTGTGTTGGTGTTATCCTTGTTACTGTTAGTGGCCCTTTCCCATCTCTCCCAGTCAGTGCCAGCAACGAAGCAGGGTAAATGGAGAATTCAGAGCACAGGATGCAGAGAATGTGAATGGGTTGCCTCAGCAGCCTTGATGCACTCTGGCTGTTGGCTGTTATGGCCACAACATACCCTCTCTTTTCTGTGCCTCCAGGAAGCCTGTGGCGAGACTGTGTTCTTAAGAAGCTCCAGCACAGTGTCTGTTTGGACTAATCTAAATAAAAGTGTGGCTCCTCAGTGCAAAAGTGTCCATCTGTTTGAGGCTTTCTATATAGAAAACCACTGAGAAAATTGCAATCCTTTAGCCAGCCTTATGGAATCTCTGGACCCTCAAGCCTCCTCTTTCTCTTCCTATAGCCATGTTCTCTTCCACAGAGATCCCTAACACTGTCCTTTTCTCTAGACAGTCATGACAACGCTATACAGTATCGGGTGCTCAAAGGGATGTTAAAGATGACCTGCCCTCTTCCTCTCTGCGCTTTCCAGTGTAAGTTGGAAAACTGGATGCAATTCTATCATAGAGAAACAGACAACAGGATACATGAATACACACATAGCTAATTAAAGACAGAGCACTAAAACCTGAGGGCTGGGACACAGTGAAGAAAGTGAAGCAGAGCCTAAATAAGCCCTAGAGAAAGAATAAAGGTGATGTGCTCTTGCTTACATGTTTTCATTTCTATAACAAATAACATACTGAAGGCATTCTGTGGTGGAATCTGCAGAAGATAGCGATAATTCCTCCCATCCTGGTATGGGCATGGTGCTCTTCCCATCCAGAATTGGAGTCTGTTTCTTTCCCCTTGAATCTGGCTGACCAGGTGACCTGTTTTGACTGAAAGAACATAGTGGAGGTGATGCTATGCCAGTTGAGAGGTCTACTAGTTTCTGTTTGTGCTTTTGGAAGTCATTGTGTACGTAACTGACCGGCTTCCCAGCCAATCATGTGCACAATTAAAGAATTGTCATGTTCCCAATTAAAGAATCTCATCATAGACTGCTGAATTATGGGAGGCCCATGAAGGACAACCAAGAATCCCAGCTGACAGCCAGCACCAGCGCCCTAGACATGTGGGGCCACCTTGGAGCCTGCAGCTCTAGACAAATCCAACCTACTCCTTGTGTAAAGACAAGCTGTCCTTGAACAGTCCAGCAAAACATGAGCAGATGAATAGTTGCTGTTGTTTCAAACCACTAAATGTACACATTAATACATGATTGAAACAGCCTTCTATGCATGAAGCTCTGAAGGCTTTATCTCTTTTAATCTTCATTTTACAAATGAGTTGAAGCTTATAAAATGCTCTAAGTTATGCAGCTGGAAAGTAGAAGCTCTAGGATTTGAACCAGGTCTGTTTGACTTAAAGCTTTCCATATTTCTTCTCATCTCTTTCACCTAAGGACCCCCACTGTTTGGGTGGGTCTGGGTTGGAATCATGGGTTTAAGAAAGAAAACATTCCTAGAAGACAGTAAATATAAGGCAAAGTTTTGAGAAAGGAAGGGATCTATTTAGGCCAAGTATGAAGAGCTTTTCTGTTTAGACTAAACACTTACTTTCAGTTGAGACCAAGTATCTATTCCAGCCTTTCTCAACTGCAGTTCTATGAGAATTAAGTTCCAATGTCCCAAGGCATTCCTTGCATGTGATAAATTAACTTCTTCCTATGCATCCAGGATGTCACTAGTTATCTAGCATCCTTGGGACAACTGAGAAAACAGTCACACTAACCATATGTAGGGTCTAATGCACTTGCCTAGAATGTTGGGAGGACCGTTAAGGAGCAGGGGCCAGAGTCCAAAGCCAGCCAGTCCTGTACATAATGACTAAGAGGCTTGCCTGCATCCAAGGAGAACCGTACTGGAATCCTAAATTTTTCATTTATGCATTCAACACCATGCTCGAAGTACCTTCTGAACTAAGGCTTACTGTGTGCCTGGGAGGGAGTATGATTTCTTCATTAATTGATCTCTTCATTACTTATCCAAAATCTTTAATACCTATTCATACATATCATTTTGGGGTTGACCTGAGAGGGTCACATATTTCCCAGATTAGAGGTATTTAATGCTGAGTGAAGAATTCTTGTGCCTGGAATCTACATTTTCTGCTTTCATTGTCATTCTGATGGAAAAGAAAATAGATCCATTGCTTATTTCTCTACAACAGCTTTCAAAATCATAATTTGGTGATAGAAAATTGGAAATGAGTTTCCTTAGGAGGAATTAACTCCCAACTTTCTAAAACTGTCTCCTTCACTTACCTGAAGGTGGGTGAAGAATTTCCTTACTCAGGCTGCTCCTAGGGGAAAAAGGAAGGCAGTTAATTAACAGCTTCTTTCCCTCTGATCTCCACTTTGCCACAACCTGCCTGGAGAGAAGGAAGCTACTGGCTTTGGTTTTCTTACCTCTAAAGAGTCTGAACCCTGCAAGCAACCAAAATTCCACCTTCACCAGGAACCCAAGGCAAAAGAGGCAATCCTCTTGTCTCAGCTCTTCCTCACATAAACTTGCAAGTTCTGGGTTTCCCCATCCTTTCCCTTTATCACACTACTAAACTCCAAGGCTCCTTCCTTCCTGTGGTATTTCTTACAATAACATCTCACTCTTGCAAACCTCACCACCTCAACTTTACAGCTAAAAACTGATTAGTAAACAAAAAGCCTATAAATAGCCAAAATAGTGGTCATAAACTCTGGAGACTGAACTTTCAGGCTCTTTATTAATGGGAGAACTCTTTAACCATCTTTTGGGGACTTTTAATTTCAAAATTTTATATTTCTGAGAAGCTCTATTAACGGATGGCCCAGTCTATTCACAGGCAACCCTTGGAAGCAACAAAGAAAATCCCTAACAAGTAGGCTTAAACTTTTTACAACACAGCTTTTAATTTAGAGGAAGCCAGTTACAAATATTACCCTCAAAAGCTCTTAAGGCACACGGTATAAAACTCGATATTCATAATTATTCTCCTAACCATGTACTGTGACGATCACAATCCTCTTATATAAGCGAGGGGTCAAATATAAGCTCAGAGAGGTCAAATGTACTCAATATTCTTATCAACAGGGGAGCCACGGTTGAATCTGAACCCAAATCTCCCTGTCTGAAAAACCCGTTGTTTTCTTCACACCGTGAATGGCTCAGGATCCGAATGTTTTTGCCCAAAAAGCCCGTGGAGATGCACTTCTTAGAGAACCTCAATATTCTTAAAATATAAATGTTTAGCTGCTTCCGTAAATTTGGAAAAATGTCAACTGAGGGATCGGGCTCACACGGCGCTTCCGAACGGAGTGAGCTTAAGAAAACGAATTTCCCCAAGCAGAGTATTAATTTCACCGCTTAAAAGCTCAGCTCTGAGCCGATGGAGAAGGAGGGGGCGAAGAAGAGAGTGCGACAGGGCGCGAGGCCCTCGCTCATTGGGCCGTTCCCACGCGCGCCGCCGCGAGGTCCAGGCTGCTGGAGGGAATCCAAGCAAAATTTCCCGGGCACGAGCGCGCGCTCGCGGTCTCCCCGCCTTGGCCCTCCGGATGGAGTCTTTCTCAGAACGGCTTTCCTCTATGCCCCACCTGCAGACTTCCGGCCGACTGCCCCTCCGCCGCCCCGCCTCAGGAGGGCGTGGGGATGCTGGCATCCACCAATCATTGAGCGCGTGTGGGGGGAGTGGGTGGGACCTGAGAGATTCGAAAGGAGCCCCGCCCCCTCGGAGCTGATTCCCGGGACTAGGTTGTGGAAGGAAAGCACCTTCCACCGGAGGTGAGGCGGATCTTAAACTGAAAACTGAGGGTGGCCTGCAGAAGAGGTGTGGATGCGGTGCTTCGGGGAGTAGAAAGGTGGCTTGGGGAGAGGAAGAACCCGGAGGATGGTGGCGGGGAGGAAAATGGGGCGCATAGACCGCTCCAGCGGTAGGAGGTTGGGTCGCAGAGGGGCGGGGGCCAGTGTGTGGAGGGAGATGGGAGTGCGGGACAATCTGCCCGTACATGCCCGGGTGGTAGCAGAGGTAGTTTACAGGGGCAAGTCCTACTGCGGGAACGCTTGCTTTACCTTCACGATTATTCCCAACCCTTGGCTTGCACCCGGAGTCTAGCTGGGAGGCCTTGGGCAGGATGGAGACGTGAGGAAAGGTGTTTTCTCTCCAGCTCAGGTGTCTGAGCTGACTCTTTCCTGCTTTCTGGAACATGGAAGATTTAGAAGAAGGTAAGGAAACGCTGGAGGGAAGAATGGGACCCTGTGATTGAGAGCCATGTTGGGGACCCAAAGCTGGCATTCCTTCTTTCCTCCCCTACAGATGTAAAGTTTATAGCGGATGAGACCTTGGACTTTGGGGGGCTGTCACCATCGGACAGGTAGTAGATGCCTTATCCTGTTTACTTTTTTCTCACAATGATTATTTCTAACCCCTTACTGCTGAATTATTGGCCTCAGGTCTGGATTGGTCATTTAACAAGGTTGGGTGCACTGGAGCTTCTGGGTGGCTGGGTGACTAGGGCCCTGTGACACTGCTGGGGATGGGGGGAGTGATAAGCTGGAATGAGATTTCAGGGTGTTAAGAAGAAGAGTAAGTGGATTTGTGGCATCTTCACCCGGCATAATTTCCAATGTCAGTAAGCATGGAAGGCCTCGTAGAACCAGGAGTTTCATCACTTAGATCTCACGGCCAGTATGGGCTTCAGGGTTTGCACTTGTGTTCTTGGCTCTGCTGTGGGGGTTTTGCCCAGTCCCCCTTGCAGTCTTCTCCCGTGGGCATGATGCCTGCTTTGTTTTCTGTCTCAGTCGAGAGGAAGAAGATGTAGCGGTGTTGGTGACTCCAGAGAAACCCCTCCGACGAGGCCTCTCCCATCGAAGTGACCCAAATGCAGTGGCCCCCACTCCCCAAGGTCTGAGGCTCAGCTTAGGCCCCCTCAGTCCGGAGAAGCTGGAAGAAATCCTCCATGAAGCCAACCGGCTGGCAGCTCAGCTGGAACAGTGTGCCCTGAAGGAGCGGGAGAACACAGGCGAGGGCTCAGGGCCTCGAAGGGTGAAGCCCAGCCCTCGGCGGGAGACCTTTGTGCTCAAGGACAGTCCTGTCCGAGACCTGCTGCCCACCGTGAGCTCTTTGGCTCGGAGCACCCCCTCTCCAAGCAGCCTGACACCCCGACTCCGGAGCAGTGATAGGAAGGGGTCCATCAGGGCTCTTCGAGCAACATCTGGAAAGAAGCCCTCCAGTGTGAAGAGGGTGAGTTGAGAGGGCTTGGCTTAGATGTGTGCCTCCGACACTGTGCATGACCCAGTACAGGCATTTTTCTTGTTGGTAAGATAGTCAATTTCTACCTTGCAGAATTGTTGGAATTAAACGAGGTGCCATAAGCAAGGCACGTACCACAGCATCTGTGTATAAGCTCTGTAATGTCTGTAATAAGCTCTCAATAAATGGCGCTGGTGGTGACGCTGCTGTTGTTGGCAGCTAACTTCTGCTCTTCTTGCTGGGATCTAGGAAACTCTCCACCTCTGTCCCTGAGTCAGCCAGCAGAACAGATTCTTTTTCCACTCTAGTCCTTTTTCTCCCTCTGTGTGTTTCAGGAGTCGCCCACATGCAATCTGTTCCCTGCCTCCAAAAGCCCAGCGTCCTCCCCTCTTGCCCGATCAGCTCCTCCGGTCCGGGGAAAAGCTGGGCCCAGTGGGAGAGCGACAGCAAGTGAGAAGACCTGGGCAGTGAAGCTGTGGGTGGGTGGGTGTGGGGAGTGGGGAGGATGTGGTGCGAACCCTGAAATTCCTCTGCTTCTCTCACCAGGCCCACCTACCCCTGTCAGACCAGTCTTGGCCCCACAGCCTCCTGCCGGCAGCTCTCAGCGCCCGTCTCGGCCCCAGGGAGCAGCTGCTAAACCTTCCAGTCGACTGCCTGTTCCCTCAGCCGTTCCCAAGCCTGGCAACAGGATGCCACTCGCCAGCCGGAGTGTCCCATCCAGCAAAGGTGCCCCTCCTTCAGATTCCCTGTCAGCTCGGAAAGGACTTCCAAGACCAAGTGCGGCAGGACACAGAGGTGAGGAAGAACAGACAAGAATAAGAAATCAGAAGGAATAATATTTGCCCTTGCCCAGCATGCACGCATTCTCCCAGTTGGTCACAGCGACTCTTCCACCCTCATTATAGCTGTGTCTGGAGATGGGGAGACTGAGTTAAGGAGAGGATGTGGGCCTGAGCAAAGCGTTCAAGCCTTGGTTTTCGAATACCTTATGATTTTTACCTTGGGGAAGAAAGACACTATCCCAGACTCAGTCTGCCTTGACTGCACTATTTCTTTTTGAGAAGGTCGCTTGAACTCTCTGCTAACTCATGTCTTTTGTTGACTCCCATCAAGTTCCTGTTTCTCAACGACCAAATCTTCCCATCTCTGGTGCTGGTCGCAGCAATCTGCAGCCTCCCAGGAAAGTTGCTGTCCCAGGATCTACCAGGTAAGACACTGAGATGCTGTCTCTTTCTTCCTTATCATCTGCGCTTCCGAGCTGTTTTGCCCATCAGCCCCAAATCCCATGAGGCAAGGTGGGCAGGAGGAGGGAGCCTCGAGGGGCACGCAGTCCCATTGCTTCCTACCCTGAGGAACTTGAATTCAGCTGGTGACAGATGGGCTTGTGAAAGAAGGGCAATTTAAAGCAGTTCCTCCTTCTGTCTCCTTAGGTAAAGGGATCAGGACAGCCAGCAAGAATTCAGTAGCAAACCACTACAGCCACTGCCTGGACTCACCTCTGTTCGGTTTCCCAAGCCTTCTCCTTGGAAGCAGGCCTGATTCTAGCAGATCTGGCCCAGGGATAGAAGAAAGAGCTGCCACCCCAGCTGGTGCTTCAGGACTAGAGACTGTGGGAGATGGGGTGGATTAGGGTTGAGCTGGAGGGGAATCAAACTCTCTGAGTTGAAACTAGACAGGGAAAAGAGGTTGCCTCCCAGTGGTGAAGTTCACACAGAGAAAATAAGAAATGCTGGAGAGTGTTTGTCCTCATTCACCCCCACTCTGGTATCCTGGTCCAGTTTGATTTTTTTCCTGGGCTTTGGTTCACTGGACATTTACATGTGAATGGCCTCTGTGGCCAACCTCCCTGTTCTCCGAGGAGCAGGCCTCCAGAATCACATCCTCTCCTGGACTCAGGCCTGTTTGGAGAGGCAGAGGCAGGCATCTGGTCTCCAGAACTTGTTTCCTGTGGATTCTGTGACTCCTAATGGGCCAGTTTATAATAAGCTTACTCCATCAGTCTGCATTTTTTCCTAAAATAAAATGCATATATTTTTATATTCTGTGTACATGTGGAAGTAAATACTCCTCCAGTTTCTAACAGATTTGGAGTAAACTCCTGTGTAATTTCAATGTGGGAGCCAGGATGGGTTTCCCCGGCTGGGGTCTGAATAGGCCCGAGGGCCTTGAGATTCCAGCTCATCAGGCAATGAGTAGCCCCCTTGCTGGCATTCAGTGGGAACAGGCTGCCTCTTCCCAGGCATTTCCAGGCTTCTTATGTTATTAGTGGGTCCAGATCAACTTAAGTATAGTTTAATTCACAGTATGTGAGCCTATCAAACCAGGGTCTTGGTAAATTATTTATATCCTAAATGTGGGTGTCTTTTCCTGGTAAGAGAATAGAGCTGCCTTGGAGCTGAGCATCTTGTCTGCTGTACTTCAAGGACGAGGGAGCCCTTGGGTGGGTACTCTGGTGTTCAGGTTTGCTGGTTGTCTCAGGGAGAAGATATGATCACCTCCTCCTGTTATGCCTCACATCTTTAGAATTGTTGGTGTTCTCCTTTTCTTTCCCCTACTAGAGGGCTGGCACCAGGGTTTATAAACTTGTGCTGTGCCTCGTGTCGTGAGTTATACATGGTGGAGGATTTCATTCATTTACTGAAAAAATAATTGAGTGCAAGATGGGGGTGTTTGTTAAATGAATGACAAAAGGTTTAACAGATTAAACTACGGGTCTCCCTTTTCTCACAGCCATTGATTCTTGGAACCGGAACCAGCTCAATTCCTTGTGAGTTTTGAGAGGATTTCCTCCTTGGAGGCCAGGCCCTGACTTAAGGAAGCCTGCAGGCAGCTGGATAAAGGGAGTGCGTTCCGGCTGGCGCACTGCCCCAGGTTTACACATCCATAGGTCCCCTTCTGAGGCACTAACAGGCCCTTCCCCTAGTTCCCAGGGCCACCCACCGCCCCCACCCATGGCTTCTTCCTTCTTATGGCTGATCAGCAGGTTCATTCACCTGTATCACCATGATAGCTGTATACACGTCACTTTTCCTGAGCCTCTTGCAGCAACTCCTGCAGCCTCTGGGCTTCTGAACATTGAGTTCAGGGACGGGGTGTGGAGATAGACACCGAGTATTTAACTCTGGAGAAATTTGGCAGAGGCAAGAACAACGTCAGGTGTGCATCCCGACTGCGTCCTGCACTGGTGTCTGACAGAAGCAAGTCCAGGCACACACTTAGGCGTGGCCAGCAGATGGCATGTTTGTGTGGCCTGGATGTGGGCCAGGTCCTGTGGATCCTGAGGCAAAATAAGCAGCAGACCCGTGTGTTGTTGCCACCTGGTGGCCAAAGAGGACAAGACACGTTCCTTTTGCCCTTTAGGTCAGTCTGGGGTTTGGTTAAAGGTTAACGGCTCTTCCAATCCCGCTGCAAATCTGCTTAAGCAACAATGCAGTGTTAAGGAGGCAGCGTCAGCTGGGGAGGAGCCCCCCCCATTCCCCCCAGCAGCTGCCCTTCTCCTTTGCTACCTGCTTCCTTCCTTCCCTTTTGGTCAGGCTTTCTGTTTTTTCTCTTTCTGCACTCTACCTCCACCCCAACCCAGCAGCACCACGGAGGGAAGCCAAGGTTTGTTGGCCTCTTACTATGCACTGTGAGCCGTTCAAAGCACTTACATGTGTTAACTCATTTAATTCTCATAAAAGCTCAATTAGGCAGAAGCCATCATCCTCATTTTGCAGGCAGGGAAACAGGCTCAGAGAGATTAAGTCACGCAGTCTGGTTCCAGTGTTTGTGTTCCAAACAGCTCCCCTCTGTGGCCCCCATGTGAACTCCCTATCTGGTTTGTTGAACAGATCGAAAAAACACAAAACTTGGGAACACAAGTGACGTGGCAGAGTGTACAGCTGGCTAGAGTGTGCATAGTTGCTTTATCTCCGATGTGGAGAAAACACAAGACGACCCAGAGGAGTGAAGTCAGAAGGTACCTAGTCACTGAGCACCTTTCAATTCCCACCAGCCTCTTAACTCAATCCTGCCTACCTCCTGAATTCTGCTCCCAGAACAGGACTCAGCTGGAATCCTGCCTGCTCTGTGCAGCCTCTCCAGCCATATAGGTCCCTCCTGTCCTGGTGAAAAGCGTACTTTCCCTGCTATCGGTCACATCTTCCTTGAAAATGCCAGGACATGGGCTCAGTACTGATGAGGCTACTCGGGGGTCGCCCACTGCTGCAAATGTCGGTAGAGGATATCTGAGTCCCCTGACCTGGGCCCTCGCAGGGCCCTGCCTGCTCTTGTTTTCCAGAGACCAGGCCTATCCCTTCTGGCAGGACAGGGACGCACACAGGAGGACACAGTGACGGTGCTCAGCCCGCACAGAACTAGTTTATTCAGTAGTATGGAGAAATGAAAAAACAAAACACAAAATGCTACCATATTTACAGTAACAATCAAACTGTACAATCAGATGGTTAGTGTCAAGTTAGCATCCAGCATCTTTGTATTTTTTTAAGTCAAGTCATCAGTAGTAAAAACCAGTTAAGTTTTTAACCTTTTGCATGAATTGCCGAGGGGAGAGGCCAGGGGGAAGAATCCACGGCAGAAAAACCAGAGACCAGCCTTACAAATGAGAAATAGAAATATTTTCTCTACTCAGAGCCTCTTTTTCTAGCCACCTGCTCCAGAGGAAAGTCGGTGACAAGTCTGGAATACATGTTTAGTGTAAATGGTGACTCCAGTGATTAGCAGCTGGCAAAACCGAGGAGGAAGAGGAGAGGTGGGGAGATGACAGCCTGGAGCAAGGGCAAGGGCCTTAGGCCCCCTTGCCAGGACTGCTGGGTACACACCCAACCTGTGATGGCCATGTCAGACCCCCTGGGACTGGACCCATCCCAACACAACAAGCAAATAAATAAAAAATATATATTAACTCTCTCTTCGCAGGGAGCTGGGTGGTGAGGGGGAGAAAAAGGAACAGGACTTGGTCTTTTGAAGAAGAGAGCCAATTCCAAGAAGGAGATAAAAATAGAACATGTCTCAGAGGCCACAGCAGGTCAGTGGGGTTTGTCTGGTCCCGGAGGAGGGAGAGGGGACACGGGATCCCGGACTCCAGACCTGGGCTGGAGACGGCAGGGGGCGACCCGACTCCTGGCAGTCTTCCTCCTCCCTGTCCCACCCATACAATAGCAAAGAAGCGCAACTTAACAAGTGACTGGCCTTCCCCAGCACGGGGCAGGCAGGGAAATGAAGCACTTTTGGGTCAGCGAACTGAGCAAACACCCGGGCTGCAGCACGCGGCCGGAGTCCAGGAAAAGGAGAGGGGCGGGGTGGCCCGGCCGCCGCCTGGGGGCGCGGGTTCCCCTCAGAATGTGTTCATGCAGCATTTGGGGGTCCGGGGGCTCCGAGTCCTTCTGCCCCCTCTCCGGACAGGGCTTTTGCAGTTCCTGGAGGTGGCAGCACGGGCAGGGTGAGGAACGCCCTCCGTCCTGCCACCCTTGCCGCGCTGAGGCCCGCCCGGTGCAGCCCGCAGGGCACGATGCCCTGGGTGCATGTGGCTTCGTCCTTTCCTTTTGGTGATGGCAGACGGGGGGGCAGGCCCCCCGAGAGTCCCTCTCCTCCCAGAGGCACAGCAGATGGGAAACTGAGGAGAGGCTGGGAGAGCATCCTGGGGGGTCCTAGCCTCTTAGGGGAGGGAAAGGGGAGTCAGTTTCCAGCGTATAAAAAAAATTAATCCCTGAAGTCATGAAGAGTGGAGATCCATTTTTAAATCTTTTTTTTTTTTTTTTTTCCTCTTTTCTGAAAAACTTTGTCTTGGAGATGTTGGCCCCAGGGGTCCAAAGTGCAGTGAGGGGGATGATGGGGAAGGGAGTTGGCACTAGATGGCCTGGGGTGGGGTGGGTGCCCCTCCCGGCAAGGCCCAGGCTCCTCAGATGGATGTTTCGTCGCTGCTGCAGGCAGGCAGGCGGGGAGCAGGGGCAGGATAAAGCACAAGACAGGAGTGGGGGCATGAGTGCAGCTGGGGAAGGTAAGGGAGCCTCAGGGTGTAGGAACCACGGCCCAGGGTTAATGCAGGAAGTTAAAGAAGAGAAATCTGGAGAGGCAGGAAAGCAAAGTGACAGACAAGGCAGACAGAGGGTTAGTCAGAGCAGAGGAGACAGGGAGAAGCTTTCCCCAAAGAAGGAAGCAGAAAAGCAACCCCAGCTCCCCGCCCTCCCCCACTCTACCCGACGCCGGGCCAGGTCAACCCCGTGGGGCACCGTGTCTGTGGGCACGTGGCCTGAAGGGCCCCGGACCACAGTCTGCTGCCAACCAGGGTGGCCTGGGGGAGGTCTGGAGGCAGGGCCTCGGCAGGGCTGCACCCTGATCCACCCACCCAGCCACACTCACTCGGAGCCTGACGAGTCCTCATCCACCGTGCCCGCCTTGATGCTCATGGCAATGGGCATGACCCCATTCAGCTGCTCCTGGAGGCTCTGCCGGGGGGGAGGGCGGGGAGGGGGCCCAGCCCGGCTGCCCTCGCTGGCTGAGGAGCCCCGGGAAGACGTGGTGCCTTGTTCGGGGGGTAGCCGGAGGAGGCTGCTCTTCTCACTGATCGTGGGCAGACACTTCTTCTTGAGGATACCTGTGGGCCAGAGGGTGGGCTCCATGAGGGGCAGGTGGAAGGAACACACCCACAGGCTGGTGTGAGGTGGGGGGCTGCTAATGGGGAGCATGCAGCTGTGCATACCCCACTCACCTTTGTGAGGCTGGGCAGAAGGGCCTGGAAGGGGGCCCAGGGACCCCTCCCAAGTCAAGGCATCTCCATTCTCTCGTGGTCGCTCCTCAGAGGCCCCATTGCCACCACCTTCCTTTGCTGTGGTCCCAAAATCTCCAGGCCAGGGAACCTTCCCAGGCCCCAGGCCCCCATCTGGTGGACAGAGGAAGTAGATAAGGCCCAGAGAAGGCAGTCAGGAGAATCACTACCCTAGTCCCACCTCCCAGAAATCCCAGCCCCTGTGTCCTCCCACTGCCCCCAGAGGCCACAGCCCTGCACTGGCCCACCCTTCGGGGTACTGTGCAGGGGCAGTCTCTCGGCCCCAGGCCCCAGCAGGCTGTCCCAGCCCGGTTCTCCAGGGAAGGCTGCCTCCCTCTCCACTTCCTCTTCCTCCTCCTCGCTGTCTGATGAGTGGGTAGATGCATAGGAGCCGCTCTGGTCATCCTCCAGGGACAGGTCACTGTCGGAGTCTGTGTCTGGATCTAACAGGTGGGGGAGAGATCACGGACAGCCCATCCGCCACCACCCACCCTCAGTAAAAGCTGGGTGGCTGGGCCTCCACCCGCCACTGGCCATCAGGAGATTCCATCCTCACCATGCTGCTGGTTTTGACCTTCCAGGAACAGGCCACCGGGGTCCCCCAAGCCTGGGGGCCCTTGGCCAGGGTTCAGTGTGGACTCCTCCCTAAGAAGACAAGACACACTGGAGGCATCAGCCTGGCTCCTCACCTGTGTCTCATTCTCTTGTCTGTCCTGGGTCTTCCCATTCCTGTCCCATGTCCCTCACCACTTCTAGGTTCAAGCTGCCACTGTGTCAGCCACGGTGTGTGCTACCCAACTCCTAGCCACCTCGCCTGGGTCTAGCAGGCCTGGTGCCCTTCCTCTCTCCCCAGCCTGCCACCCCCGACCCCGCCTCACCAGGCCTCACCTCAGCAAGAAGGGGATGTAGCTGGGCTGACTCTTGCCCGAGCGGCTGGCACTGTGCAGGGAGCCGGCTGAGTCTCCGTAGGGCTGGTACAGCCTTCCATCCCCATACGGGCTGGGGCAGTTGTAAGACTAAGTGGGGAACAGATAGGTCAGTACGTTGGGAAGTGGGACGGGGTGGGCCCAGGCTGGGAAGTGGAAGGGCTGAGGGAGCTTGCCCTAAATTCTACCCGCCATGTACCAAGGACTGGAGAAAGAGGCACTACGTCCCTGCTGCCCCCGATTTCAGGGCCTGGTAGTGGTTGTAGCTCTGCTGTAGCTGTGTCAGTTCTATGTATCCCAAATACCCTGGACTTGGCTGTCTAATAGGGGCTTGTTAGCAAAAGATGGCTCTCCTGAGAGCATCCTGGGAGACACAGATTTACCAAGACACACAAGGGACTCTCAGGTGTGGGGCATTCATGACTGATTACCTGTCTTGGCCACTTTCTCCTATGCTCCACTCCCATCTCTCTCAACTCAGCACCCCCCTCCCCCACCCCCAACCATGCCCCTTCTTCCCAGGCCACACATACCATCTCACCACCCCTTCTTCCTTCAGGAAAGGATGTAAGGATGGAGAAAAAGTGGGACAAAAAGGACAGAGAATGGGCTCCTTGGGCCTCCTGCTTCTCCCCTGCCTCATACTCCCCACGACCCCTCCACCTCCCGGACCCCTGGCTCCCTCACCGAGGTCAGGGTAGACTTGGTGGTCAGAGCAGGGTCAGGGCTGGGCCTGCGGCTGCAAGCAAACTTGAGTGCTTTCCGGACCTCCTTGCTAAGCACCACGTAGGAGAGGAAGATGAAGGGGCCCTGACAGGCAGGAAGGAGCAACTGTAAGTATTGATTAAGGTACCTCCTAGTCCAGCTCCCCCACACACACAACTCTAGCGGCCTCCCACAGGGCATGGGCCGGGCCAGTACCTGGACACAATTGGAAGCAGCGAAGAGGTAGTGGAAGAGGAGGGTGTCACTGTTGACAGACAGCAGTGCCAGCAGCCACGTGGCGCTCAGCAGCAGCAGGACAGCGAAGGAGGGCCGCAGGCCCGAGCTGGGGGCGGGGGGCTGTGAGTCTGGCTGCGAGGCCTCCCACGCCGGTGCCCGCCCACCACCCAGGTACCCCCAGCCCATACTCACACAGGGCCTTTCTTCTCAAAGCCCTGCCGCTGGGCAGCACAGGAAGCCCGGGCCGCCAGGATGTACAGGAAGACGCTCATCTGGCAGGGGAGGAGGGGGTGTGAGGGGGGATAGTCAGGGCACAGACGGCTTTCCTCCCACCCCCGGGAGGCCTCCGCCATTCCTCAAGGGGAGCCTGAGGTCACACTTAGCCTGCTCCGCCCCACCCCCAGGCACTCTCTAGCACTTACCGAGACCGCAAAGGCCACGGGGCCGGTGAAACTCCATATGAGGGTGTCGTAGATGGAGAGCCAGCAGAAGTCGGGGTTCCCATAGCCCTCCGGGTCCAGGCCCACAGCTAGACCTGGGAGGGCGGTGACAGCGGTGGGGAGGGGTGGTCAAGGGACTTGGGAATCAGTCAAGCGGTCAAGTGGGCTCTAAGGGCCAGGTGCAGGGGAGGAAGGGTTCTGTCCACCCTCTGTCCATGCCAGCCTCTCCAGCCTAGGGGACCCTCTCCCTGGGTGGGGCTCCCAGGCACCAAGTTAAACGAGAGGGACGCTTGTGGAGAACTCGGCCCGGGGCGTAGGGATGTGGGGCCTCCGGGCCTGGGATGTACGTGGGAGAAGGTAGCATAAAGGTGCACCGAGGCCCTAGGGATGTAGACCTCAAGACCCGGGCTGGGGGCGCGGGGTACCTGTGATGAAGGCGGGCACGCCCCAGCCCAGCATGTAGTAGAATCGCATGGGGCCGGCGTTGACATCGCGCACCTCGGTGAGCGCCCGGTACAGGTGCAAGGCCTCCAGCAGAGCCCAGGCGAAGGCGCAGAGGAACAGGAAGTGCAGCAGGATGGCAATGACCGTGCAGGCAAACTGAGGGCCCAGGCCGCGCCCAGTCAGTGCCCAGGCCACACCAGGCTGTGGGCTCTACTCTCACCAGACTGGAGAGGAGGGCCTGGGTGCTGGACGCTGCTCCAGCGGGCAGTCTGGGCCATAGGAAGGTAGATCTAGGGTGCGCTGGGGAACCAGGGGGAGCTGGAGCGGCGGAAGCCACGCGCCAGGCCCCAGGCTAGCTCTTTACACGTCATGGCTGCAGAAGCAGGATTGAGGGGAACGCTGGGGAGGACTGACATGGGACCATGAGAGCAGGGGACACTGGGGAAGGTTTCTGGTGAGGAGGAACATCTTACAGGGAGGTCAGCCTGGTTGATTCCCAGGAGGAAGACCAGCTGAGCCAGGCCCAGGGCGGCTGTCAGGTTCCGCCGGATGCCGTGCTGGTTGGAGCGCAGGGTGCGCAGGACAGCAAGGAAGAGGAAAGTGAGCAGGAGGGCGGCCAGGGTGACCCCGAGGGCCACATATGTCAGCGTCTTCAGTGGCAGGATCTCCCCATTCTGCAGGGGGGGTGGCAGAGAGACAGGGGGGTTAGGATGGACAGGGTCTGAGCACCCAGTCCAGAGCCCTGGGCTCCCACTCCCAGCCCTGCGGGCCCAACCTCGCGCCGAGACACGTCCATGAGCACGGCGAAGCTCGTCATGTGGTTGCACTGGCAGCTGACGTGGCTCTCGTTGCGGAAGACGACTTCACAGCCTCGGGCTGACCAGCCACCAGTGCCACTGACCCTGTGTGGGGGAGGCAGGGTCAGGAGACAGGAGAGTGGGGTGCACTGGGGCCTGGGGGGCTCTGCTCACAGCCCTGGGGCACAGGGCAGTGCAGGCTCACAGGATGGAGTGGTTCCAGAAGACACAGATGGGTTTGGTGCGCTCCTCAGTCTCCAGCAGCCGGAACTGCACTGTGACTGGCTTGTCCAAAGCACGGGGCAGGAGCTCCTCGTCGTCATGGACGCTGATGCTCACCACAGGTGTGTTGATGACGGGGCGTTTGGGAACTCTGGACAGGCAGGCACACAGTCACCACAGTATTCGCGTGAGTGGCATGCACGCATACTAAGTCACTTTAGTCATGCCCAACTCTGTACAACGCTATGGACTGCAGCCCGCCAGGCTCCTCTGTCCATTGGATTCTCTAGGCCAGACTACTGGAGTGGGTTGCCATGCCCTCCTCCAGGGGATCTTCTCAACCCAGGGATCGAACCCACATCTCTCACGTCTCCTGCATTAGCAGGTGCGTTCTTTACCACTAGCGCCACTTGGGAAGCCCTGCGTGACTGGAGGACCCTTCTTATCACTCTGAGATGCTGCCAACCCCTGGTCCCTCTCTGTGGCTCAACCACTGACTGGCACCCCCACCCACTCCTTGTCTCCCTGGCCGCTCACCTCAGGCTGCGCTTGTCTGGGTCGTAGTTATGGGGCAGCAGCCCGGCCAGGGTGCGATAGATGATGACGCTGGCCACAGCCTCACCCTGGCTCAGCTCCGGGTGCCGCCGCTGCCGCCGAGCCAGCTCCTCCGGCTCCTGGGGCTCTCCGGGGCCCGCGGGTCTGACCACAGGGGGCGTTTCTGGGATCGGGACATTGTCTACTCAGCTGGGTCCTTCACAGACACCCCAGCCTGGCCCCCTGACCCACCCCTCGGCCCCCACTGACCTCTGAAGACAGACTCAGGCAGAATGACCGTTGTCTCCAGGTCTGGGGGCCGCTCCCCCCGCAGGGCCTCATAGCGGGGCAGCTTGGCCCCAGCAAAGTTCCCCTTGTCCAAGCGAACGACAGAGATGACTAGGGAGAGGGCACAGGTCAGACCCTAGGTGAGGAGGGCAGGCCCCTGGCACGGCCCTGCACACTCCCTCTCCGGCCCGCCGGCAGCCTCACCAATGTTGGGCGTGACGATGGTGAAGGGGCTCAGGTAGGTGTGCCGCATGTTCTGGGCCAGAGCACTGGCATAGGCCTCATAGTGCTGCAGTAGCCAGGCAGTGCCGCCCTCTGTCTGCTGGATCAGCTCCCAGTGCCGCTTGTTGGCCGCATCCAGGAGGGCACTGCCCACACGCAGCAGATTCTAGGGTGGGCACGGTCACAGTAGGCTGTGCCCACAGCCTCACTCCTCGTCCCTACCAGCCTGTCCTGGACCAGCCCTGGCTCACCCCCCACCATGCCCTGCCCACGAATCCTTCCTCCTGTCTCTAACAGCTTCCCAGGGCCTGTGCCTATGCCCACACAGATTATTTGATGCGGGTTCCTCCTGTCCTGGGCCTGTGGGGAGGGCCCCTCCTCTGGCGAGCCTGGTCAGACCAGGTCCTCGTACAAACATTATTCTCTGTGGGTACCCTGCTTTGAGAGGGGTCGGAAAGAGGTGCTCTAAATGACCCATGTGCTGCGCCATGCATCACAGGTTCTCATGGAAGCCTCATGCCAGCTGGGAGCTCCCTAAAAGCAGAGAGGGGAGTGCCCCCCACTGTGCCCTGAGGTTACCAGGAGCTGGCTCACTCACCATGACCTCCTCCCACCCCACCTTCCCTGCCCACTCTGAGCCCCACCTCTGTGAAGTGCACGTCCTGTGTGGCGGACAGCCCAAAGCCTCGCTGGGCACTCTCGTGGGCCAGCAGCCGCGTGGCCAGCTGGTAGGCCACCTTGACATCACTACCAAAGTAGCCAGCTGTGTGTTGGGTAGCATTGCGCAGGAGCAGGGCCAGCCGCTGGGAGCGCCCCGAGTCCAGGCCTGACTCGTTTCTCTGAAGCCGCTCAGCCTGGGACCAAGACAGGCAGGGGGGTCAGCACAGGGAGGGGACAGTGAGGTTCTCAGAGGGCAGAACTGGAACTCCAGAGTAAAAGGACTCGGGAAGGGGAGAGACAGCCTCTGGGCAGGGGCCCCCGGAGGCAGGAGCTGGAGTTGTCGGAGTCCCCTTTCTCAAAACCGGGGAGGCGGGCAACTCATCCTGGGTGAAGACGGGGTGAGGGGCAAGGAGAAGCAGAGGAGACGGTTCACTTACAAATCCCTTCAGCTCTGAGAAGGTTACTGATGTGCAGTTGAAGAGGTTTGGGGGAAGCCACCCTCTGTGCTCGTCACAGTGGCGCACAGCAGTCCCTGGGGGAAGGCAGCCAGGAGCGCAGGCCTCAGGGAGAGACCTCGCTGAGTTCTGCAGGGGGCCAGCCTCCATGGACCGGAGACAGGGGACTAGCAGACAAGGGCCCTGCTGTCCGGCACCCCAGTGTGTGTGGAACACCAGAGCCAAAACCTCTGCGAGATCAACCCACAGGAGGGCTACAGGAATGGCCTCCCTGAGCCTCGGACTCGGCTGCCCTACTCCGGCCACCACCTTGAACTATCTGCCACACACTCTCTGTTTCTGATCTCTGTTCATGGTCAGTCCAAGGGCCAGCACCAGCCTGCATCCTGCAGCTCCCCTGGGACAGCACCCCGTGTTCCCTGCTCCCCAGGCCATCTCTCTAGTGGCATAACTCCAGTACGAGGTGGTGAGTTGAGGATAGCAACCTGTGTGACTCATCTTTGAACCTCTAGTACCCAGCCCCGTGCCAGGCACACTACAGGTTTTCAGCACTTTTGTTACAAGTCCAAAATGTAGACACCTTTCATCTAGGCAAACTTGGGAGCAGGGGAGCATTGAGCCACGGAAGCATGGGACATGGAATCCCCCAGACCTGGAGGCCAGAGGTTGGGGGGGTCTGCAGCCAGGGGCTCCCCACCCTCACTCTACTGATAAAGGCCAAGTCCTCTGTTTCATGTTCTGGGCCTCCAGCACCTACCGAAGGAGCCTTTGGGACAGGGGGCAGCAGCAGGCAGACCAAAGCGGGTACGGGGCCACCAGATCCCAGCCTCAATGGCCCTCGGGCAGCTGTCGTAATTCACTGCAAGGAAATGCACCATCACTCAGGAGCAGTTGTCCCCCTACAGCGATGGCCGGGCTCCCCAGCCTTCCCAAGGCAGCCTCAGGTCTGCAACCCATCCCAACTCCTGGCCTCCCTGGGACACTGGGGCCTGGCACACAGCAGGGAGGGCCACCCACCCATCTCGAGAGCCCTACCTTCACAGCCGTTGGTGGTGACCTCAGCAAAAGGGTTGTCACAGCGATCACACTGGCGCCCAATGACACCTGGCTTGCATGGACACTGGCCCTCCTCAGGGTCACAGACTCGGGACAGAGAGCCCGTGGGGTAGCAGTCACAAAGGAGGCAGGCGGGGCTGCCAGGGGGCCGGTAGTGGTTCTCCTGAGAGGGAGAAGGGACACGGGGTCGCTGGCTCAAGCTCTCTTCCCTGGGTGCTCACGGATCCTCTCACTTTGGCCCCTCTGGAGAGAGGTTCCCTGACCCCCAAGAATGGTACATTCAAAGTATTTATTAACTGGTCGTGATTCAGAATTGAACCCACCAGTGAGACACCAATCAATTAGAATGGGCTGCAAACAACCAGTACAGCTGGCCTGGACACACAAGGACAAATAACCACTGGCCCGCCCCAGCGGATCAAAGGCACATAGCCCTCAGCGCTCTGTGGGGAGGCTTCTTCCACCGCCCACCCCCCAAGGGCCCAGGAAGTACAGGACAGCGGCCGAGGCAGTCGACGTGCAGCCTTGGCTCGGGGCAGTCACCTTGCAGTGGCACTCGCCGCTTGTCTTGTTGCAGTCTGGATCGAAGCCTTTGCTGACATCGCAGTTGCATGGGCCGCATGTGGGGTGTCCCCACCAGCCTCGGGGACAAGGTTGGTCAATCCTGCGGAGAAGGGACCAGGGAGGAATGAGCTCCTTCAGCCATCCTGTAGCCACGAGTGGCCCTTCTGACCCCAGCCGTGGCCCAGCCAGGCTCCCAGGGCTCTGAGGGACACAGCGGACATTGGCAGTGGCCCCAGCTGCCTGCACGGATCCATATTACCTGGTCTCACAGTATGGCCCAAGGTAACTGGGAGGACACTCGCAGGTATAGCCATGGGGAGCACTGGGCTTTCGGGTACACATGGACTGATGCTCGCATGGGTTCAGGTCACACACGTTAGTGCAGTTGTCACCATAGTAACCTGGGACCAACCAGAAAGACGAGAGAGACTCAGTCCCCACCTTCCCCTGGCATTTTCTTCAAACCTGCCTTCATTCACCTCCTTCTATTCTGAGCAGCTATACCAGCTGGCTGTAGCTCTGCAGTGCAGAACGAGAGGCTCAGAGGGGTGAGGTGACTAGCCCCAGGTCACATGGCAAAGCCAGAGTGACCCACCCCCACCCCACACCTGCTGACCTGTCCCATTCCCCTGGGCCCCTGGCCTACCTGGATCACAGCTGCAGGAATAGCTGTCCCAGTCGTCACTGCAGTAGCTGTTGGCAGGACATGGGTTCGAGTCACAGGGGTCTGGCAGGCTGCAACCTGGCTCCACGTTGATGCTCTCCCCACGGCTGGGATCCAGACTGCTGACGCCCTCAGGCGTCTCGCTGACCCGAACACCCTGGGAGGGAGAGGGCAGTGGTGTTGGCCCTGTGTGGAATGGGCTTCTCAGTGTTGGCAGTGAGAAGGCAGAGCAGGAGGCTTACCTGCAAACAGCCCCGGAAGCCTCGGGCCACACCACTGGCCGGCCCTGGAACACCCCCGACGGTAACGTTGCTCAGGTGTAGCCCGTGCAGCCGGGGGCCCAGGTTGCCCTCTGCCCGCTGCTGCCCGTAGTCAAAGGACAGGATGGCATGGCCAGGGCCTCCACTGGCTCCCAGCGCCAGCTGTGCATGGTGCCAGTCGCCATCATTGGCCCGGCCTGGCTCCAACTGGAGAGATGAGGCCTGGAGCCCCGTGCCCTCCACGCTCAGCACCACGCGGCCCTCCCGAAGCTGGCACCAGAAGAAAAGAGGGTCAGCAGACTGCCTCGATCAGCTCATCTTCCCGCCCACCGTCCTACCTGAGCCACCAAACCCATCCTGCTGCCCAGCTGAGGCCAGGGAGGAAAAGGCATTATTTCCTGTGGGCCCGAGAGATGGCAGCAGTGATCTACCAAAGGAACCCAGCTGCCTTTTCTCTCCTGGGAAAGACCCCGCCCAGCCAGCTCTGACCCATAACCCGTGCCCATGGGCCCGCGGGCCTCACCCCTCCCTGCATCACCTGCAGAGTGATGGTGCTGCGCCCCCTGGTGACAGCCTGGAGCAGGACGCCGTCGGCCTGGCGTGTGCGGAACATGAGACTGAGGTGCCAGGGCTGGGAGATGGGCAGTGAGAGGCCATGCCAGGCCAGCAGGCTGCTGCCCAGGAAGCGCTGCGGGTTGGCCATCTCTGGGCAGGCAGATAGAGGCAGACTCTGAGGGGCGGAGTGGCCGAGTGCCCCAGGGGGCATGATGTTCAGTGGGGGTAGCTCCACGGGAGGCAGGGTACTGCCCCTCCTAGTGCCCAGGCTCCCCAGCTGCCCCGCCCTCCAGAGCATCTACCTGCTCCAGGTCCACCCCACTCTGTGCCCAGGCGTGCCTCTGACTGGGCCCTTTGTCTCCCGTGCTAACCCTTTCTGGGCGCTGCCCAGACACGCTTTTCCACCCACAGCCAAGCTCAGCCGGGCCCTGCCCAGGGCCTGGCCTGACCGTGCTGGGGTTCCCAGAGCTGCTGATAGCTCCCAGGCCCCAACCTCTGACAGCTGCCCCCATACCTACCCTGGGCACAACTCTTGCCCCCAAAGCCCAGAGGGCACTCGCAGCTGAATGCGTCCCACTGGTTCACACAGGTGCCCCCGTTGTGGCAACTGTTGCTGTCACACACGTTCTTCTTGGCAGGGCACCCTAGAATGAAGAGAAGGGTGCTCAGGCAGAGGCTCCTGACAGAAAACCTGTGGCAGTGGCTACAGGGGCTCTGAGCCCCCCACTTCCAGGGGCCCCCACACCAGGCACCTCCCACCGCTCTGCATTCAGCCTGACCCCGCCTCCCATACCAGGCATGGTGCCGTTGTTGGCAATGAAGTCGGCCATGTCAACGTGGCGGCTGTCCACCTGCAGGTTCCTTATGCAGCCCACGAACTGCCGGGTGCGGACAGGGAAGCTCTCGGGCAGGTCAGGCACCCCACCCAGCAGCAGGGGCCCTGTCAGGTCCAGAGACCTGGCAGGCGGGGTGGGGGGTGGAGAAATGGCCGAGAAGTAAGGGTGAATGGGGCGCTTCCAGTTCCTTCTCCTAGGGGCCCTACCGAGCAGCCAGGGGAAGGGGAGCCCCACCCTGGAGCTGCTCTATCAGACTGCTGCCCAAGGCTAGCTCGAATCCCCCAGACTTGCCGGTTGCGCCCCCACCCAGCCCCCACGCAGAGGGCTGGGCAGGGGCAAAGGGTGGCCAGGTAAGAGAAAGGAATTGGTTACCATTTCAGGGCTCCCAAAGTCCCCCCTTACAACCCTCCCTCCCTGTGTGGCCCCACACCTCGCTGCACCCCCAGCCCTCTCCCCTCCTTACTTCTTGCTGCCACCCTGAGTGCCCTGGGCAGCGCAGGAGTAGTTGCCCAGCATAGCTCCAAAGCGCAGGGCTACCCCTGTATCACAGCCATCCACGGTCACCACAGCCACCTTCTGCTCGGATGGGCCCTGCGGGAGCCCCGTCTGACCCAAGAGTGGCTGTGGACAGGGAAGGGCAGAGAGGGGAAAGAGTGGGCCAGGGCCATTCATGGGCCAGCAGGCAGGAAAACACCAGCACATACACACTCCCTTTGTGTACTGCTACACACGCATACACGTGTGGTATACACACGTACACATGCACACGGATGTGTGCTCACATGACCATTTACCTTCCTTAATGTCCACTTGTGTTTGTACCTAGCGGAACAGGAAGTGTCTGTACCACCTAGCAGGATGGGAATGCCTGGCGAGGCAGCAAGTTCCACCCCTCCCTTCCTCCCCGTTCAGCCAGACAGACCATGACCAGCCCCCAGCAAGGCAGTGCCACCCAGGTCTGGGAGAGCATCTGAGCCCAGGACAGGGCCCTCTCCCCCGGGACCCCTCCCACACCCACCTTATTGTAGTACTTCAGCTGCACCGTGTGCCACTGGCCGTCACTGACCCCTCCGGGCACGAACGGGGACACGGTGGTGGTCGACTCCCCTGAGGAAAGGACCCAGGTGAGCTGAGACACCAGCTGAGGGCTGGGAATGGGGACAGGCCACTTGCGGTTGGGCTGTGCCCAGGTTTGGCTGGGAGAGTGTGCGACTCAGGGTCAAGGGTGGAGAGGCACAGGGACTCGGGGAGATGGGCGAGGACGCAGGGTCGCGGGATCACCTGCAGAGAAGGTGAGCTGGACCTGCTCCTGGATCACCTCGAGGGCCACGAAGTCATGCTTCTCATTGAAGCGCCCGTTGTACAGCAGCAGCCCGTCTCGCTCCTTGGTGGCAAACCTGAGTGGGAGTGGGGGAGGGGGCAGGGAATGGGGCACCCACCTGGATACCAGCACCCCAGCCACCTAACTAGCCCTGGTCCTACTCAGAAATCTCCCGAGGGCTGACTCCTGGGCAGAGGCTGTGGGCCGTATGGCTAGAGCGTGGAAGATGAGCACAAACCAGGACTGGCGGCACGACCCTGGCATCCTGGCTCCCACCCTTGAGGGTGGGTTGGGAGGAGTGTAGGTGGCCCGGTGGGTGAGGGGCCTGCCAGCCAAGGGTACAAGGCAACTCCAAGTACAGGCCTGGCTCTGTCAACACCTCCCTCCCCACCTGCCACACAGCATCACCACCTGACGTCCCACCTAGTCCACAGAACAGGAGGCCCCCCAGGCTGTCCCTGGCCCCTATTCCAAGTGCCCAGGCACTCACGAGAGGGCCAGGGTGAAGTGGAAGCGCTGGCGCAGGCCCCGGAAGGTGATGAAGGAGCGGGCAGGGAAGCTGCGTGTGGTCACCTGGCAGAAGGGCTTCTCAAAGTCTCCGGATGGGCAGTCGCACTTGAAGCCGCCCACCAGCAGGTTGACACAGGTGCCCCCGTTCTTGCAGACGCCTGGGGTGCAGCGGCCTGAGCGGGCACTCACTTCGCAGTGCTCACCTGGACAAGAAGTCAGGCAGGTGAGCACCAGGTGCCTGGGGGACTGGGACTCCTTCGCTCGCAGTGATCCCTCTGTGATCTCCCATGACTCCTATGACACTCTGAATCCCTCCAGCATCCCCACCTCCTCTCATGTGCTTATCCCTCTGAGCTCTGTGAAACCCTGGCTCCTTTGATGCCCTGCTTGGCGCACTGGGCATCCTCACCACAGTCCCATGTATTGCTGTCCCGCAAGTTCCCAGAGGCTCCCAGTCCCTCCCATGCCCTTGTTTGGGCCTTAAGAGCACAGGCCTGTGAGGTCCCTGATCACAAGGTCCGAGTCCTAGTGCCCTTTGGTGTGAGGGCTACCCAGCAAGCATGGGGGTGTTCTGGCCCCATGAGGGGGCATGCCTGTGGATGAGAGGGCCTGCAGGACAGCACAAGGGCTGGTGCCAACCCCCACCCCACACTGGTGCTTTTGTCTCTCACAGGCACCAAGATCAGCTTCCCTCCCTGGGGATGAGACCAGGCTTCCATTTGGATTTGTTGGAGTTATGGGATGGTGTGGGCGGGAAGCTGGGGACTCTCCAGAAACGGGGCAAGGAACTCCCACCCTGAGCCCTGGTGTTCAGACTGAGGACCTCTGTGCACTTGAGAGATGCTGAGACAGTAGGGAACTGAGCCCTGGGAGCTGAAACGGAGGAGCTGAAAATTCCAACATCAGATGGAAAAATCCACCCTTTTCTCTCCCTCCCCATTCCCAGATTCTAGAGATAGGTTCTCAGCTCCAGTGCCTAGTGACTGGCTCTAGTTTCCATGGAAACTGTTGTTCGCCTACTCTAAGCACCCCCTACCCCATCCTCTTGGACAAAGACTTCCCTCCCCTCCCCCCAGCCCACCCCTCTGCTCCCCCCTACCCACAGCAGCAGCTGAGGAGTCAAGTCTGGCAAGTTCTGGGCAGGAAGATGCAGCAGGGGAGGCAGCAAGGCTGGCCTACCACGGCTGGCGAAGCGTGTGGGCATGGCTCTGGGGGAGAGGGAGCAAGGCCTACGGCCCCCGGGAAGGAAAGGCATGGAGAGCAGGGGATGTCCTGAGGGAAAGCAGAAGGCTGCAGGGAAGGGTCTGGAGCCGAAGCAGAGGCAGCGAGATCCCAGGGAAAGTCTGGGGACAGGATATGTAAAGACCCCTGGAGATAGGCCAACAGGCCTCTTGGTCAGGCCCTGCTTTACACACCTGGGCAAGGGTGGAGCTCCAGGTCACACAGGTGCGATGATCTGAAAGTTCCCATCCCCACACCTGAACCCCACCAGTCTCCCCAGCTCTTCTGCGCCTCCCCTCAACACCTGAGGAGAAAAGCACCCGCTGCGGCTCTGAAAGGCAACTCACTCATCAGTTGGGAGAGTGCATGTACTAGGCCCAGCCTCATGTCAAATCCAGGTGAGACCTGGGGCAAGTCACCTGATCTCACTCAGTATTTCCTTAAATCACAGCCAGCACTTCCCACAGGCCAGCTCTTACCCGTATTAAATTCAGTATGGGTAAGAGCTGTATTAAATTAAATTCAACCTTGTCAAGGGAGTAGATTCATCACCCATTTAAAAATTCTACCCCATAGAGCGGTTAAGTAACTTGCCCAAGGTCACCCAGCTGCTCTTGTCAAAGCTGGGATACAAATGCAAGCAGACTGGCCCCAGGGCCAGCGCTGACCTCAGTTACACCATCTGGGGGTGGGCGCGGGTTGGGGACAGAGAAACAAGGCTCCCCTCTTCCTTTCTCAAAGGTGATTGTGAAAGAGGAAGGGGGACTTGTGAATGGCCAGTGTACCCTGTACATTCCCTCAGGAGAAGAAGGAGGTTACCGGGTTCTTAGCTTGATTGTGCTGGCCCTGCGGCCTTAATCCCGACCAGGGCCGCCCCCAGGCCTTCCCCTCCCTCCCTCCGCGAGGGCTCACCGGTGTAGCCATCACGGCAGAGACAGGTGTAGCCGCCCTCGCGGCTGCGGCAGTGTCCGTGGGGGCCGCAGGGCCGTGAGTAGCAGAGGTCCACCTCGGTCTCGCAGTAGTCGCCGGTGAAGCCAGGCGGGCAGCGGCAGCGCAGTCCCCCGACCGGGTGGATGGGCCGGAAGAGCACGGAGGAGGAGGCGATGAAGGGCGCGGAGGAGTCAAAGCGGAGCACGGACACGCAGCGCATGTAGTTCTCGCAGGGCTCACGCAGGCAGATATTGTCGTCGAAGGGCAGTACGCGCTGTGCGGAGATGGCCGTGAGCAGGCTGCGGTTGAGATACAGGCGCTCCTGCAGGTCCTCGGAGGGCAGGAAGGGTGGCCCGCCCCCGGGCCCCGGCGGCTGGCCCACCGACAGGCTCACGTTGAGGATGTGGCTGCCTGGGGCATCGGTGTCCCGCTGCACGTTGAAGATCACCACGTGGTCTGGGGGTGTGGCCAGCGTGGCGGCCACAGCCTGGATGAAAAGACCCAGTAGGGGCGACAGGAAGCGCTCGGGCGACATGTCTTCCAGGCGCAACGTGATGCTGTGCGTGAGCATCTCGTCGGTGATGATGGTGACGCGTAGGGAGCACTGAGCGGTCACGCTGTGCACGCCGTCTGTGGGGAGGCCAGACGGTCAGCACCCAGGGAGGGCAGGGGTCCCAAGCCATAGATCTGGCTCCGGGTAGGAGCACCCGGAGGAGGGCATGAGTGTGGGCGGGAACCCTGCTCGCACACTCCTGCACTGCCCAGTTGCCAGGAAAGGCTCTCCTTTTCTAACTGGCATAAAGGAGCCCTTAGGACGATGTATGCCTCACCTGAGGGAGAGTCACTCCAGGAGGGCTCAGCCCCCAGCAGCACTCAGGGGGATTGATTTCCAGAAGTTCTCTTTGCATACTTTCCAGAACCCTCTGTTGCAAAGCATGTGTGTGTGTTAATTACTGGGTCCTGTCAACTCTTTGCAACCCCACAGACTGTAGCCCACTAGGCACCCCTGTCCGTGGGATTTCCTAGGCAAGAATACTGGAGTGGGTTGCCATTGTCTTCTCCAGGGGATCTTCCCCACCCAGGGATCGAACCCAGGTCTACTGCATTGCAGGTGGATTCTTGGTGGTCTGAGCCACCAGGGAAGCCTGTTGGAAAGCACGGACACATCTTTTAATGTTTGTGTATCTTTCCCTGCCCCAAGCCACGGACGGGTCTGCTCCCTTATATCAATACCAGACCAGGTGCTTCCCTGCACGAGGATCTTATTTTGCCTTTTTCTTACCTCCCTAGAGGGCCCAGAGCACCATGCTACTGCTAAGTCGCTTCAGTCATGTCCGACTCTGTGTGAACCCATAGACAGCAGCCCACCAGGCTCCCCTGTCCCTGGGATTCTCCAGGCAAGAACACTGGAGTGGGTTGCCATTTCCTTCTCCAATGCATGAAAGTGAAAAGTGAAAGTGAAGTCGCTCAGTCGTGTCTGACTCTTAGTGACCCCATGGACTGCAGCCATGTACTGGAGTGGGGTGCCATTGCCTTTTCCGTAGAGCACCATGAGACCCACAAATATAATCCTCCTGCCACCTCAGCCTCTATGTTGCTGCTGCTGCTAAGTCGCTTCAGTTGTGTCCGACTCTGTGCGACTCCATAGATGGCAGCCCACCAGGCTCCCCCGTCCCTGGGATTCTCTAGGCAAGAACACTGGAGTGGGTTGCCATTTCCTTCTCCAATGCATGAAAGTGAAAAGTGAAAGTGAAGTCCCTCAGTCATGTCTGACTCTTAGCGACCCCGTGGACTGAAGCCTACCAGGCTCTTCCATCCATGAGATTTTCCAGGCAAGAGTACTGGAGTGGGGTGCCATTGCCTTCTCATCTCAACACTATTACAACCCTGACCCTGGCTGTGTTCCCCCTCCCTCATTGCAGTAGAGAATGGAGGGTGAACTGGGTCAGTGGGCCACCCAGTCCCCCTCCTACTAAGCCTGGTGGCTGCTTGGGCGCAGGCCCGCTATCCCCATAGCAACGCCCCACACAAAGCATTCTTCCCGCCCAACTCTCTGAGTTGCTGAGGGTAGCCCGGGGGGCCCTACCCCAGGAAATCTAGCTGAGCCACCTTACCAGTGGCAGCACCACCCACTGCCCTGATGTTGTGGGGTTCTGGGGGCCAGAGATGGAAAAGCCTGGGTAGCTCTCCACCCTGAGCCCCAGACAGAGCCCCACTGAGCTGACATCTCCTTTGGGCCTAGACTTCCAGCTACTCATCACCCACTTGGCTCATGGCATTAAATCCAGTGCCTGCCACACCCCCGGGCCACACACTCACTTATAAACAGCTAAGTACTAACACTCTGGTGTCTCACCCCACCCACACACACTAAGCCCAGAAATACTGGGCACACCTGAATGCACAAATACGTGGCAATGGATTTTCTTCATCTCAAAATGAAAGCTGGAGGCCAAGCGGTGAGGGAAATGGCTTGGTTGGGCTATAAGCGATATTGTTTATTTACTACAACGTTCTATGCATAGTAAGTGTTCAGTCGGATGTTCATGAGAATCTATTTGATCTCCATAATGAAGAAATGGTCTTTAAAACACAGCAGGGAGGCCCAAGTAGTTATTTAAAAGGACATCCTAGCAGGAATGGGGCAGGAGTTAGTGTTTCTCAGGTGGGACAGAGGTAGGAAAGGGCTTCCATGGTGGCTCAGTTGGTATAGAATCTACCTGTAATGTACAAAATGAGGGTTTGATCCCTGGGTTGGGAAGATCCTTTGGAGAAGAGCATGTCAACCCACTCCAGGATTCTTGCCTGGAGAATCCCATGGACAGAGGAGCCTGGCAGGCTACAGTCCATAGCGTCGAAAAGATTTGGGCATGATTAGCAACCAAGCATGCACGCGCACACTCACGGGTGTAGGAAAGGGATCTGGGAATAGATTCTTCGGCTTCTGTGTCATAGCACCTTGAGGTGGCTGACTGCGCCGGCAGCTAGGAAGGCTGAAGCCAGACACACATCTGAGCCGTGTCCTCGGCCCCCTGCCCACCTGCCCTCCAGCCTCACTGCTTGAGAATGTGCCGCCCGCTTGCTCTCACCAGCAAGCCTGTTGTCATCACTCACCTCTGCTCCTCCTTTTCTTGACTGCTGCTGAACAAGCTGTTCCTTCCTACCTGGACTATCCAGCCACCAGCCCACACTCCCCCTAGTTTCCTAGCCCACCCTAAACTCACCTTTTCCAGGGAGCCTGCCCAGATTTATGACTTCAGGCTCGACTTTCCTCCCTCTTTCAGAGCCCCCTGCACTTAGTTCTGGAGCCAGCCCAGGGCCCTCGTGTACCTGGTGCCCAGTGATTCCTTGGTGTGAGAGTCCCTCTGGGCAGGAAGGAGCCCAGAGTCCACACAGAGTCCTCCTAACTGGCCAGGGAGGGGCGGGGCAGGCAAGAGAAACCTCTCCACCGTCAGCCCTGGGAACGCGCGCCCCTCCCCATGTTGCCCCTCCGCCAGCCCAGGCCCCGCCTGCACCCCTCACCCAGTGTGTCTGTTGCTTCCCATCTGGCCCACCATCTGTGGCCGCCTGCCCCCTCTGCTATTGTCCCCATCCCAGCAGTCAATGGACCGCTCTCTCCTTCCTCTTTGTTCCTTTCTTCTGCCTTGACCTGGGTCACCCTTCAGGTGCAAAGGCAACGGTAGGAACCGGGGTGGGGGGTGCATAGCCTGAGCCATCCTCCTGGGCAGAAGACGGTGGGGATGGGCCCTGACCCCAGGAAACACCATCTGTGACAAGAACCTCGCCTGCCACACCTGAAAAAGTGTCAAGTCCCAGACTGGGGCAGAATTAGACGCCAAACCTCCCTTCCCCTGGCAGATGCACTAGTGGGAGTTGTAGGCCATGGACGGGCACTCCTGTGTGTCCAAGCAGAGTTCAGGAGAGGCAGAGTTAGGAGAATTTGGGCCTCAGGAGAGCCACCCGGCCCATGCTGGGGCAGCTGAAGTCCCAGGGAACAAGAGAGGGGGAAATCGGAGAGGCAAAAACACAGAGACCAAAACAAGGGAAGACAAAGGCCCAGGAAAAGAGCCAGCAGCGGAGAAACTGGGAAAGGAGGAGAGTCACACAGGAGATGGGGAGAGGACCACGGAGGAGACAGTGCAGAAAGGCCCCCAAGGGCAGACGCGGGAAAGAAAGAAGAGACAAAGAGCAAGAGAGGGAAACAAAGGGCAGCAAGAGCTGATCCCCCTCGCCCCAGCCCCCTGGACTTTGGGGTTGCCGTGGTGACTGCCTCCAAGGGTCAGGGCCGAGGGGAAAGGGTGGGGCTGGGCTGGAGGGCTGGCTGAGGCCTCCCCCTCTATTCTAGGGGAACCAAGGTCTGGGGGTCTGCATGGGTAGGAGTGCAAAGGCTGGGTGGGGCCTCCTCTGCCCACGTCCCTCGGTCACCTAGGGTGGACTGGGGCAGGCAGGAGGGAGAGGCCCTTCCCTTCCGGCCCTCCCCACTGCTTCCCAGCACAGAGAAGGACACGAGATAGCAGAGCTCCAGCCCCCACCTCCTCCCACTAAGGAGGAACTGAAGCTTCCAGAGGCAATGAGCCTGTCCATGACCTCTAAAAGCTCACGTGCCCTGGCTCCAGTGGCCACCTGAGGATTGGGGAGGGGAGTTATCTGTCCCAAAAGGACTATGAATGGGGAGGGGTCTAAAGCCACGCCCTGTGTCTTGCACACCTCACTCCTCTTCTGGCCCGGACTCCTTGGGGTAGAAGTGAGGCTCGCCAGGCGGCTCTTTCTCCCCTCTCTGTGTCTGAGTGAGGGTGCCCTGACCCACCCCTCCCCAGGCACAGCTAACAGTCAGTCCTCACAAGGGCCCCAGCTGTTCCCAGGCTCAGGGAAGGGGCTCCCTCCTTGCTGCCACTGTTGTCCACTCCCTGCTCCCGACAGAAGAGACAGAATGTTGCCCACCGCCCAGCCCCGACTCTCCTCCCCCAGCCCTTCTGTCCAGGAGTCTGCAGGCTGAGCGCTTGGCCAAGCAGCTGGAATGCCCGGCCTGGGTCCCGGCCAGGCTCCCACGCCCCAGGATTCTGTTCTCCTGCCACTGGATCCGGGGGCTCTGCCCTCAGAGGCCACTAGCGCCCTGGCTCACCATGGTCCCCACAGCCCATCCCCTGAGCCCAGGCTCTCACGGGCCGTGGGAAGGCCTGGCGTCTAAGAAGAGCCAGGCCGCGGGGAGGCAGGGGGCCCAGGAGCACCATGGCCTGCCCCTGGCTCTGCTGCAGCCCCTCCCCCAAGCTGGACCCCGAACCACCACCTCTGACAGTGGGGTCTGTTTGGACAGAGACAATGAGCTCCAGCCTCACTTCCTGTGGGAGCTCTGAAGGGGAAAGCCAGGCCAGGCTCTTTCTGCCTGGAGGGAAAAGAATGTCCTAGACAAAGTCCCCCTCAGCTGGTCTGTGGCTCAGCCGGGAGCCAGAAGGGGCCCAACCGCAGGGTCCTGACCCTGTGGGGGCAACCCTGTGCCCCCACAGTCTCGGCTCTGTCCGAGGCTGTGTGAGATCACAGGGACGTGCCGGCGGGCGGGCGGCAGGCGGGCGTGAAGGGGTGGCTCGCTGCTCTGGGCCACAGTCCCCTCCATCCTGCCCCAGCTCTCTTGGACCCCAGAGCCTTTTTCCATAATTCTCAGCAGCCACAGAGAAGACAGCCTCATGACACTTCCCCGACCACGTCACAGGCTGGTAGGCAGGGGGCAGCCGACCGAAGCAGCCCGGCCCAGCCTGGGGTGGCAGGCAGGGCCCACACAGCTGCCAGGATTCCTCAGGTTCTGTCCCCAGCTGCTTTGCATCCCTCAAATGCTGGGCCAGTCCCAGGTAGAGAGATGGGTCAGCAGCTCCTCCTCAGAAGGCCGCCCAGGCCCTCCCCCGAGGGCCAACTCCACCCCAGTGTCGCCTGGGCCCTTCCTTACCTGACACCAGCACGCTCATGACAGCCTCCAGAGGTCGGTTGTTGTCCAGCGCCCGACTCAGCCTCAGCTCGCCCGTGGACGCGTTGAGGAGGACCAGACTGAGTTCATTCCCCCGCTCAAAGCTGTAAGTCAGGCTGTCTGAGATGTCAGGGTCGTGGGCAGGCACCCGGCCAATGGCACCCCCTGGGAAGCTACTTGATCGATTGGTGACATAGTTGTTGAAAAGGATCTCGAAGTTGCCCAGCACTGGTGGGTTGTCGTTGCGGTCAAGCAGGCGGACGTGCACTGTAGCTCGGCTCACCAGTGGAGCAGACGTGGCCTGGATGACCAGGACATATTCAGGCCGGTCCTCGTAGTCCAAGTCCACCAGAGCGGTCAACTCTCCGGAGAAGATGTCCAGTTGGAAGACCTCAGGGATGTTGCCCTCCACGATCTGGTACATGATCTGAGCATTGGTGCCTTCGTCAGGGTCAGTGGCTGTGACCCGGGCCACTGCCAGCCCAATGGGACTGTTCTCTTCCACAAACACATCAAACTCATCCTGCTCAAAAACAGGTGGGTTATCATTTACATCCAACACTGTGACTGTCACGTCCATGGGCGTGCGGGCTGGAGGCATCCCCTTGTCCACTGCATATGCCCGCAAGACGTACTGGGCCACATTCTCACGGTCCAGCCTCCGCAGTGTTCGCACAATGCCTGATGTGGACTCTACGATAAAGTCCCCGTCTCCATCATCGCCCCCTTGGAAGGTGTAGAAGACCCTGCCGTTAAGGCCAGAGTCACGATCAGTGGCTGAGATCTGCAGAACACTGGTGAAGGGGGGCACGTCCTCGTAGACACTGCCCTGGTAGGAGTCCCGCAGAAACTGAGGGGCATTGTCATTCACGTCATTCACCAGGATCTCCAGGTAGGTGGTGTCGGACTTCTGGGGAATGCCATTGTCCCGGGCAGTGATGGCCAGCGTGTAGGACACCTGGTCCTCATAATCCAGCTCAGCCTGGGTGGTGACAGCCCCTGTGTCCGCATCGATGCGGAACTGGGGGATGCTGTCCTCCATAAAGTAGGTGATGCGGGCATTCTCACCCGTGTCCTCATCTGTGGCACTGATGAGCACCACTGTGGTGCCTGCTGGCCGGTCCTCATTAATATTCACCGTGTAGTGGGAGCTCTGAAAGACAGGGCGGTGGGTATTGGCATCGGTGACATTCACCACCACTTGTGCCGTGTCCTGCCTCGTGCCATCGGAGGCAGTAACAGCCAGCACATACTGCCGCTCAAGTTTGTAGTCCAATGGCAGGGCGAGGGACACCAGCCCCCCACCACTCTGGCTGGTGATGGAGAAGCGGTTTCGGGTGTTGCCGCTGGTGATCTGGTAGGTGATGACGCTGTGGGCATCTCGGTCCACGGCCGACACCGTCACCACGCTGGTGCCCACAGCTGCATCCTCATTGAGCCGTACTGTGTACTCTGGTTGGGTGAAGGTTGGGTTGTTGTCGTTGACATCCAGGATGGTCACACTGACACTGGCCGAGGCAGTGAGTGCTGGGGTGCCATGGTCACGGGCTTCTACTCCAAAGCTGTAGAAATCAACCTCTTCCCGGTCCAGCTCAGCTGCCACAGAGATCCAGCCTGTGCCATTGTTGATGGTGAAGGGAAAGTCGTGTCCAACCCCTGCAAGGCGGTATTCTAGGCGGGCATTGTCACCCGCATCAGCATCAATGGCCTGGACATGGAGGACCAGGTAGCCTAAGGGGACACTCTCCAGAACAGTAGCCTGGAAGGGGGTGCTGACAAAGATGGGAGCATTGTCATTGATATCCAAGACCTGCACTGTCACCAAGCCGGAGACGTTGGAGAGAGGGGGGCGGCCACCGTCCTGTGCCCGAACCCGTAGGGTGTATTCCTTGGTCGTCTCATAGTCAAGAGGGCTCACCACGTCCAGAGCCCCAGTCTGGGCATCTAAGTAAAACTGTCCCCGAGCGTTGCCACTCATGATGCTGTAGTGCACCAGAGCATTGCTGCCCTTGTCTCTATCTGAGGCTGTGACCCGGAGGACCGGAGCTCCTGGGGCCACATCCTCCCGCACCTGGACCACGTAGCGCTTCTCACTAAACTGGGGGGCATTGTCATTATCATCTTCCACCGACAGGAAAATGGCAGCTGTGGCAGTGCGTGGACCAGGGTCCCGACCCTGGTCACTTGCTTCCACAGTCAACTGGTAGGATTCCACCTCTTCCCGATCCACGGGGCCTCGGGTTCGGATGACCCCAGAGCGAGGGTCAATCTCAAAGACTTCAGAGGGGCTGCCCCCAGACTCCTCCAGCAGGCGGTATAGAATATTGGCATTGGGAGGGGCGTCACCATCTGTGGCTCTGACGGTAAGCACCTCATAGCCGACTTCCAGGTTTTCCCGGAGGCTCTCCTTGTACTCTTGCTGCTCAAACACAGGGTCGTGATCATTGGTGTCAGTCACCAAGATGGTGAGCGTGGCCAGGGCACTGCGTCGGGGCATGCCATGGTCCTGCGCCGTGACCCTGAAGACGTGCGTGCTCTTGGTCTCACGATCCAGCTCCTCGGCTGTGGTGACCGCACCAGTGATCGGGTCCAGGGAGAAGAAGTGGTTGGAGCGGCTATCGAAGAGGGCATCCATAGTGTACTCCAGTCGACCTGCCTCACCCTCATCTGGGTCAATGGCCCGCAGAGATGCCACAGGAGTACCTGCTGGCTGGTTCTCGGGCACTGTGGCCTGGTAGCTGGGGGGCTGAAACTGGGGGGCGGTATTCACGTTCCTCTTCCGACGTCCACCCATGGACTCTTCTGCTAAGCTGTCCCCTGCCCTAAAACCTGGGGCCTGCACCAGCTTACAGGACTGGCATCTCAGCCGTGGGGCCTTTAAGCACAGGTGCTCATGGGGCAGGGTGAGCTTGCCCTGTGGGGAAAGGTGGCCTCCTATGCCCAGAAGACGACAGCTCCAGGGGCAGCCTTCGGGCGCTGGTGGCAGGGGGATGTGGGCCCCGGATTCTGGACACCAGACCCTCAGACCATCATGGTGAGGCACCAGGTGGCCAGTCAGTTCCGTCCCCGCATCCCTGCAGCGGCTGGTGTAGAGCCAGAGGTTCGAGGATGAAGCTGGACAGAGCCAGCCCACGGGAGCGCAGGCCCCCGAGGAGCCGCGTCCGCCAGGCCCCAGGGAGCGACAGGGCCCCACTTGGTCTCCCAATAGTGGCGGCAGCAGCAGCAGTAGCAGCAGCGGCGGCAGCGGTGTCGGAAGTGGGGCACGGGCCGCCGGGCTCCGCATCTCTCCCCCTTCCCGGCCGGCCGGGTCAACGGCGGCCGCCGCTCCTCCTCCCGCTCTTGCGGACCCCGCCGCGCCTCATGCCCGGGCCGGGGCGCCAATCCCCGGGGGCTACTTTTGCGCCCCGTGGGGCCTGCTCCTTGATGCCTCACCGGAGCCCGGCGCTGCCTGCTCCCACGCGCCGGCTCCCACCGATCCCCAAGCCGGGCCCACGCTGGGTCACCCAGACCACCACGGGCTGGCGCCGCGCTTCCACTAGCACACCCGGCTCTCGCCACCTGTGCCCGCGGCGCCCGCGGGGCCCGCGCGCCCTTGGCCCTGCCGCCCCGAGATCCTCTGAGTGCTTCTCGCCCCCGCGGGATAGCCCACCTGCTCCCCCAGAGCTGCGCACCCGGACCCCGGCCCGGCCCCGGGCGCCTCCGACGGCCCCCCGCCGGCCGCTCGTGCTCCGCGTCCCCGCCGCCGCCGCTGCTATCGCCGCGGCCCCGAGCCCAGCCCCACGCTCCCTCGCCTCCCCGGCGGGCGGGCGAGCTCTGCAGAGCGGCCGCGGCGGTGGCGCCTCATTACCATAGACCTGCTCGCGCCGCCACCGCCTTAAAGTGGCGACGCCAGCCGCACCAAAGGAGGTGGGCCCCACCTAGCGCCCTCCTCCGTACCAGTGATATAGAATTCGCACATTACTACTCACCTTCTTCCCCTATCCCAAAACGACGCCAGGCCTGCCCCTGGGCCAGATTCCTACCACAGTCTACAAAGGAATTAATAATCAGAAGCCAAACAGCAAATAATAATGGTGGCAAACCCTAAGAATGTTTAGAGGTTTTCAAAACCTTTTGAAGGACTTTCAGAGGGCAAGTGCCCACCCTGACGCACCCCCCTCCAAAAGGCTGGATGCTGATAAGAGTCCTTGTTGCTTCCCCTCCACTGGTCTGGGTCAGACTGAGCTAAAACGGCCCTGCTCAATAGTATAAATCCTCCCCCTTGTGCCAGAGAGACACCCCATTTCCTCAGGAACACACAGTGACCATCCTGAGCCCCCAGCCCCGTACCCCTCAGCAAAGTTGTGGTCTAATCAGGCTGCCCCTTGGAGTCCAGCTGCAGAATGCAGTGCAGAATGACCCCAACCTCCACCTGGATGCCACCCGGGCTTGTCAGGGGGAGGTAGGCTGGGAATGTCAGAGCAAACGCCAGTGGGTATAAACATGCTAATATTAGCAGGTTCTGAGCCCCAGAGAGGGTGAAACTCGTACAGGGTCACAAGGCTGGAGAGGGGTGGGACCAAGTTTTAATTCAAGCTTCCTGGGTCCTAGACCACTGGTTTTCACTGCCCCATAGGGCCTCTTGCCCAGAGAGATGACCTCTTGCCCCCTCTCCACTTCCCCATCCACATCCAGCTCCCCTCCTTCCACCCTCAGCTTTGTGACAGCAAACAATCCTGCCCAGGGCACAGGGCTCTGGAACCTCTCCACTCGCAGGCTTTAGACTGGACCTGCCACTTGAAGGGGCGTGGGAGATTCCAGGACTCCTGGCCAGGCATGGAAGCAGGACCTTGAAGTAGAGCCAGGCATTGGGAGGTGGAGGGTGATCCAAAGGGACTTCCCTCTCTCATACCCTGTCCAGAGGCCCAGGGCCAACTGTGTGAGCAGCGAGGGGCTGGGGCCAGTGGTATGAAGGCTGGCCTGGGGAGGAGGTCCAGCCCACCACTGTCTAGCCGTGTGACTTTGGTCAAATGCTTGTACCAATTTCCTTTTGTAAAATGATGGGATAGAATAAGCTCAATAACTTCAAATTTTAATTTAACAGTAGAATCCCTTTTTCACTGAAATATAAAGTAGAAGCCCAGATGATAAGCAAGATAAAAGTAGTCCTGCTACTATTTACAATAGCTAGGACATGGAAGCAACCTAGACGACAGACGAACGGATAAAGAAGTTGTGGTACATATATAAAATGGAATATTACTCAGCCATAAAAAGGAACACATTTGAGTCAGTTCTAGTGAAGTAGATGAACCTAGAGCCTGTTATACAGAGTGAAGTAAGTCAGAAAGAGAAAAACAAATACCGTATATTAACACATATATATGGACTCTAGAAAGATAGTACTGATGAACCTTTTTCCAGGGCCAGAATAGAGATTCAGACATAGGGAACAGACTTATGGACACAGTAAGAGAAGGGGGGTGCTGAAAAATGGAGAAAATAGCATAGACATATATCACTGAAAAACTGAGAAAGTAGCATAGACATATATTACATATATCCATGTGTAAAATGGATAGCTGGCAGGAAATAGATGCATAGCACAGAACTCAGCTTCATGCCCTGTGATGACCTAGAGGGTGGAATGGCAGTGCTGGGAAGGAGGGTCACAATGGAGGGGATATGTGCACACTTATAGCTGATTCACATGGTTGTACAGCAACACAACACTGTAAAGCAATTATCCTCCAACTAAGAATAAATTTTAAAAATAGTAATCTGGAAAAAAATACGTGCTGTGGGGTTGAAGTAGGACTCAGGGTCTTGCCCATCCCCACTGGGCCCCCTGTGGAGCTTGAGGGTCTGGAGGAACCCCGTTGAAAAGCACTGGGTCAGATGCTTGCTCTTTTCCAACAAGGACTCTGCTCATATCAGTGTCACTCTCAGCGCATCACGGCAGGAAACCTGTGTATCGCCTCTCAGGGGCTCTAGGCCCAAGGAACCTCCGTGTGACCACAGGGTAATGCCAAGAATGAGAAATCCGCTTTCTTCTTTCTCCCTGGGGAAAAGGAAAGGCGATGAGCTTTGGTGACAGCAAGAGGCATTAGGGTTACCCTACACTCTTGGCCATGGTGGTGGATGGGAGGAGGAGAAGGAAGTGGGCAGGGGAACCCCCAGCTCAGGGAAGTGCCCTCTTCTCTGACAGAAGATGAACAAGTCCAAGGAAGGCTCCAGAGATAGAAGGTGGCTTAAGTGGCCTCTGCGGGGCTCCGCCTCTCGAGGCTCCCTTTGTGGTTTGGGAGGATCTAGGGGCTGTGTGGGCATCTTGCTCTTCACCTAATAGCCATGTGGCACAGAGAATGCTCGGAAATTATACCATCTGTTAATTATCCCTTGAATTGGGCTTGGGTAATGAGACTCATTTCTGCTGAAGACCCAAGCCAACACACGGAGAAACTGCAGCCCTCCATTCATCTCTCTCCCTTTGTACTAAAATAAGCTTGCTGGATGGGAGAGCGTGGCAGCCTTGGCTGAGGAACTTGATTCTGGAGCCTAGAGCTGAGGCAGCATGGGCTTAGGAAGCCCCCTTCGTTATGAACGGCCTTTTTGCCCAAGGACAGACCGGGTGGGGATGTGAGGAAGCCCTTCCTTCATCTCCAGGCAAATTTGGCAAATAGTCTCCCCACCCTGCTCCCAGGGCCACAGGATAGAGCTGTCCCCCCAGCCTGCTCTTATGCCCTCAGCAGCTTCCCCCTCCCCAAAGCAGGAAGGAAACTTCAGTGTCTTCTGTGCAGCCTTGTGGCTGTGTGACCCCATGGACTGCAGCCCACCAGGCTCTTCTGTCCATGGGATTCTCCAGGAAAGAATACTGGAGTGGGTTAGCCATTTCCTCCTCCAGGAGATCATCCTGACCCAGGGATCAAACCCATGTCTCCTGCATTGGCAAGCGGGTACTTTACCACCGAGCCACCTGGGAGGCCTTGTCTAAGTATTACGGAGTCTCAAACTAGGCTTGTCCTGGTGGTGTCCTCCTTGACCCCTAAGGGAAGGCCTGCCCATTTCACAGAACTTCCCAGCTTAAGGAACCTTTAGATCTCCCTCCCACATGGGAGAAATCCAAGGTGCAGCAAGATCTTGGAGACGGTTCAAAGGGAAATTACTGCTCATCTAGGCCAGCCCTCAGGAGGGAAAGTGACCTGCGGGGAGAGCCTGGAAAATACACACACATGCATAAGACGTGGTTCTCAACTGAACAAGGCAGCGTGGGTGAAGTGGTCCAGGAGCAGACAAGACAGAAGAGGCTAAAGGAATTCAGAAGACAGAGTGGGGACGGTCGAAGAAATCTCAGATGGCCTCTTGGAGGAGGTAGGACTTGGTTGTCTCTTAAAGAATCAGGAATTGCATTCCTGGCCGGAGAAATTCATCAGCAAACTCCTTTAACCTACAGGTTAAGGGTCTTCTCTGAGGTGACACAGCTAGTACACGGCAGACCTGGGACTGGAACCCAGGCAATGTGGCTCCAGATTAAGCAGTATAAGCTATGAATGAATGAAATTTGAGGGTCACTTTGGCTGAACCCAAGACTGGGGTGGGTGTGGGAACTGCCTGGTGGTCTTGTGGTTAAGATTCTGTGCTTTCACTACTGGGCTGGGTTCAATGATCCCGCCCGCTAGTCATGCTGCATGGCCAAAAAATTTAATAAGATTGGGGTGGGAGTTGTGGCCCAGCATACTAGGGCAGACAGGGCCAGACTGGGAAGAACCTGGTGACTTTGTGGGCTCAAATCTGGGACCAATGGCCTGCTTGGGAGGAGGGGTGGGGAGGGAGGCTGCTGATGGCAGAGGTGGGTGGGCAGGGCAGTTGCTCTGACAGGAGAGAGGTGGGGAGAAGCCCTGGCTGTTGCTCTACAAAGTGCACAGAAATGGGGAGGGGAGAGCCTGGCCTCAGGGAGCTCCAGACACTGCTGCTCAGGGACCACGGGCCGGCGGCCTCCGGCGGGCTGGGATCTGCATGTTCTCCTGTCCACACTTGCCCATGTGCCCAGCTGGCTGCCCTGCACTTTTCTTCAAAACTAGAGGGTGTGTGCCTTGAGGGTGGGCTCTTTATTTTATTTTTTTTTAAAGAGGAGAAGGAAAGAGTGGCCTTATTTCTTTGCCAGGCAAAGAGGGAACACAGTAGGCTAGCACCTCAGGAACTGTGCCTCCAAGGGTGGGCTATTTCTGAGCATCCCCACTTCACGCCTGGCACTCAGGAGGCACTCAGCTCAGGTAGTATGGAATCTTCCTGAGGTTGCTTCCCCTCCAAACCAGTCACCACTCAGTCGCCTAAGTAATCTTTTAAATTTTTTTAATTAATATAATTTTTTCTAGATTGAAAAATATCTCCCCCAATTTTTTGTCTTGGCAAATGTCTAGCATTCAGAAAAATGGCTGAAATGGTACAACATACCCTTAGACACTCTCCACTCAGTTTCAATAATCATCGACACGGTACTTTCTCTCGGTGTTTGGAGAACGAAGTGAAAGTGAGGTGCAAACATCATGGGCTCCCACCCTCCGGTGCCTGAGTCAGAGCCCTGTGGGACTGGGACCGCTGCCACGCCCAGAACAGGATGATTCCTGTGTCATCTCGTGTCCAGGCCAATGCAGATTCCCTCACAGGTCTTTGATGGCTGTGCTTTTAAACCAGAAGTTTATGCATTACTTTTGGCCATACATTGCTTTAGTTTCCTTCCTTCTATCCTTCCTCGATAGCTTCCTTCCTTCTTTTTTGTGGTATTGACTGTTTGAAAAGTTCAGGCTAGTTTTCTTGTTGAGTGTGCCACTTTCTGGACTTTTCTGAGTAATACTGAGTAATACTGCAAAGTCTGAATCTGAGCATGTTGCTCCCTTCCTAAACACCTGGCACTGGACCTTTTGGTTGTGCCTTGAATAAAACCCAACTTCATAGGGGTCCACAAAGCTTGGGATGGAATGGCCCAGCCTCTTCTTATTCCTTCCCCTTCACTCTGTTCTGGGCACCCTGGCTTCCTTCCAGCTATTGAATATGGTGGTATTGAATGTCCCCCTCCTTTATGGCACATATTGAAATTTGTAGTACAAGGAAGTATTTATTTATTAATTTACTTGGTTAACATCTGTCTTACCTACTAGCTGTGAGCTCCAGGAGCAAAGAGAACATGTTTGCCTTAAACACATAGCTAGGATCTAGCATGTCTGCTGATATGTAGCAGGCATTCAGTAAACATTAGTCAAATGAATGAATGGAGAGTGGATGGAGGAACTGATGAATGGAACAGAGGGGTGACCAGGTGTCATTCCTGGAGCCATCAACTGGGAAGCCAGTTGAGTCTCTAGGTTTCCTTTTGTGCAGCCCTGAACCCATTTACGTTAATCACAAAACTGTATTCCCAATGCTAGCTGCAGTCAGGAGCTGCAAGCCTGATGTCCCAGACAAGTTAGATAGATTTTCTTGGGGACTCAAAAGATGGCACTGGATGCCTTAACCCATGATAGCTTCAGTCAACAGTGCTGGCGCTGTTTGCAGATTCCATACAGATGTATAGTCCATCGAAGATCCAGTTGAGATCACGTTTGGCTCCTGAGCACAGAAGGGAAGAGATGGAGCCTGGGGCTGAGCTGTGCCCAGCAAGTCCCAAAGCAACATCTGCAATAACTTCAGTTCAGTTCAGTTCAGTTCAAAGTCGCTCAGTCGTGTCTAACTCTTTGTGACCCCATGAATCACAGCACGCCAGGCCTCCCTGTCCATCACCAACTCCTGGAGTTCACCCAAACTCATGTCCATCAAGTCGGTGATGCCATCCAGCCATCTCATCCTCTGTCGTCCCCTTCTCCTCCTGCCCCCAATCCCTCCCAGCATCAGAGCCTTTTCCAATGAATCAACTCTTCACATGAGGTGGCCAAAGTATTGGAGTTTCAGCTTTAGCATCGGTCCTTCCAAAGAACACCCAGGGATGATCTCCTTTAGAATGGACTGGTTGGATCTCCTTGCAATAAATTGGAGTCGGCTGAGGAGAGAGCCCTCTCCAGACCTAGCTATGCTCCAGGCACTGGGCTAAGTCTGAGAAGTACACAGATGGACAAGACTTGAGCTCTGGCCTCAAGGAGCAACCAGTCCAATGTAAGAGACAATTCATTAATATCTGCGTGAGGGTGCAAGAAGTTAGGGAAGGCTTTGTAGAGAGGGTAGCATTTGAACCACCTTGAAGAGGAAGGACATGGAACAACAACTGATTCCAAATAGGAAAAGGAGTACGTCAAGGCTGTATATTGTCACCTTACTTATTTAACTTGAAGGTGATGGCACCCTACTCCAGTACTCTTGCCTGGAAAATCCCGTGGACAGAGGAGCCTGGCGGGCTGCAGTCCATGGGGTCGCTAAGAGTCGGACACGACTGAGCGACTTCACTTTCACTTTTCACTTCAATGCATTGGAGGAGGAAATGGCAACCCACTCCAGTGTTCTTGCCTGGAGAATCCCATGGACAGAGGAGCCTGGTGGGCTGCCATCTATGGGGTCGCACAGAGTCGGACACGACTGAAGCGACTTAGCAGCAGCAGCAGAGTACATCATGAGAAATGCTGGGCTGGAGGAAGCACAAGACAGAATCAAGATTGCCAGGAGAAATATCAATAACCTCAGATATGCAGATCACACCACCCTTATGGCAGAAAGTGAAGAGGAACTAAAAAGTCTCTTGATGAAAGTGAAAGAGAAGAGTGAAAAAGTTGGCTTAAAGCTCAACATTCAGAAAATGAAGATATTGGCATCCAGTCCCATTACTTCATGGGAAATAGATGGGGAAACGGTGGAAACAGTGGCTGACTTTATTTTTCTGGGCTCCAAAATCACAGCAGATGGTGATTGCAGCCATGAAATTAAAAGATGCTTACTCCTTGGAAGGAAAGTTATGACCAACCTAGACAGCATATTAAAAAGCAGAGACATTACTTTGCCAACAAAGGTCCATCTAGTCAAGGCTATGGTTTTTCCAGTGGTCATGTATGGATGTGAGAGTTGGACTGTGAAGAAAGCTGAGTGCCAAAGAATTGATGCTTTTGAATTGTGGTGTTGGAGAAGACTCTTGAGAGTCCCTTGGACTGCAAGGAGATCCAACCAGTCCATCCTGAAGATCAGTCCTGGGTGTTCCTTGGAAGGACTGATGTTGAAGCTGAAACTCCAATGCTTTGGCCACCTCATGCAAAGAGTTGACTCATTGGAAAAGATCCTGATGCTGGGAAAGATTGAAGGTGAGAGGAGAAGGGGACAACAGAAGATGAGATGGTTGGATGGCATCACCAACTCAAAGGACATGGGTTTGGGTGGACTCCGGGAGTTGGTGATGCACAGGGAGGCCTGGCGTGCTGCGGTTCATGGGGTCACAAAGAGTCAGACACGACTGAGCGATTGAACTGAACTGAGCTGAAGGGGAAGGAAGAGTTCCAGGGACAGGCCAGAGGAAAGGCATGGGGCAGTGGGAACAGCAGGAGCAGATGAGGGTGCATGTCAGTCCTGGGAGAGATGAGCAGTTGCCTGGGGCTAGAGCAAGAGACAAGAAGAGCAGCTGTTGCTGTTGCTGCTGCTGCTAAGTCACTTCAGTTGTGTCCGACTCTGTGTGACCCCATAGACGGCAGCCCACCAGGCTCCCCCGTCCCTGGGATTCTCCAGGCAAGAACACTCAAGTGGGTTGCCATTTCCTTCTCCAACGCATGAAAGTGAAAAGTGAAAGTGAAGTCACTTAGTCGTGTTCGACTCTTCACGACCCCATGGGCTGCAGCCTACCAGGCTCCTTCATCCATGGGATTTTCCAGGCAAGAGTACTGGAGTGGGCAGAGGAGCCTGCTATTTTGAACTGTGGCCACAGTTTGAAGAATCTGGATCTGGCTGAGAAGTCTGGACTTATTTCATAGGTGGAGGGAGCCATCTGAAGTGTTTGGGCGGGGTTGGGGGTGGAGTGGGAGCAGGAGTGTCTGCACCATCTGTCACAGTGGGAAGGCTGTATCTGAAAGAGCGGCTGGGGTCAAGCAGACTGGCAGGAGGTGGCTGTTACTGTCCAAGAGGAGGAGAGTCTGCGCTGCAGCTGAGGAGCAGGCTGCCAAGCAGCCAGATCTGGGCGATGAAGAGAGTGGGACTGTGAGAAGTTGGCTGCTGGAGAAGAGAAGGGAGTGGTCCCGGGCGAGACTTCCAGGTATTTGTTTTCGGTGCCTGACTATCCAGAGGAGGGGGAGGCAGAGGATTGGATAGAGGGTTAGACTCTGGACTTAACAGTTTGTATTGTGGTGGAGATGTGGTAGGTGAGTCAGAGCCAGAGATGTGTGATGGGAGACCACAGATTTGGGATGTACAGCAGGAGAGCACACGCAGAGAGCGCATGCAGGTGAGAGGCAAGAGCCCCACGGACCCAGCCTTTAGGGGCAGCCTTGTCTCCTTATCCAGACCACTTCTCTAGCCCCAGCCCAACTCTCCTCACCTTCTACTCCAACTATTCAGGCCTTCCTCCTACTCCCTTATGCTGTTCCCACTGTATGGAACATTCCACCTTCCTTTTGAGGGGGTGGGTACTAGGAGGTTGATGAGGTCACAGATCCTACAAGTGTCCAGGGCTTATTTTTCTTTGAGGGAAAGGAGCCGACTGGGATCATAATTCGATAGCAAAGCCTGGATGGGAAGTGTGAGCAGGTTGGTGGTTGAGGGGAATGGGTAGGGAGGGGAGGCTCAGGAGAGGCAGGTTGAAGAGAGAGCTGGCTGTAGAAGAGGGGCTCAGGCATTCCGAACAGAGGCCAAATCCGGGGCATAAGTACACAAGCACTGGTTTTGGAGGAGTAGGAAAAAAAAAATTCTTTTTTCCCCTAAGACATGATGGAAGGAAGAGAAGACATTCTAAATGGGAGCTCAATTTTTCCCTTTTTTAGGGTTAAAAAAAGAAAAGACGTCTCCCAGAAGGGTCACACCACCTTATCAGTAATTTACACCTCATTGAAAATAATTTTCCAGACCATTTCTAACAGCAGGTTTGTGCAGGGGAGGGATGCCCTGGTTCTGTTGTGGAGGAGCCCTATCGCTCTCCAAAATGCAGGGCTCACCCGCCAATCAATAACAGCGCAGAAGAGGAACTTCCCCTTTAAAAGAAAACGGGATTTTTCTCAGAATTAGAGGTCGCTGGGACCCCCTACCTCTGCCCGCAGCTCCAGGGACTTAGAGATTGAGAACTGGCAAGGTTGGCTTTCCGTCTCCTTTCCGCAGATGGGGAGCCGCACTTGCTGGGGTTCTGCAACAGGAACCTGCCTGCCGCACCCCCGTCCCCGTTGTGGGGGGGGGGGGGGGGTGAGCTCTTAAAAGGGCAACGTCAGAGGCTGCCGTCTCAGCACCACTAGGACCGCCCCCACTGGAGACACAGGGTAGCGCCCCCTTTTGTGCATATCTGGGAGGAGCTTTGGGGGAACCCCTTGCTGGGAGGTGACTGGAGGAGTGGGCAGGCCCCCTCATCCTGGCACAGGCTCTGACTTGCAGTACATTTCTCTGGGGCCTGTCCCAGCTCTGCCAGACTCACCCTGGGAGTGTAGCCAGGGCCGCCCCAGTCCCCCAGTGGGAGGTATGGGGAGGTGGCGGGGATGGCCGTTCTAAAGACCCTGGGTAAACGGAACCGCTTCAGGAAACGAAAAGCAGGACCCTTCACAAGGAAAGTGTCAGTGCCCAGGAGCAGTTTCTTCACTGACCTTGTTTGGCCGAAAAAGTGACCTTCCCAGCAGACTGAGTTCAAATTGCCTAACACTTTAAATAAAATTTTCTCTCTGGAGGTCTGGCTTCTAGATGTCTTTCTCTTGTTAGAGAGGCCTGGTGGCTCCTCTTTCAACTGAAGCACCCAACCTGCATCTTAGTCCCTGGGTTCCTGGGTGTGGGAACCAAGGGTTGATGAGAGACCCAGAGCTCTGACTCATTCCCCTATGCCTGTGGGGGTTTGCTGAGGTAACCTGGGTAGCTTAGGTTGGAGATGGGGCAGGTCAAGGTGCCAGGGATGAGGGCATCAGCCGTGGGTTGTGGAGGCAACAGTCAGGGTGGAGTCGAGGTTATCTGGGCCCACTCCCAGCCCTCAGCTTGCAGGCTGGCTGGCCTGTCCTAAACAAGACTTACATCAGCCCCATCCCACCGCTCCGGGGAGGGAAGGAGCTTGGTGTTCAGCTCGCTGGAAGAAGGTAAGCCACACCTTTCCCAAGGACTGGGAGTTCCTTGAGAGCAAGGACTGTGTCCCATTCTTTCTGTAACCCTTGCTCCTTACTGCACCTGGCACAGGGCAGCACACGGGTGTGTGTGCCTACGTATGTCTCCTGCTTGTATGTTCTCGACCCCTTGGGGAGGGACCTCAGCCACGGGATCGTCCTTTCCTTCACAATGACTACTTTTCTGTCCTGTGGCTTCAGGAAGAAGAGGGTTGTTTACACTTTCAGCTAACAGAGAATTTGGTTCACACAGCACCTGTTTTCCAGGCCTCCACTCACTAGGCAGGCTCCCACACCAGCCCACACACTGCTCAGCCGCAGGGCAGGTAGGGAAGGCTGGGCAGGGGGTCTAGGCCTGATGGGCAACCAAGTCCAGAAAACTAGTCAGGTAAGAAAGTAGGTCGGCTAGGGGCCAGGGGGTGTGATGCAGGAGCTGGGCCTGGGCCTCCAGGGGCTCAGAGCCCCAGCTTCAGCCCTCCCAGAACGCTTTCAGGGCCACAGGGAAAAGTGGTGCCTCTTGGTGGAAGGTTTCTGGCACCAGCAGCCAGGAAGGTGGGAGTGGGGAGAAAAGGAAGCTACAGTGACCTCTAAGGCTAGGCGGGGGTGTTCAGGGCCACTGGAGCCTCTAACCCCAAAGTACAATGAGGTTTTCAAACAAGCAAGAGCAGTGTGTGGTGGTGACCAAAACCGGTCTTCTGCTCACTGTGTAAACTGCCTTTCTTCAAATCAAAATGTTGAAGCTACAGGAATGTGAATATCTCGTCCTTCCAAGTACATGGGAGCAGCTTGCTCTTTTGTTCTCTTGCCCTGGCTTTGTCCAAGTGGGGGCATGGTTAGAGTAGAGGCAGGCTATGAGCCTGCCTGTGTAAGAGGGCCATTGCGGTCACCCTTTCAGGTGCCCCAGTCTTGATGGGGTTTCCCAGCAGCAAGATCCACAGTTTCAGCCCAAGCCCCCAGTGGAAAAGCAAGCACATGGCCTCTTTTCTGGGTGCTAAGCAAGCTTCAGCAGGCCCGGGGAAGTTGCTGCTTAGGGACTAGGGAAAATAAAATAAAGCTCCCACGTGGCAGGCCAGAGTCCTGTTCTCATTCTGCCGAAGAAACACAGCAAGCATCAACCCCTGCTGAGGAGTCAGGACTCCTGGCTTCCAGGAGGCCGTTTTCTCATCTCCCCTACCCACCTTGTACTGTCTTCCCTGTGATGGGAGAGATATAATCATGTCCCCACCCTCCTGTCTGGGACTGCCACAGAGATAAAAGAGATCATCTACAGGAGGTACTTTAGGCTCCTAGGGGAGAAGCACTAAACTAACAGAAGGTGTTATTAAAGTGAAGTGTTTGTAGATTGCAGATGAAAGGCAGCAGGTAAATTAAGAGCCTAAACAGCATCCTCCCCAAGGGAAAGGGTGAACTGGCCATTACGCCAATGGTGGAAGCTCCAGAGAAAGGAATACAATGTCGTTCCCACTAGCCCCATCCTGTGGGCTCTATCGATTCTCTAGAGCTGTAGCAACAAGCTGCCAGGCAGTTAGTCTCCCATTTGGGGATGAGTGGAGAGAGGCACCTGTGAATAAGGCCCTCCCTGTTCCATGTGTGTTGAATCTAAGGGCTTTTTTGAGATTAAATATAGTCTCATCCACTGTGTTGTCTCGCCGCCTCCCTCTCTCTCTGTGAAGCCCTTCCCAGGGAACAGATGTGCTATGCAGCTTTTTATATCAACTCAGGTCTCTAAGCTGGTCCTACCTAACTGCTTTAACAAAGCAGTAGAGCATTTACAAAGGAGGGTCTTGCCCTTGCCCTGCAAGTCTGTGTGTCTAAGACTCAAAGCTTTCACTTTCCCCTTGAGCCTTTACAAAAGCTATTCCTGCCTTCCCCTACCTCCTCAAAGGCTCTCTGCTACATGGACAACCTTATATATAGCAGGACAAGCAGAAGTGAATATGGTTCCAGGGAGAACTGTCAGAGACAGGGTTCAAGCCCTGGGCAGAAGACTGAGGAAGAGTCCTGGCCTCCCTCACAGATGCTTTATTACATGGTTTCATCAGTCACTGGTGATGTACCCTATGCCCAAATGAGAAAAGAGAACGTCACACTGTATGTGGCAGATGGTTCCCTTTGAGTAATGCAGTCAGGTGGGGTGGGCGATGCATGCGTGCTTGGCTCCCTGCCTTGGGCAGGTTCTGAGATTGCACCTGATGGCAGTGGAAGCCTGGTGGAGGGGACAAAGGAATGTTCAGGCATCGGTGACCTCCATGTTCTGCAGCTGGCTCTCCAGGGCAACATCTCTCGCTGCCCCTTTCTTCTTGCTGCCCTCATGCTGCTTCTTCTGCTTCTTGGAGGGCTCCTGGTCAATGGGCGCAGCCTTCACAAAGGGGATCAGTTCTTGGAGACCTGAAAGGGAAGCGTCAACCAGATAACCTGCCATTCCTCAAGGGTCAAAGCCCAGGGACCTCTGGGGAAAGTTCCACGAGACAACGGTGGGCAACGCTTTTCCTCTGTTCCTTTCTTTGCGCAGCCTGAATTTTAGCTGCATTTAAACAGACTAACACACCTGTACTGGCTACTTTTCAACCGTGCCCCTTGCAGTGCCTGGCACCAGGGGACAAGGCAGAGTTTGGGGGCCTGTGAATCATCAAGAAAACCTGGTGCAGGAGCGGGAAGATGCACAAGAGGAGGAAGGCAGGGAGCCTCACCTGGCGGCATGAATTCCTTCAATTTCTCAGGCACGAGGATGCCCTTCTCTGTCTGGTAGTTCTCCAGGATGGCACAGATGGTGCGGGTTGTGGCACACATGGTGGCATTGAGCATGTGGACAAACTCCACCTGCAAGGAGATGGTCCCCAGATGGAGCAGTTATACCCAAGCCCTTGCTGACCCTCTGAGGGAAGGAACAGACTACCCAATGGCCTCCTTCTTTCAACCCCTTTCAAGCCCCTGACCTGGAAAAGATGAAGGCCTGAAAACTGGGTTTGGAAAGATAAGCCTACAACCCAGACCTTCTTGCACGAGAAGGAAGACCTTGCCTCCACCTGTTCTGTGTAGACAAATGGGGATATCTCTATCCGGAGTTACAGAGAACAAAACCAAGAGGAGAAAAAACTAGAATTATTTTGTAGAACAGAGCTAGACTCAGGTTTCCATCTAGAAGGACTCAGTCCTGATTCAGTGAAAGTCATTTTCAGATTCCCTCTTTGGCCTAGAGTGAGTAGCTCAGGTTTCCCCATGACGCTGGGACATGATGTCCCCCAAAGGCCAAAATAAGGTGGCTCCACTCTGTGCTAAAAGGCCCCACCGCCTGCCTCCTCGGGGACCATCTAACCTTGTCCATCATCTTCTTGGTCTGCCCATATCGGATTCGGAGCCGGCGAGCCTGATAGTCTGTGCAGTTAGAACAGGAGACTAACTCACGGAAGGCCCCCGAGCCTGGAAACCAGGCCTCCAGGTCAAGCTTCTTACTGGCAGCATGATTCAAAGAACCTGTAAGGAAAACCCCTAGAATTCATGAAGGAGGGATGCTATTTCAGAAGGCTAACCTTTAGCAAGCCCAAAGAGTTCTTTAATTCACATCCTATCCCTAGAAGAAAAATCATGCCCAGATATTCTTATCACCAAAAGCTCCCAAGGGAGAAGAGTGTGATATTTTAATTAACATGGGCAATTAACTGGATTGTGGGCTATTTCTTTGTGGGGCAGCCCCACTGGCCCGGGTGGTGTCTGTGGGATGCAGGAGAGGGAGGCGGATACCTGAGACGATATTCACGATGTGGTAAGGGATCCCCAGAGACTGGTAGAACTCCTCCGCGGTGGCAATCATCTCCTCAAACATCTCCCAGGACTTGTTGTCGTGTGGCGAGGAGTAGACAAACTGCTCTATCTGCAAGGACAGATCCGAGGAGACAGGGATGATGGGGTGGGGTGAATAAACTGAACGCTGAGGTGGGAGCTATCCTTGCAACAAAGACCTATTCCTACCCCACCGAGAGTCAGGCGGGGCTGGGGCCCCCGGCGAGCGACAGGGGCTGCACTGGGCTGGCTGGGGCTGCAGCAAGAATGGCTGCCGGAGTCGACAGTGCCCCACAAATGTGCTGGGTACTGTTCTAAGTACTTGCCATGTGATAACTGGTTTCATCCTCACAGTAGCCCAGTGAGGCAGGTACTACTATTATCCTCCTTTTACGGAGGAGGATACAGCACAGAGAGTTTAAGCAGCTAGTTCAAGGTTACACAGCAGTAAGTGGTGGAGTGTGCCTTTGGACTCAGGCCGCCTGGTTCCTGAGTCTGTCTTCCAGCCTCTCTACTGTGCGATTCTCAGCCTCTTCCCTACAAACACAGATGGGGGCAACGAGAGAAAAGACTGGAGCTGGGATGGGGCTGAACGACACGGATTTTGTTTCTCCACTAACCACCCTGGAGAGACAGACGAAGAGTCCCGTGCCTTGCCCTGACCTGTCTACTCACCTTCTCAAACTGATGGACTCTAAAGATGCCACGGGTGTCACGCCCATGGGAGCCCACCTCCTGGCGAAAGCAGGTGGACAGGCCGGCATACTTGATTGGCAAGTCCTCTGGCCGAAGCCACTCGTCCCGGTGAAGAGCAGCAATGGGTTGTTCAGAGGTAGCAATCAGATATTTCTCCTCATAGGAGTTATCATCAGACTTTTCACTGCCTTTGCCAATCACCTGTGGGAGCAGGGTAATGTTTACTAGTTAAGACTGAGGGAGGAGAACCTCAGCTCTAGCAAGAAGCCACAAAGAAGATCTGTGTGATGGGAGGATGAATTTTCCTCAATCCCTGCCTGAGAGTGAGCAGGAGATGCTAAAAAGATAAGGGAGTGAACAGGTCAGTCCAAAATGGGGTCCCTACTAGAGATCAAGTAATGCAAAAAGAAGAAAAAATATTCTGATACTATGTTCTTCTCTTGGGTGTAACATGTGACATGTGAAATCTCAGTTCCCCAACCAGGGATCATACCCATGCTCCCCTGCAGTGGAAGCATGGAGCCCTAATCAATGGACCACCAGGGAATTCCCTGTGATACTGTTTTTGCTTTACCTAATAAATGAAACACTTATAAATGATATATAATGGCCAATGACGGCAGGTATGCAATAAAACCTGAGCTGGTAGCAATATGAATTAATCCACTTGACAAATGTTTGTGAGGCATTTAGTAAAAGCCAAATTCTTTTTGCCAGTGCTGGGCAAAAGGAGATAGTCTCTGCTCTTTTGATACTTGTGGGTTAATCTAGGGTTATAATCCTTGAAGAATCACTCTGGTACTTAGCTGAAGAAAGTAATGCAAAAGAGAAAAAAAAGCTATACAGAACAAAGTTCACTGTAACTTACTGATAGCAAAAAAAGGAAGCCCTATAAATACGCATTTCCTACTCCAGGGGATCTTTCCAACTCAAGGATTGAACCCTTGTTCCCTGTGTTGGCAGGAGGGTTCTTTACCACTGAACCACCAGGGAAGCCCAGAAGCCCCCTAAATATTCAACAGGGGAAGAGTTGGGCAGCCTATATCCATGCCATGTAATATTATGTAACCATTAAGAAGTGATGGTTATGAAGACCATGCAGTTACACTGAAAAACGCTTCTGATACAACGTGAAGTGAAAAGACAATCTATACGGTGTGATTAGAAGTATGAGAAAATATATGTATGAAAAAAGGCACTAAAAGAATATTAAAAATGACAACCGTATGAGGTAATGGGAAAGAAGACGATTTCCCACCACCACTTACAAATTTTGTCATGTGGTATTTAATTAAAATTAAAAAAAAAAAAAAAGAGGACAGCAAACTTCTCCTGGGCCAGCGTTTGGAAATCTGGGAAACGACCTTGCTAACTAACAGTGGGGACTTAACCCCGTGTGAGGCTGTTCACAGGCAACACAAAAACAAGGGAGCTTGTGGTCTAATATGGTACAGCCAGTAGCCACATACGGCTATTTAAATTAAAAATTAATTCCTGGGTTTGCATGAACCCCATTTCAAGTGTTCAAGAGCCACTTGTGGCTGGTGGCTCCCACACTGGATAAGACAGAAACAGAGAACATTTCTACTACTACAGAGAGTTCTGTTGGGCAGCACTGCTCTAGAGAATTAATGAACTGAGGTTATGAGCTAAGAAGTGCCAGCCCAAATTCCTCTATATGGAGATCTGTGATTCTCCTTGCCTATGGATCCAAGAAGCATCCGGATAACAGACAGAGAATGCAGGGAACACAGGGAGCACCTGCTATGTAATATTTCTCGTAATCCTTCATATAAGCTTCTCCCTGGTGTTACCTGCAGGGCATCTACTTCTAAAGTTCTGTCAGTGATCACTCATTCAATCTTGGGGGTTGAGATGGGAGGAAAAAAAAAAAGAGAGAAAAGATAAAAAGAGGTCCCATCTGATAATACACATGTTCCTCTCATTAAAAGGAAGAAGAAGAGGGCCCGAAGGTTGTGTTAATGTTTGGAGAGAGCATTTTGTTTCCCATGGCATCTTGAAAGAAAACATAACTCTGAACTCAACAACAGGACCTAGTGGGAAGAAGGTTCTGAGTAGTAAACTTCTCTCTCTCAATAGATAAGTCAGATGAGGCCAGGAGCATTTGTCTAACTACTTCCTACATGGATTTAAGAAGGAAATAGCCAATAGGAACACAGTCCCTCTCCCAGCCCTCCACCCCTGATGGAACGGTGCTGAAGGAGAGGGACAAGTGAGCAGTGACCTCAGCTGTGACGGGTAGCCATTAGTAGAGACACCAGAAATTCTGGCACAGATGGGAGCGATGGCGGATGTTAAAGCTGACTGATTCAGAATGACCTTCTGTACCTCAACTCAAATCCTCTGGCTCACCCTGAGATACCTCATGGTTGAGAAAGTGCCATAAACGGGAAGCTACATCCATCCAAAGGAAAGTATATCTCCCCCGTGGAAGCTTCCTGTCTGGGGTCAGGAGTGGGTAGATCAGCAACTTTAGCAAGTTCCTGACGTCCAAGCTTAATAATAATCTATGAGCTTCTTTTCTAAGCTCAAGGTGCTAAAGATCAATTTCAGTGCATCACATAAACCATGTAGGGAAAAAAAAAGTAGGCTTTACATTTGGACTGTCCAAATGGTAGCCCCTAGTCACACGTGGTCATTTACATTAAGATTAAAATTTTACTTCCTCAGTTGCACTAGCCACCAAAGTGCTCAACAGCCGCTATATATAACATTTCTGTCCTCTAAGGAAGTCTTGCTGGAGAGCAGTGCGGTATCTTCGAAATTAAACTTCTTACCTTAAGGAGATTCTGCTACACTGCCATAGGCTACTCACCTTATAAAGTTCTTCATCAAACTGGCTGAGCTGTGCCACTTCCTGCATGACCTCCTTCCTCATGAAGAAGGGGGTATAAATGGGAGTGTAGCCCCGACTTGCCAAGGTCCGAAGGGCAAACTGGATGAGTGCTTGTTCCAGGAACACCAGGACCCCCTGAGGGAGCAGAGACACAGCACCGAGTGACTGGGTTCTGCCACCATCACATCCATCTGCTAGTGTTTACACCCAGAGGCAACTGGGGGCACACAGGAGGCCTCAAAGACTGCAGATCCACTGACTCTAGAGACTCTTTCTTAACACCAGAGCTCAGCGTATCATCTGAAAAGCATTTCCTCTAAGATACAAATCAAAGGAAAAGGATGATACACCCAAGGTACATGGGAGAGTTTCCTTGTGCGAAGTCTTAAAACACTGGACTTATTTGTAAATGCGCAACAAACCTATATGGACAGTGTTTTCAAAATGACTTTACCATGTCCTTTTTGGAAGGCTTTCCTGAAGGCGTCTTCCCTCTGTCCCAGCTGATCTGGGTTTGCTGCCTCTGCCCATCCATTCCCACAGCACCCTGGGCACAGCACTTATGCTCCTTGTCTGACTGTCCAATTACACGGAGCTCCTTAAAGGCAGAGACTGTTCTAATTCAGTCAACAAAACATATATTCATTATGGAGGATCACTTAGTGGCTTTTGTTCCAGGGAATCCTGATAAGCACACTCCTGCTTTAGAAAGAGAATTGCATCTAATTGCCAGTAACTTTGTGATAGAAAGGCAGATATTTGGCCTCTTTAAGTGTGTTACGTTTTCTGCACTTCTTTTTTGCAGTTCTTTCCTTGTAACTGACCCCACTGGTTATAACCAACCTTTATAACCAACCTCTCACTCTTACCTTCAGGAAGTACCCTCGACTCCCAGCCACCACGGCCCCCTTTTCGCCTTCAAAGCCATCTACCATCACCACCAGGTCCACGTGAGAGTACTTCTTCCTGACTGTACAATCACCCCAAATCCTCTCTACTTTGTTGTCGGCATCCTAAGGAAGCAAGACCAGGACAGAGAGATGCGTGAGCTCTTAAGTCTACAGCCTCCATTTTTCCAAACCCTAATCTCCAAGAACAACCCAGGGCTCTGTGATGTCTCTGCTTAACTCAAACACTAGGTTTTGGCCCTGTGTACAGGGACTAGAGAAGGGAATTCGCTACAGAATTTGCCTTCAACAGAAAAATAATAATTTATAAATTCCTAGAAGCAATTCTAGCCATGGAACTGAAATCATGGTTTTCCAAAAGATCTGTAGTATTCTCTCTTTTTTTTAACCCTTTCAAATGAATCCTGGAAAATCCTATATAGGGAAAACCCTCTCCTGGACAATCCTCATTGCCTGGGGTACAGAGGAGAATGTAGAGTTCTTTTTTTCCAGGCTCTCCTTGGTCCTGGGGCCACATGAGGGCGGGCTCGGGGCTCTGACCTCCAGAGTCTGCCACCCCAGCCCTCAATGAGTTTAATGTTCAGTTCTCCAGGGAATGAATGAAAGAGGCACAGATGGGCCCTGCCATGGCTGGGGTGTCAGGGAACAAAGGCTAGGCTCTGAGCTGCTTTGTGCTGGGGAAGCTCCCACTCAGCAGGAAACTTTTATCATGCAGATTTCCCTTCAACCTGCGGCTTCCCAGCAGGGTGTGGGTGAGGGGTGAGGTTGATTCTGCAGATCCCTCCCACAAGGCGAGCTGCTACCAGGGGCAACAAGCAGTGGATGGGACAGCAGCCTGATTTGGGAGAGGTTTCCGTGCCAGGAGTCTCCACCTACCTGCTGTCTCTGCTATTTCCCAATCAGGCGGGGATCTGACTCTTTCACAGTTCTCAATTGGTGGGCAGGGCAAACACACAAAGAGCCTGCTTTTCTTAGACCGAGAGTGCCAGCTTTCACTGTCCCCCTCCCACCCCGCCCCCTTTCCCAGCGGAGAGGGGTGACACAGGGCAGCCGCTATCGGTGGCGCTGCCACCTACCTCGTCATCGCTGATGGGCACCGACGGGTGCAGGAGGTTCCCGATCTCCCGAAGGCTCTCAAACCGCTCAGCTTCCAGTTTTATCCGCTCGGCGTCACACTTCAGGATGGCTTCGTCGACGAGGAGGCGGACTTTTTTGATCTGTGAGACTTTTAGGTTCTGTAGGTGAACAAGGCCAAGCCCGCCCCAGGCCACAGTAAGTCAAGGACCAGGTAGGCAACAAATTCTGTTGCCTCAACCCTGTTGCGCTCTAGTGACAACTCCTGTGATAGCATTTTCAAAACTGACACTGGAGGCTTTCAAAGAACTGAGAGTCATCTCACACAGGGATATATATAGTCTTGCCTGACAAATCCACTGGCATTTTCTTTCAGGGTGCCTAAGGCAGAGATGGATAAATTCCAGCCACTCCTCTTATTCCCGTGTATCTCAGGAGTGTTAATACCATAACTCTTTAACAGCTCTTTCCCTTAACTTGTACTTTTTCTTTCTTTAAATTTTATTATTTTTAATTGGAGGATGACTACTTTATATCGCTGTGTTAGTTTCTGCCACACAACAAGGAGCAGCCATGCATTTTCTGAGCGCACCTCTCAGTGTCCTGATTAAACCAACATACTACACATTTAATTGCTCTCTAGAAAAAGCGCAAATTTATTAGAAGCAAGAGAACTTCTCTTTTTTTTTTTTGAGCGTATTCTTTTTTTTTTAAATTTTATTTTATTTTTTAACTTTACAATATTGTATTAGTTTTGCCAAACATTGAAATGAATCCGCCACAGGTATACCCGTGCTCCCCATCCTGAACCCTCCTCCCTCCTCCCTCCCTATACCCTCCCTCTGGGTCATCCCAGTGCACCAGCCCCAAGCATCCAGTATCGTGCATCGAACCTGGACTGGCGACTCGTTTCATACATGATATTATACATGTTTCAATGCCATTCTCCCAAATCTCCCCACCCTCTCCCTCTCCCACAGAGTCCAAAAGACTGATCTATACATCAGTGTCTCTTTTGCTGTCTCGTACACAGGGTTATTGTTACCATCTTTCTAAATTCCATATATATGCGTTAGTATACTGTATTGGTGTTTTTCTTTCTGGCTTACTTCACTCTGTATAATAGGTTCCAGTTTCATCCACCTCATTAGAACTGATTCAAATGTATTCTTTTTCATGGCTGAGTAATACTCCATTGTGTATAAGAGAACTTCTCTTAAACTTATTTTGTAGTCCTTATTGCAGGGGGCTCAAAGTGTACTCTGATTTCTTGGGGAGACCCTTAGCAGGTAGGGCAGGTCAGGAATAGCACCCCCAAGTGAGCCCTTTAAGTACAGCGACTTTGCTTTTTTGTGTTTGCTCTTGTCACGCTTCTGTGTTGCAGGTTTTGTGTTCAGTGATTAAAAACTTGAAAAGTACTGCTTTAGGCCCAGTGTAGTGAATATATACTGAATTACAATAAATTGAAAAATTCCTGACTCTGTGGAAATGGAGTTATATAGATCAAACATAATTCAGCTCCTGTTTTCTTCTCTTTCTACTCTTTTGTCTTCCTAATCTTGACTTTTCCACTCCACCTGTCTCATCTCTAATACTCAAGTATCAAGATTAACAAGGTAGATGAGGCTACATCCCAGCTGCAGAAATTCAAGAATGCAGCAATGCTGGATGAAGCATAGTGTCAGGACTTGCTCGTCCAGGAACAAAGTTAAGATAAAAGAACACAATCCCAGCCCGGGAAAGGACGATAACTTACAGTTAAAGTGTCTGCAGTGAGGTCATCGAGATTTAATACATCTTCTGGAATGGACTCATCATTTCCCACTGGCTCTTTTTTCTATGGGAAAGGAAAAAAATTAATTAGAACATTTCTGACATAGTTTTATAAGTGCACACCACACTAATGCATCATATAAACTAATCACAGAATTCTACATAACCTAGAGTCTCTAAAAGAGGCAACAGATGGGAGAGACATCAGTAAATTAGAAGAAGTCAAGATTTCAAGTCCTCATCCTGCCACTTCCTAGCTTTCTGATCCTGGACAGATGGTTTAACCTATCAGGGTCAGAGTGTTGACAGTATCAGGAACTCGAGAAGAAAATGTCTGACATGGACACAGAGTGTTACGGTCCCAGGATCATGTGAAAATGCTCAGTGTGCTGGTCAGGAGCCAGTGGTGGGCAGATGCCTCTGTATCAATTTGTGAATCCCCGTCTACCTGCAGAGAACAAACCCAGCCCTTAGGCCTGAGGCTCAGGATAAAAATGGATGGGATGATGAAGTATCAGGAAGTCAAAGCAACACGGTTTTTGAGGAAAAAAGCCACAGAATTCAAAACTAAGTTTAGAGCAATCAGTGTGCCTTAGCAAAACGGCAAGGGTGTACTAGATATTTTTCCCTTCTGATTTCTCTCCTCACCCTTCTTCACAATATTCTATCAAATCATCATTTTTAAACTTTACCCAGAGCTAAGGAGAAGATAATTCGAAGAGTCAAATTCTTCCTAAATTAAACGGAGATAAAGAATATTATCAAAGCCCATTATAACAAGACCTGTAAGACCTCAGGAACACACATGTAAAAATAAGTTGAGAAGAATTAGGGTCTGCTTTGTAAGTAAAAACGATATACAGAAATCATGTTTTTCTAAAGATTTAGGCTTCTGTGGTGGCTCAGACAGTAAAGAATACAGGAGACCCAGGTTTGATTCCTGGGTCAGAAATATCCCCTGGAAAAGGGAATGGCAACCCATTCTTGCCTGGAGAATTACATGGACAGAGGAGCCTGATGGGCTATGGTTTGAGTAGGCTCCAGGAGTTGGTGATGGACAGGGAAGCATGGTGTCCATGGGGTCGCAAAGAGTCAGACACAACAGAGCAACTGAACTGAACTGAGCAGTTTTCACTTTTCACTTTCATTAGACATTCCATACACCAAAGTGAGAAGTCAGGATTCAATCAAAACCCAACTCACACCCTTCAGTGATTCAAGAAAAATCATCTTTAAATTTTGAAAAGTCTGACAGTATCAGAATATGAGTCTTGATAAGGACAAGCATAGACCACCAAGGTAGGGAAAAAATGGCCTAAACCTCAAGATGTTCAAGATGTTCCACTTGGTAGCTAAGATAGCTGAGGCCCTCTTGCTCTCTGATAATCCCTCAGGGGAGCAAATTCAAGTTCTGAGTTCAAGTTCTGGCTCTGCAACTAACTTATGGCATGATTTTAGACACGCTCCTGTATTTCCTAAGCCAATACCTATCTTAGGTATTTCCTACCCTTTCAATAGGGCTAACAAATGTACTACCTATACTCTAGGTTTACAGCAAAGATCAAAACCAAAATGAGATGTATGTGAAAGGATTCTGACTGCTTTCAGGTGCTATACAAATTAAAGCACCTCGAGTATTGTTTCAATGGACAGCGAGAGAGAACACTCCTTGTAGGACCAGCAGCTAGGGATCTAAGAATGTTAATGCAAATGAAAATACTCCCATCTTCTTGCTAAGAAAAATACTTGGTTGGCACTATCTGTATATATGCCCCCAAAAACATTCAGGCAGAAGTATATACGAAAATTAACATTAGTTTGGTGTCCCTGACATGCAACTGATTTAGTGTCAAGGGTTTCACCAGAGGAAGAAAACTGTACCATCATCATCCATGTCAATTTCTATAGCCTGTCACACGCTTGAAAGTGTAACAAAACAGTGTTAAAGAGAAGGCTGCAGAATATCATGAAGGATAAGGTGTCGGATTCCCAGGGAATCTTTTTGTTATCATCTTTCTTGGTTCAGGTTCCTAAATTGCATAATTTTTTGGTTTATTTTAGAGGTTTACAACTTAAAAACAGGACAGATTATGGCTTACATTTAACATGTTTTATGAAAAATGATTAAAGAGCTAACGATATTTTTGAAGAAAGATTAAAAATATGAACCGATCTGGTTGCCAAAACAAAGTTGAGCTGAAATTTAACATTCTTCAGGACAGGAAGAATTTTTCTTGGATAAAGGCCAGTAACTACTTGCCAACCATTGCTACTCTCAATTGCTAAATAACTACCATGGTCTAGGCATTGTGCCAGGTTTTCTGTATTAAGAAGTTTTAGTTCTCACAATTGTATTCTAAAGGTTAGTGTTAGAATTGCCATTTCACACACAAGAACACTGAGGCTCAGAAGTTAACGTGCCTGAAGTCACATAAATCAAAATCTAGGATTTGGACTCAGTATCAGTGTGTTCTTTTAATTAAAGAGTATGATGACACTGGGATAAAGACTCTGAAATCTACCACAGGAAAACCTTTCTGGCACTGTAGGTTGAGCTCAAGAAATCACTGGAAGGGATTATTGGTGGAATTCACATTATTAAGAACAGAAGAGACAATGAATGACTTGTGTGGCAAGAATCTTGTTTTACAACAGACTGAATATCTGTGTCCTCCAAAATTCACATGTTGAAACCCAATCCCTAATGTGACGGTATTTGGAAGTGGGGTCCTTCAGAGGTGATTACATCATGGGATCAGTGCCTTTATGAAAGAGAATCCAGAGAGCTCCATTGCTCCTTCTGCCATGAGGACACGGCAAGAAGACTGTCAATGAACCCGGAAGTGAGCTCTCGCCAATCTGCTGGTGCCTTAATCTTGGATTTCCAGCCCCCAGAACTTTAAGAAATAAATTTCTGTTGTTTATAAGCCATCCAGTCTGTGGAACTCTGTTACAGCAGCCAGAACGGACTAAAACATATTTGCAGACAGCAGATGGAGTCACTGATTCTTGAAAATGCCTCTTAGTTCCCTTCCTGCCTTCCTCCCTTTCTTTTTAAAATAACTTTCCCTCTTTGGTAAGAAATCCAGTAGCACATAGAATTAAACACTAAGCTAGAAATCATGTATTAACTAAGAATAAGATTAAATACCTCTGCTCAAGCTCTCCAGTCACTTACTGGGTTCTCTTACCTTCATTTTCTCTCCAATTGTCTTGCTGCATAGGTTCTTCAGCTTGTTCAAGTTGTCTGCCCGAAATCTGCCTGAAGAATAAAGAACCCAAGAATGTACCAAAGACAGGCACATAATTAACATACCTCATTCGTAATCATGGTTCCTTTGGACTGATCTCAGCCCAAGGCCGAACTGCAGGCAGAACTAAATGATGTGCCTCGTGAAGCTGTGAAATCTGAGAGCTTTAGCCCCAAATGTAGACAGCTTATATTGGTGATTACAATAGGATTCCCCAGCATTTGGTGACCATGAAAAGGCCATTCTGGGACTAAAATTAAAAAGTATCATAACTTGAATGATACCACTGTAAATAAAGTAACAAATCTGAGAAACCTGAAAATTACTTATGTAACTATAACCTGTTCAATTATCTTAAATTCATTTAAGGAAAACTATGTGGTATGCACCAGGATCTAGAAAAAAGGCAGTCAAGCTTCTATTCCCAAGAACTTGGATGCTACATCTCTATGCCAGAAATGGTTAACTTCCTTTGCTTTGATGCAATGCTCATCTGGCAGCCTTGAGAAGAATTCAATTTCTTACATTTTGTTTTCTTTTGTGCATTAATCAGCCTGCATAGGTACTCTGGCCCACATTAACATCATGGTATTGCAATTCATCAGTCTAACTCTGATTAGCAGAAGTTGGACCTCCTGAATCTAAGTTTTAGCAACAATATGTCCTTTAGCTTTGGACAGGTAAAATGATGACCAGAGATGAGATCATGAACTCCTTATTGCCAAATTCAGACTTAAATTGAAGACAGTAGGGAAAACCACTAGACCATTCAGGTATGACCTAAATCAAACCCCTTATGATTACACAGAGAAAGTGACAAATAGATTCAAGGGATTAGATCTGATAGAGTGCCTGAAGAACTATGGACGGAGGTTTGTGACATTGTATAGGAGGCAATGATCAAGATCATCCCAAAGAAAAAGAAATGCAAAAAAGGCAAAATGGCTGATTGAGACAGCCTTACAAATAGCTGAGATAAGAAGAGAAGTGAAAGGGAAAGGAGAAAAGGAAAGATATATCCATCTGAATGCAGAGTTCTGACAACAGCAAGGAAGAGATAAGAAAGCCTTCCTAAGTGAACAATGCAAAGAAATAGAGGAAAACAACAGAATGGGAAAGACTAGAGATGAAAACTAGAGATATCAAGGGAACATTTCTTGCAAAGATGGGCTCAATAAAGGACAGAAAGGGTATGGACCTAACAGAAGCAGAAGAGATGGAACGAATACACAGAAGAACTATACAAAAAAAGATCTTCATGACCCAGATAATCACGATGGTGTGATCACTCACCTAGAGCCAGATATGTTGGAGTGCAAAGTCAAGTGGGCCTTAGTAGTATACATCACTACGTAGTATAACATAGTATATATCATTATGAACAAAGTGATGGTGATGGAATTCCAGCTGAGCTATTTCAAATCCTAAAAGATGCTGCTGCTAAAGTGCTGCATTCAATATGCCAGCAAATATGGAAAACTTAGCAGTGCCCACAGGACTGGAAAAGATCAGTTTTCATTCCAATCCCAAAGAAGGGCAATACCAAAGAACATTCAAACTATTGCACAATTGTACTCATCTCACATGCTAACAAAGTAAAACTCAAAATTCTCCAAGCCAGGCTGCAACAGTATGTGAACCAAGAGCTCCCAGATGGTCAAGCTGGATTTAGAAAAGGCAGAAGAACTAGAGATCAAATTACCAGCAACTGCTGGATCATCAAAAAAGCAAGAGAGTTCCAGAAAAACATCTACTTCTGCTTTACTGACTACGCCAAAGCCTTTGACTCTGTGAATCACAACAAACTGGAAAATTCTTAAAGAGATGGGAATACCAGACCACCTTATCTGCCTCCTGAGGAACCTGTGTGCAGGTCAAGAAGCCACAGTTAGAACCAGACATGGAACAATGGACTGGTTCCAAATTGGGAAAGAAGTACATCAAGGCTGTATATTGTCATCCTGCTTATCTAACTTATATGCAGAGTATATCATGTGAAACGCCAGGCTGGATGAAGCACAAGCTGGAATCAAGATTGCCAGGAGAAATATCAATAACCTCAGACAGGCAGATGACACCACCCTTATGGCAGAAAGTAAAGAGGAACTAAAGAGCCTCTTGATGAAAGTGAAAGAGGAGAATGAAAAAGCTGGCTTAAAACTCAACATTCAAAAAACAAAGATCATGGTATCTGGTCCTACACTTCATGGCAAATAGATGGGGAAACAATGGAAACAGTGACAGACTATTTTCTTGGGCTTCAAAATCACCTCAGATGGTGACTGCAGCCACGAAGTTAAAAGACACCTGCCCCTTGGAAGAAAAGCTATAATCAACCTAGACAGTATATTAAAAAGCAGAGACATTACTTTGCTGACAAAGGTCCATATAGTCAAAGCTATGGTTTTTCCAGTAGTCGTGTATGGATGTGAAAGCTGGACCATAAACAAGGCTGAATGCTGAAGAATTGATGCTTCTGAACTGTGTTGGAGAAGACTCTTTATAGAGTCCCTTGGACTACAAGAAGATCACACCAGTCAATCCTAAAGGAAATCAATTCTGAATATTCATTAGAAGGACTGATGCTGAAATTGAAGCTCCAACACTTTGGCCACCTGATGCGAAGAGCTGACTCATTAGAAAAGACCTTGATGATGGGAAAGACTGAAGGCGAGAGGAGAAGGGGACGACAGAGGATGCAGTGGTTGAATGGCATCTCTGATTCGATGGACATGAATTTGAGCAAGCTCCGGGAGATGGTGAAGGACAGGGAAGCCTGGTGTGCTGCAGTCCATGGGTTGCAAAGAGTCGGATATGACTGAGTGACTGAACAACAGAGATGAGACAGTACCTAGACATGGCTATTCTTTTAAAGTTGTGCCAAACTTGACCTAAACTAAATTTAAACTTAACTTCAGTACAAACTATATAACTATTTTCTCATCCACTTATTCACACTGATTACAGAGATGGAGAACAGATTAAGGGTTGTCAGGGGTTAGACAGGGCAGGGGAAGGGAATGGAATACAGAGGGATGCTAGCAAAAGGCATCTCTGTGATGATGGAACAGTTGTGTATCTTGAGTGTGTCAGTGGTTATACAGATCTACACATACAATAAATTCACACAGAACTACAGGCACACACAAACAAGTACATGTAAAACTGGTGAAATCTGAATAAGGTCTATGGATGGTAGCAGTGTCAAGTTCCCGGTTTTGATATTGTGTCAGTTACATTAGATGTTAACAATGGGGCAAATGGTGAAGGATTTCTTCAACTATTTTTGTAACTTTCTGTAAATCTATATCTACTTACAGTTTTTTTTTAATGATTTAATCCCACTTATTGGCAAGGCCCTGTGCTAAGTGTTGGGAATATAAAAGAAAACACTGTACGAGATGCTGGGAAATAAAAGGTAAATATGACAATTAAAAAACAGTAACAATGCAGAATGTTTCAATCAATGAATATAGCATGTTCCTTCATTATCTTTAATCTCTCCTAGAAATGTTCTATAGTTTTCAGTGTAGGGATCTTGAATGTCATTAATTAAATATACTTGTAGGTATCAGATGCTTTTTAATTGTTCCCTGTATATATAAACAGCATTATTCATTCTATATATTGTATACAGTGATCTTGCTAAATTTATTTAATATTAGTAGTTCAAGTTTTGCATATACAAGCAAGTCATCCACAAATAAGGACAGATGGCAGTTTTACTTCTATTCCAATCTTTTCTTTCTTTTTCTTGCCTTATTTCATACTGTTCAGAACCTCTAACATGATGTTGATGAAAAGTGAGGGCAACAAACATCCTCATCTTGTTTCCCACCTCAGGAGTAAAGTATTCAATACTTCATAATTAAGAATAATGTTAGTTATGGATTTTTGATAAATATCTAGTATCAGATTAAGGAAGTGCCCTTCTTTTCCTACCCAGCTGCATTTTATCATGAGCAATTAGATTTCCACATAAAAAAATGAGCTTTGATCCCTATCTCACATTATATACCAAAATCAATGAGATAAATCTACCTAAATGTGAAATGTAAAGTGATAAAACTTCTAGGAAAAAAAAAAAAAAGGAAAATCTTTTTAGTACTTTGGGATATGGAAAGATTTCCTAAACAGAGCATAAGCAGCACAAATTATAAAAGAAAAAAATCAATAAATTAGACATTATTAAAATCAAGAATTTCTATTCATTAAAAGAAAGTGAACAGACAAGTCATAGATTGGGAGACAATATCTGCATTGTATGTAATCTACAAGATCTTGTATACAGAATAAAGAATTCCTACACAGTAAAGACACTCAAATAAAAACTAGTCAACTGGCTTGAACAGATACCTCCCAAAACAAGCTGTCCAAATGCTAACATGTACTATATGAAAAGGTGCTCAATATTTTTAGTTATCAAGAAAATGTAAATTAAAACCACAAAATACCATTATATATCCACCGGAATGGCTAAAATTCAAAGGACTTCCAGTATCAAGGGCAAGATTGTAGACTGCCTACCCTACGACCTAGCAATTCCATTCCTAGTCTTAAAAGGCTGTATATAAAAAATAACATAAATGCTACAACAGAAATATCGTATATGGATCACATGTCCCAGGTGTGGGCCTGAACAAACTGAGACTGGGGTGAAAGGGAAACACAAAGTTACTCCAGTGTAAGGGCCTGGTTTAAGGCAGTGCAATAGGGTTGAGGAGAAATAACAACTTCAACTGATAATTCCTGCAGTTAGTGGCAGATGATTTCAAGATACATGGAAATTTAGTGACTTTGAAAGTAGTCGAGACAAATGCCTATTATATGCTCAAATGTGTCCTCATTATATTACTCTGAAATAAAAGCAGAAATCACAGTTCAAATCCTTGAAGTTAGAAGAGATGTAGTAAACTCCAATATGGTGCTCTGACTCCAAGTCATAGCAGCTTTATATTCTACACAGAGCCCTCGACCTCGGAGGTCTACAGGCAGACATATACGTATAGTTGTAATGGAGGGCCTTATGAAGCTTGCTGTGTCCTCAGTCAGGGAACATGATCTGAGTTCTTCATGTGGCTCTGGGTTGCAACTCCTTGTTGCAGTTAATGATAGAAGAACCCTAATTTCTGATCAGAGGTTCAGATGTAAAAGAATCTTGAAACAAGATCCCTCAATGTCCACCTCAAGCAACCAGAAATGGGAAAAATCATTAACTCCCCTTAGCTATAGAGACTATTGGTTAGGGATGTCAAATAGAAAAGAATCAAATCAATAGATATGTAGAAAATAAACTACGTGAACCACTTTTCATATGGATAAGTGCCCTGAACACAGACTTCAACAAACCTTTGTCAAGTCCTTACTAAGGACCAGGTACAGTGAGGGGTACTGGGATTATGATTATATGTACACATCTGTATATGTATATCTTACATGTATATGCAGGGGCTTCCCAAGTGACACTAGTGGTAAAGAACTTGCCTGCCGATGCGGGAGACACAAGAGACCCCAGTTGGATCCCTGGGTCAGGAAGATCTTCCAGAGAAGGGTGTGGCAACTTACTCCAGGATTCTTGCCTGGAGAATCCCATGGACAGAGGAGCCTGGCGGGCTACAGTTCATGGAGTTCCAAAGGGTCAGACACAACAGAAGCGACTTAGCACACACTTATGTCTACGTACATCCTGGGTACTGACACACAGATGATCAAAACACAACCTTGTCCCTGAAGAATCCATCCCCTCACCACATACCCACTCCTCAGGTACAAGACAGAACTTCCTAAAGACCTGTACATTATACCCAAGAGATTAGGTAACACATTTGAAGTCACTCAGCAACTGGACAATGGCTAGTGGTAGTGTTAGTCGCTCAGTCACGTCCAACTCTTTGCGACCCTATGGACTGTAGCCTGCCAGGGTTCTCTGTCCATGGGATTCTCCAGGCAAGAATACTGGAGTGGGTTGCCATTCCCTTCTCCAGGGATCCAACTTGGGTCTCCTGCATTACAGGCAGATTCTTTACGGTCTGAGCTACAATGGCTAGACTGATATAAAATCTGATACTTCTGACATCTGACTCAGTAAACAGTGTCCAAACTAGTTTTTTCCCCCCTCCCATTTAATTCAATTGCAACTCAAAACTTCACATATGGATTCAGGTGGTGGGATTTCACAGTCAAACTAACCACCAGAATCAGCAGAATACCTGAGCTAAACTAATATTCTCCTGGTAACCAATACCCTCATATTACCAACTCTTCCTTCAACTCCTTCCCTACACGGGTGACACTAAAATGTACGAAAATCAACTTTCCTAACAGAAATCCACCATATTTTTGGACAGCGACCGCCTATGCAGTGAGCTGTCATAAACCTGGCTCTCTAGCTGGTTGCAAACCTATTGCATCAGACAGAATAAATCACGTGTTTGACAGTATCCGGCCAATTGGTGACTACTCCGGCTAGTCTAGGCAGATTGATAGGCAGAGGGTTATACGGTTTTATTTAGCATCATGAAGGATGCCCGGTCCACTGCCAGGTTCTAGCCCAACTCTACCAATGTCTTTCCCGGAAAACTTCCACAAATCACAACTAAACAGCCTCAATAATTACAAGCGTTTCCTTGCTTCACCACACCCCTATGCCCATGTCTGATCTACCAAGGAAGATTATTCTCGGTTCTTAAAGGTTTGCCCACAGTAGAGGGGGAGCCCTTCCCCAAGGCTCCGGGTTCACTGTTTTTAGCCAGGAGCGGCCTCCTCAGTCCCAAAATGCTTCCAATATGGACGGAGTGAACCTACTGCGCTGTAGATATGACTCAGGTTGAAACCTTTGATTCTATCAAGAGAGAAAGAGATCACTATGACCTCGCTGAAGATGAGAAATAGACAGAAGGCGACCAAAGACAAGTGTTCGGAAAGGGGAACTCTACAAACCTTCCCCCCCGCCCAGGCTTTCCTCTGGCTACCCTTGCAGCCGGAAGACTTTTGACAGCTCTTGATGCGCCTGCGCCACGCTCTTTTCCTAGACTCAGAAGTAGCGATCAGCACTCAGCCCGCCGGGAAGGGAAGCGCACAGCCCCGGCGGAGGGGGAAAGGGGGATAATCTGACTTCCGGATGCCTGATGCGTTTTGAGGGGCACAGAGAGCGCTTCGGAGCCATCGCAACCTGGGAGGGAGTCTTAACGAAGGGTGGAAGTTCAGGAGATCCGAGAGATGAAGTTGGGGATAGGGTCCGGGGATACTCCGCGCGTCCCGGTACTTACATCGTCGCCACTCGCTGTCTGCCTTCACCAGCTGGTCCACCAGTCCCGGGTCCTTGAAGCGCTTCTCCTGCGACTCTCGGATGAGTGCTGGGTCCCCCCCTTTATCCACCCGAAACAAATCCAGATCCAGCACCATCGTTCCTTCTCCCGGGTCAACACTAAGGGAAGTGAGGTTCGGCCCACAGCAGTCAGCCTATGACCGCCGCACTGCACCCGCGCACTGATCCGCCCTTCCTGCGCAGGCGCGGCGGAAGCTTGGGGACGCCCCACCTCTGGACGGGAAGCAGCTGTTTCGGAGGCGGGTCCGCGGATGGGTGGGCGTGGGCTTCCTTGGGTGTGTTTGAGTCCCGCGGGTTTTACCTTCTCCTGTGCTTTCTTTCAATGGCACCCCGCTCGAGTACTCTTGCCGGGAAAATCTCATGGACAGAGGAGCCTGGTAGGCTGCAGTCCATGGGGTCGCGAAGAGTTGGACACGACTGAGCGACTTCACTTTCACTTTTCACTTTCATGTATTGGAGAAGGAAATGGCAACCCACTCCAGTGTTCTTGCCTGGAGAATCCCAGGGACGGGGGAGCCTGGTGGGCTGCCTTCTATGGGGTCGCACAGAGTCGGACACGACTGAAGCGACTTAGCAGCAGCAGCAGAAGTGCTTTCTTTCCAGCCCTGCCTGCTTCTGTAGGGGCTCTAATTGTCCCATGGAACAGAAATGAGTGCCTGTTTCCTCCTCCTATTAAAGGACATATCTAAGACAAGGCCTGTCAGTATAATCACTGGCTTGGAAGCTGGGGCCTCCAGTAGATTCCAGTTTCCACCTTACAAGCTTCTAAGACTTACAAGTCCTAAGACTGGACCCTCTCTCTGAACCTCTACTCTTTTCTCCATCTTGAGTCAAGAGAGTGGCAACATGTTTTAATCCCCAGATTACTTCAATTCAAAATTCCTCCTCTCCTGCATGAGTTAGGATACCTTTCTTAATCTGATTATTGAGTAAACCAAACTGTCTCTTTTGCAACCCTTCAGATCTTGGGGTAGGAGGAGTGGGATTGAAGTCTTTAAGAGAGACACTTGAAGAGACTTTTTCAAGGGGAAAATAGGAGATTTGAAGGCAGTTTAAGATATTGAAGTCATGTCTTGCATTTATGTGAAAATTTCTAGAACAAAGATTTCATCATATTTTAATTTTATAACATTCAGGCCTTTACAGTGAAGTATTCTGGTTGCTGATTGGAGCCAAAGTTATCCAAAAATCTCCCTGATAACAAGAGCTTTATTTGAAGGGTTTGGGAATGGGCATACTCTTCCCTGGACTTCCCAGGTGGCGCTAGTGGTAAAGAACCCGCCTGCCAAGGGTCTGGACTATACCCGGAGGAGGGTATGGCAACTCACTTCAGTATTCTTGCCTGGAGAATCCCATGGGCAGAGGAGCCTTGCAGGCTACAGTCCATAGGATCTCAAAGAGTCAGACATGACTGAAGACAGCACAAACGCACACATACTTTTCCACATCCTTCCCACTTTACCAAGAGTTGAGAGTCCCACCCTCAGTGCCCCAAAGCTAACTGTGCTAAGACCTTGGTCTTATGCCATTTGCTTGTGCACCTGTCATGAGGGTATGGCATTGCTGTTCTGCTGCTGCTGCTGCTAAGTCACTTCAGTCGTGTCCGACTCTGTGTGACCCCATAGACGGCAGCCTGCCAGGCTCCCCCATCCCTGGGATTCTCCAGGCAAGAACACTGGATTGGGTTGCCATTTCCTTCTCCAATGCGTGAAAGTGAAAAGTGAAAGTGAAGTCGTTCAGTCGTGTCCAACTCTTAGCAACCCCATGGACTTCAGCCTGCTGTTCTACTCCCCAGCAAAGCTCTGCCAAGCCAACTCTGAGGTGTAGGACATGGCTAATACCAGTGGTGGAGCTGACTAGTAGAGACTCAGGGGGAGACTTAGAGAAACGCATTGTCTGGGTTTGGCCCCCTAGGTTCTGCATACCGAGGATGTTAGATTTAAAACCAGTGTAAAGGAAGTGTTGGAGCTACAGTCATTGAAGAAAGTGTGTAAGAGGACTGTCCTCAAAGTGTTGGGTTCCCTGAAATCTTCTGAGGGCAAGTGTTTGATGGGAGCTGACTGCTTTCCTTTCAGTGAAGGCAGTGCCAAAGTGTATTGTTTGCTAAGTTTCAAAACAGTGATGGGTGTTCCTGAGGCTTCAGGGGCCCAGGCTGAGGGGAGGAAAGTCACTGAGCTAACACTTTAAGGAGGTCATCAAACTAATTGGAAGGATGGCCTTAAAATTCTGATCTCTCCGAATTTCCTTAGGAATTTTCACCTTTAGTTTTATTGTTAGATTACAGACATCTAAAGTGGAAGGATGAGGAACAGTATGCCTATTCCCAAATCCTTACAGACATCCCGCTTTAAAATGCTCACGCTACCTGGTAAGTGTAATAAATTAATAGGATATTTCATTTATCAGAATCACAGGATTTTTAGAGTTGGAGGTGACTTTACTTACTAGCCTAGTCATAATCTTTTCATCCTCTTGTCCCCCATGTTTTGAAATATTTTTGTCTAACATGATTTTTAAAAAATGATTCATTTTCCCTTGATAATCAGCCATGTATGGCTGCCAATTAGAATTTTCTTATTAGCAGGGAATACCTATGTTATTACACTGAATAGTTCCTGTCAGAAGCTAACACATATCAACATAAATACTTTTGTTACGGAGTGATGGTGTGAAGCCATACCATTTTCAAATGGACTGATTTCTATTAGACTCTAATACTGAGAATAGTTCTTGGGTGCTGCATCTGAGGACTCCAGCGTTCAAGGAACCCCTTCTGGAAAAGAGTTACCCCAAATCCTTTACTTTTTGTATGAAGGAACTGAGGCCCAGGAAAGTTAAGTAATGGAACCAAAGCCTGATTACTGGTAAGTATCTTGCTTGTGTGTTAAGTATCTTGCAGTCGTGTCCAACTCTTTGCAACCCCATGGACTATAGCCCGCCAGGCTCCTCTGTCCATGGAATTCTTCAGGCAAGAATACTGGAGTGGGTTGCCATTTCCTTCTCCAGGGGATCTTCCTGACCCAGGTATCGAACCCGGGTCTCGTGCATTGCAGGCAGACGCTTTACCATCTGAGCTACTAGAGAAGCCTGATAAGTATCTAAGATAGTCCAATGTTTGGGCTTGTCCCTTTGTTAGCATTCCTTAGCAGAAAACAGGGCCTTGAGGAATCTGGCTAAAAAAAAAATATGTGACTTTATCTTATACGGCAGAAACCACTGGATATTTACATCTTTATCTCCACAGGACCTAGCACAGCATCTTACACTCAAATGCTCAGTCGCTTCAGTTGTGTCTGACTCTTTGTGCTCGCCAGGCTCCTCTGTTCATGGGGATTCTTCAGGCAAGAATACTGGAATTGGTTGCCATGCTCTCCTCCAGGGGGTCTTCCCAACCCAGGTATCGAGTTTCCTGCATTGGCAGATGGATTCTTTACAACTAGCGCCACCTGGGAAGCCCCACACCTTACACTGGTGGGTACTTACTAAATCCCTGTTGAGTGAATGAGTTGTAGGGAGTAGAGTGAGGGGTTAGAAGCTTGTTACAGGTTCGGTTCAGGAAACAGAATCCTAGGTGAGATAGTACCATGGGGGTCCTGGGCAGCTTGTGGGCAGCCCAGGGGGAACAAGTACCTGCAGGGAAGGAGCTGGAAAGAGGGTGGGCACCCAGGCAGAGATGCCATCCGTGGTTTTCACCAGTTCAGAGCTGGCTAATGTGGGAGGGCTCTCCTGGACCTTGCCTTAGCACCTCCTTGCTCTTCTGTTGCTCTTTTGGGTTTGGAGTAGAGCTCAGGATTTGATAAGCAAGCCCTGTCCTCTCATTCCTCTGGTGGAAGGAAGACTTCAATGCCTACCTGTTGGCTTCAGGAGATGTTCAAACAGAGCTTGCGAAGCCTTTCTTGATCTGCCCCCTACCAACTTCTCCAATATGGTCCCTCTTTCTCTCTTAGCGTTTCCCCCTTAAGCTCTGCATCCTGAGCTCTTTGTGGCTCCCCTTCCTGGCCTTGAACCTTTGTGTGAGTTCCTTCTGCCTTGAACTCTCATTTCCCGCTCCTGTTCTCCAAACTGGCTAATTCCTCCTTCCTCCTGGAATCTTTCTCTGCTACTCTCACCTCTCCCCTCAGATTGGTTCAGCACCCTTCTAGGCTCTCATTGTCCAGAAACCTTGATCATATTGTTTCAGCAGGAACTGACAGCACCACCTCCAGTTCTACTGCCCACTCCCTCCTGTTAGACCCACAGTAACAGGAAGTTATTGATATTTCTCCCAGCAATCTTGATTCCAGCTTGTGCTTCTTCCAGCCCAGCGTTTCTCATGATGTACTCTGCATCAGATCAGATCAGATCAGTCACTCAGTCGTGTCCAACTCTTTGCGACCCCATGAATCGCAGCACGCCAGGCCTCCCTGTCCATCACCAACTCCCGGAGTTCACTCAGACTCACGTCCATTGAGTCAGAGATGCCATCCAGCCATCTCATCCTCTGTCATCCCCTTCTCCTCTTGCCCTCAATCCCTCCCAGCATCAGAGTCTTTTCCAGTGAGTCAACTCTTCGCATGAGGTGGCCAGAGTACTGGAGTTTCAGCTTCAGCATCATTCCTTCCAAAGAAATCCCAGGGCTGATCTCCTTCAGAATGGACTGGTTGGATCTCCTTGCAGTCCAAGGGACTCTCAAGAGTCTTCTCCAACACCACAGTTCAAAAGCATCAATTCTTCGGCGCTCAGCCCTCTTCACAGTCCAACTCTCACATCCATACATGACCACAGGAAAAACCATAGCCTTGACTAGATGGACCTTTGTTGGCAAAGTAATGTTTCTGCTTTTGAATATGCTATCTAGGTTGGTCATAACTTTCCTTCCAAGGAATAAGCATCTTTTAATTTCATGGCTCCAGTCACCATCTGCAGTGATTTTGGAGCCCCCCAAAATAAAGTCTGACACTGTTTCCACTGTTTCCCCATCTATTTCCCATGAAGTGATGGGACCGGATGCCATGATCTTCGTTTTCTGAATGTTGAGCTTTAAGCCAACTTTTTCACTCTCCACTTTCACTTTCATCAAGAGGCTTTTCAGTTCCTCTTCACTTTCTGCCATAAGGGTGGTGTCATCTGCATATCTGAGGTTATTGATATTTCTCCCGGCAATCTTGATTCCAGCTTGTGTTTCTTCCAGTCCAGCATTTCTCATGATGTACTCTGCGTAGAAGTTAAATAAGCAGGGTGACAATATACAGCCTTGACGTATTCCTTTTCCTATTTGGAACCAGTCTGTTGTTCCATGTCCAGTTCTAACTGTTGCTTCCTGACCTTCATAGAGGCTTCTCAAGAGGCAGGTCATGTGGTCTGGTATTCCCCTCTTTCATAATTTTCTACTGAACTGAACAGGAAGTTGCTGTTGCTGTACTTGTGCAACAAGGAGGAACCATTTAAAAATGGTCAGGGAGGGCTGCCTGGACATGCGGAACTTTGACCCTGCCTCTCCCTCTGTTCAAATTGGAGCGAGGTGTCAATTCTCCCATCACTCTGAATCATATCTGTGCTCAGTCACTCAGTCATGTCCCACTCTTTGAGACCCCATGGACTGTAGCCTGCCGGGCTCCTCTATCATGGGATTTTCTAGGCAACAATACTGGATACGGTTGCCATTTCCTCCTCCAGGGGATCTTCCCGACCCAGGGATCAAACCCACGTCTCTTGCGTCTCTTTCATTTGCAGGCGGATTCTTTATCATTGCACCACCTGGGAAGCCCCTGTATCAAATTGAGAAAGCCTCAATTTCTCTGTTTCTCCAATACCCATTGTGGCTCTGTGGTTCTTAATTAAATGTCTTCTTTAAGTATTAGTCCAAGTCCTTAGTATCTTCTTGCCTGGTTACCTGACAATGTGTTTCACTTCACACATTCACCCCTTCCACTCTTCCAGTCCCAGTTTCAAGCTTGGCCATATCTGCTGCTTATTTGATGCCCTGGGACAAGTACAATATATGGCTGAACTCATGTCAGTGAACTGCAGCACCCCCAGGTAATTATTCATTCACTCTTGGAGCCCCAGTGTATGAGCCAGGGAGGATTTCACAGTGGAGTGACTTTGAAAACTGGATGGGGGTCTATCAGGTGAAAAGGAAAGCAAAAGCAGAGGCATACGTTAAGGCAGGGAAGTATGACAGAGCTTATGACTGAGGAACAGTGAAAAGTTCAGTGTGGTTAGAGAGGCATATGTCCAGGCAGGGAGGTATGACAGAGCTTGTAACTGAGGAACAGTGAAAAGTTCAATATGGTTAGAGTGTATGGTGTGGAATAGGTGGTGCTAGTGGTAAAGAACTTGCCTGCCGTTACAAGAGATGTAAGAGACTGTAGGTTGGATCCCTGGGTTGGGAAGATCCCCTGGAGCAGGGCATGGCAACCCACTCCAATATTCTTGCCTAGAGAATCCCATGGACAGAGGAGCCCGGCAGGCTATAGTCCATAGGGTCACAAAGAGTCAGACACGACTGAAGGGACTTAGCACAAGCACACACAGAGTATAAGTGTGTGCAGTTAGGGACCATGTATACCATATTACTAAATCTGTTCCTCACCTATTGTAGTGGGGCTAATACCTACCTCTAGGCCTGTTCTGAGAACCAGGTGGGCAATGTTATGAAAGAACTTAGTTCAGGCTTGATATGTAGACATGTCTAATTAACGCGAGTTTCCTTTCCTATTTTCCTTCTTAGTTTAGATTTTGGACTTCCCTGGTGATTCAGTGGTTAAGAATTTCCCTGCCAATGCAGGGGACATGGGTTCAATCCCCGGTCCAGGAAGAGTCCACATGCCACAGAGCAACTAAGGCTGTGAGCCACGATGACTGAGCCCACGCGCCCTAGAGCCCGTGCTCTGCAACGAGAGAAGCCACTGCAGTAAGAAGCCTGAGTACGCCAACTGGAGAGTAGTCCCTGCTCCCTGCAACTAGAGAAGGCCTGCACGAATCAGTGAAGACCCAGTACAGCCAAAAATAAATACAATTTAAGACTTTAGATATTATTCTATAAGCAGGGGTAATATTTAAAATATTTAAATATTTAGGGAATTCCCTGGCAATCCAGTAGTTAAGACTTCCTTACTCTCACTGCCGGAGAAGGCGATGGCACCCCACTCCGGTACTCTTGCCTGGAAAATCCCATGGACACGGGGAGCCTGGTAGGCTGCAGTCCATGGGGTCACTAAGAGTCAGACATGACTGAGCGACTTCACTTTCACTTTTCACTTTCATGCATTGGAGAAGGAAATGGCAACCCACTCCAGTGTTCTTGCCTGGAGAATCCCAGGGACGGGGGAGCCTGGTGGGCTGCCGTCCATGGGGTCACACGGAGTCGGATACGATTGAAGTGACTTAGCAGCAGCAGCACTCTCACTGCCAATGGCCTGGGTCTGACTCCTGATTGGGGAACTAAGATCCCACAGGCTGCATGGTATAGCAAAATTTAATGAGCTAGTTAGCCACCTGTATGACCCAGGTTTCTCTGGTAGCTCAGTGGTAAAGAATCCACCTTTACCAGAAACCAGGGTTTGATCCCTGGGTCAGGAAGATCCCCTGCAGTAGGAAATGGCAACCCACTCCTGTATTCTTGCCTGGAAAATCCCATGGACAGAGGAGCCTGTAGGGCTACACTGTCCATGGGGTCACAAAGAGTCAGGCACAACTTAGTGACTAAACAATAACAACACCCAGGTACCACCCAGTCCAAACAACTGTGGGTCACAACCAAGCAGCTGAGGGAATTCTTTGTAGGGACTAAGTGCCCTCAACTGGAGTAAAGGAAAGCACGGAAGCAGGAAAATCCAGCTGCACTGGGAAACGGTGGGTCCTTGATGTCCTCTAGGATTTTATCCACATCTAGTCCATGATAATCAATACCGTACCCAAATAAGCTAATTTCACCTGTCTTTGTAGGCTCGTGGTTACGCGGCTGGCCTCAGTGCCACCCACGAGAAAACTGAAGTGGAGGGGAATGGAACTGACGTGCTCGGTGTTTTACATGTCCTCTTTTCCAATCCTCACCCAGTCTTGGGAGGTCAGGCATCATCAGGGGCGTTTTACTATTGTGGAGACTGAGGCTCTGATGGATGGCTGATTCCTCAGCAGGTGGTGAGATGCTTGTGGCAGAGGTCCCTCTTGCTCCTAAGTGTGCTCTCTTCTCTGCCACTCTGGGGTTCCAGAGTCCTCCTCTTCAGCTTAAGTTTTAAGGGCATTTACCATTTCTCACTCACTCATCCAGCCATCAAACCTGTCTAAGAAAAACAACTGAAAGGTATATTTTTATTTCACAAAAAAAGTGTGACACGCGATACCCATCCCCTAACAAACTACAAACTCTTGGAATACAGAGTAAAAAGGAGATCCGATCAGTCTTGATGAGATAAAAATTTGGTTTCACAAAGTTGAAAAATCCATTACAAACTCTCTGTTGTATAAATATAGTCTGTCTTATCTTCAATGCAGAGTGAGACAAAAAAAAAAAGTTTTGTTGGCATAAGAAATCCCCTGGTCCTTGAATACACCAGTCTTCATTTGTACTCTCAGCCAAATACAGGTGACATCTACATGATAAGAGTTACATGTGTATTCTTGGGCTCTAGGTAACTAAAAGGGATTTAATATTTTATCTCCTGAGCCCACTCTCCCTCCCCTAAAAGCTTGTGCAAAACACTATAGTCTTAGTTTACTAAATATTTTTCCCATATAAAATAACACGTGTGTGTTCTAAATTTGACTATGGTAATAGGTGTACAATTCTGTAAGTATACTAAAATCTGTTGAATTGTATGTTTTAAATGAGTGAATTGCATGGAATTTGAATTATACCTCAATAGAGCTATTTTAAAATATCTATCATTTCTAAGTTGCTAGGGGAGCAACAGATGACCATTATAGCATATCTCAGAAGTTCCTGGCAGGATGCAGGGAATATTTGCAGAAATCAGTACACTAAGGGATATAGAAAGGAGATCTTTGAAGTATTATGATTAAGTCAGTGGAGTTTGAGGTTGCTCTAGGATCACTCGGTTTCAAGATGTCAGAATAAAGAAATCAACGGGGTAGGTATTTTTTTCTGATTGATTCTAGCACAGTCTGTGTACCTTCTGTGGCCTTTGTCACAAAATAGTTATTTGGTGGAAAAGCAGATGCCCGGGGCATTGTTGAGTCTATGGAAAATTTTAGGCTGGCACTCAGAAGCTGACTATCTGCCTCCATTGAGAGAAACTCCACCATGGCCACAGGTTCTGAGAGCCTGAGTCCCACAAGAGGAGGAAGAAATTAGATACCAAAGAAAAGCTTCTAGATTTATTGAATCAAAAGGACTGCCTGCCTTCAGTGATGCTGTTTCTGGCCAGAAGTCACAGCAGGGTTCCAGTTCTCGAAGACCCTTCTATAAGACCATTGCCAGGGCAGCAGGGGTGGATCATTATGCAGCATTTACAAGTGTCATCTCCAAACTTGACCTACCAGCTGGTCGCCAAATGGCCATTTGAGAAAGGAGACAAACCATGGGCAACTGGGCCCTTGAACCAGGACGTCATTCTAGCCAAATAGCGAGCGGAGGAGAATTGCCATTGGTCGAAAGAAAAAGAGAACTGAAACTCTTGCTCTGCTTTGACCATTCTAGTTAAAGTTCATCACTTACACTTGTTGTGAAAGTCCAGAAAAAGGGCAAAGAGGCCATTCACTTTACTCAACTTTAAGAACAAGGCTTACTCAACTTTAAGAACAATGCTCTTACTCAACTTTAAGAACAGTGCTAGCAGAAGGTGGGGCCAGAAGTCATTTTCGTTTTTTAGCAGAAGCAGGGAAAGACAGGGGCTTGAAAGTGCGAGGGTTCCCAGTTTGGCGAACACCTTGTCTAACTCCCCCGTGTTTCCTCCTAGAAAACTGGTCTGGATCTACTTACTGCTGGGGCACGGGCTAGAAGTCCATGCCTTCTTGGCCAGCCTACAGGTTGTTTATTCTGTGGCCGAGCAGATGAACTAAGCTTAGAAGCAGGCACCATGGCCGCCTCAGGTCCAGCCTGTTGTGGGCTGGTTTTCCAGTGTGGCCCCATTAAAACCTTGACCTGCTTGTGTTCTTTCAAAATATAATATGCGTGTTCCCTAATATGGTCCAAGCCTTTAGGTATGGGGTACTCAAGGATGAGGAATTTTCCTCACTGGCAATGTTTTGTCATTTTTAGGTAAAAGCAAATAGAGAATAAAGCTAGAACATCTGGGGTTGGGGCTTACCTGGTTCCCTTTAGTGTCATAGGGAGATGGTGGGAGGTTTAAAAAAAAAACCAAAAAGACGATGCTAGGGGGAGAAGAGATCCATCAGGGCTTTGGGCATTTTCTTGACAAACTTTTTCCTTTGGCTCCAGTGAGAACAGTTATAGCTTACTCAAGAAAAGGGAATGAAGTACCCAGTTTAAAAAACAAAATAAAACCTTCCTTTATTGCCTCTTTGTGCTTGTCAAGCCTCTTCTTACCCAGGGCTTACTCATCTGGCCCCAGCCTGTCCATTATACCAGTTGGAGCCAGTTATCCAGGAGAGACGAATCCAGGCAACCAGGAAGATGATCCATCAGGGGATGCCAATACCCTCCTCACCCAGCCTCTCTCCCAGAGAGATCATGAGCTGAGGGCAATGATCAGGGGAAACTCCTGGCTGCTTCTGCCCTGAAATAAGAGGACAGGAGGAGTCGTTTCTATACTTAAAAAGAGAGAAATACTTTTGTTCCAGAGCAATAAGAAATATGAGCAGATGAAGCTATGGCTCTGAGGGCTGGTCCATTTTGGGAAACAAGATGCAAGCAAGGGAGTAATATATAAACAAAGTATGGGTATATTTGGCAGGTTTGAGGCAAGCAGAAAGGAAGGTTTGGGTACTCTATAAAAAAACAAAGATCTGGAATTCAAACTTCTTCTGATAAGGCCACAACGAAGAGATTTCCAGCAGTGGGTGTTGCAGGAAGGTGGCACCCACATTGCCACAGGCTTGCAAGGTAATGTGTCCAGGTAAGGAGGCAGGTGAGGCAGGGCAGTGTCCCTCACAGGTCCATGTCTGGGCCTCCTGAGGATGTCTTCAGTGGCACCGAGTCAAACCCATCAGGAGTCCTCTGAAAGAGAGATGGTGACAGGAGCTGGCTGCTGCACATGGGCAAGTTTGGGGAACAAAGGAGAGAAATGGAAGAGAGGTGACAGAAAGAACCCTCCTGAAATTTCTGCTTTCAGTGGCTTCGTGGAAACACGGACATAAGATGGCCTCTATTCTTCTTGCTCCCTTCAGTCAGTCAGAGGATGAGAAATATCTTTAAACCCCTTGCTTTGCATCTTTGTCAAACTCTAGAAGTTCCAGAAAGACCTAAGTGTCCCAGGGTAAACTGTTCTCCTATTGGTTAAACAAAAAGCATTTAGGGTCTAAGGAGGCCAAGGGAGTCACCCTGCAAGGTCAGCACAAAGGGAATGAGATTTGGCCAAGTAAACACCTACCCATCTTCCTTTCCTTTTCTGTTGCCACCCTCCCCACCCAGGTTAGATAAATTGGTCAGGGCAGCAGTGAACTGTGGGTGCTGGCAGAATGGGGCTGCAGAGGGCCCTGGCCCTGGAGGAATCACTTGAATGCTCTCTGCTTGCCCCAGGCCCAGCGACAGTGTGGTCTGTCTTATATTTATGAGCTTCAGACTCATTCACCCACCCACCCAGAGTCAGCTCTCCCAGTTCAGAACTGTTCAAGAGTGAACAACTTAGATGAAGCTGTGACTCAGCCCCCAAAGGACAGGGGCCTGACATCCAGGGGACAGCACCCTCCACTGGCCAAAGGAGAGCCTCACTTCTACTGGAAGTTGATCCTAGAGGTCATCCCTTCCCCTCTCTCCAAAATACAAAAAGGGTTTTGGTTTATTGTTTTGTGTTTTGGGAACGAGGTTGATTCTGAACCACATGGGTGGTTCAGTACTCCTTCTGGAAGTTAAAAGGCCCAAACAGCCCATCCACTGGAGTGCATGTTGGCAGACAAGGAGCCTTGTGCAGAGCAGTCCTGGGCCTCAGGGGAAAAAGCATTTGTGTGAAAATACAGAAGACAGAAGCCAGGATTCTCAAGGCGGGAGGATAGAAGAGAATGGAGGGTAGGGAGCAGAACAGTGGTCCCTAAACAGTCGGGGGTCTCAGTGTCCTAGGACTCATGTCTTCTCCTGGCCTCCAGGGTGACCTCAGCGCACTGGCCATCATCCCTACCTTGGAGGTAAATGATTTGATCTTCCCAAAGAGTGACTTTTTGCTGGTAAAGATGAGGTCATCCTCCACGTCCTCGCCTTCCATGATGGCACAGCTGTCAGCGGCTGGTAGGTCACAGTCCTTGAGGGTAGCATTCATCACCAGCTTGGAGTACTTGTACTCTAGCCTATGAAACAAGGGAATGGGGAAGACAAGACACCAAACTGTAATAAAAGGAAAAGGAGAAAGGTTGGGCTAAAAGGAGATATTCCCTTACCATGGGTGATGGAACTGAAACGTAGCAAAATGGTGTTAGGCCGGGGATTTGGCTAGGGAATCTGATTCCCAAGTCAAGGATCTTTTCTCTTAAATCTAGGTGTTTCTATGATCTCAAAGCTGAACAGAAATCATGAAACTGTAAAACCATTTTTACCATTAATAATAGCAAATTAATAATTCTTTTTGCATTTCTTTTGACATCTAACAGCTTTTCATAGACTGCCATGTGGTACCATCCCTGTTAGGAGTTGAGGTGCGTATGTGTGTGCTGAATCACTTCAGTTGTGTCTGACTCTTTGTGACCCCATGGACTGTAGTCCACCAGGCTCCCTTGTCCATGGGATTCTCCAGGCAAGAATACTGGAGTGGGTTGCCATGCCCTCCTCCAGGGGATCTTCCTGGAGGAACTGAACCCATGTCTCCTGTATAGCAGGCAGATTCTTTACTGCTGAGCCACTGGGGAAGCCCCTAGGAGTCAGGATAACCAAGGCATATCCTGGATGAGTAGCTCGACAAGCCTCTGGCCAGAGTCACAGGGACTGTAGCCAATACCAAAGAGCAGCCGTGTGAATTTATACTCTCAGATACTCTCCTTCCAGCTCAACAGTCCAGCCCTGGCCATCCCCAAACCCATCACATACTTTTGATTCTTTTTCCAAAAGTAACAGGTCAAGACAGTGAGCAGGATGGCGGTGCAGGTGCCTGCAGAGATGCCCACTTTCAGCCAGAAGTCTATCGTTTTGCAGATGGTGACTCTCTGCTCAGGCAGGGAGATGCCACCGGAGCACAGCTTTGGTTCTCGCCACACGTAAGTAGTCTTCTGTTGGGGAGAAAAACAAGGAACTCAGATATCACACTCGCCTGTCTCCTGGGAAGTCCCCAAGGAGAGACGCCTACCTGGATGCCGGCCACACAGCTGCTGACGATAGCATGGTAGTCGGCAGTTGAGCAGAGGGGGCAAGCGGCCACGCTCTCCCACAGGAAGTGGAAGTTACAGCCATCACAGGTCCCATCGGAGCACTTGCTAACAGAGCAGAAAGGAGACTTGAGCGCATGCTTGCTGGACTGTTGGGAAGATCTGGGTGGAGTCCTATCATTTCATAAATTGCCTGATCCGTCTTCTCCTTGTTAAATTGTCAGTTCCATCATGACCCTTCCAACTAGTTCTTAGCCTTAGTTTTGCTCTCTGATTTCCCTGATGATAGGAGGCCTTTCCAGCCTTCATCAGGGCCCCCACCCTCTGCCTGTAAGTTTCTGCGGACATCAGATGACAACTCATGTAAGCTGTCTGAGCTCTAGCACAGCTGCCCAACTAACCCCTCAGAAGCTCCTGTTCTCCCCATGGACATGGGACATTTTGCAAAAGTCACTTTTTCCCTTCATTTTAAAGTTTCTATTTTCTGTTTGGGTATAGCTGATTAACAAACAATGTTGTAAGAGTTTCCGGTGAACAGTGAAGGGACTCAGCCATACATGTGCATGTATCCATTCTCCCCCAAACTCCATCCAGGCTGCCACATAACATGGAGCAGAGTTCCCTGTGCTGTGCAGTAGGACCTTGTTGGTTATCCATTTTAAATACAGCAGTGTGTAGAGCTTCCTGTGGAGGGTTGGGTGTGAGGGGCCAGTGTTTGGGAATGAACTTCAGGTCACTGCTGTCTGCAATGTACTTTACTGTAATGTTTGCAACAAGAATATTAGTGACCATACATTTTAACACCACTGCTGGGCCACAGTGTGCCCCTTGGCTCCCCATCTCCCTGATCAGTCGTTGCCTAGCAGCATCATTTTCCAAACCATCTTCCTCAAGACATGGATACCCTCAAGATGTTAGTGTTGTGTGAAAAGAGGAAGGTAGGGGGAAAGGTTGTTGTTGTTGTTTAGTTGATAAGTCATGTCTGATTCTATCACAACCCCATGGACTGTGGCCCACTAGTCTCCTCTGTTCATGGGGTATCCCAGGCAAGAGTACTGGAGTGTGTTGCCATTTCCTTCTCCAGGGGATCTTCCTGGAGAATTGAACCTTCATCTCCTTCATTGGCAGGCAGATTCTTTACCACTGAGCCACCAGGGAAGCCTGGGGCTTCCTGTAATCAAATTAGTTCAAGATTCCTTGATTTAGTGCCCTTGGCTATTAAATTCAAAATTGGGTCTTTCAGCTGTAGAGAGATTCTTAGAATTCCCTGCTGCTGCTGCTGCTGTGGCGGCGGCGGCGGCAGCGGTGGCGGCTGCGGCGGTGCTTCAGTCATGTCCGACTCTGTGCGACCCCATAGACGGCAGCCCACCAGGCTCCGCCCTCCCTGGGATTCTCCAGGCAAGAACACTCGAGTGGGTTGCCATTTCCTTCTCCAATGTGTGAAAAGTGAAAAGTGAAAGTGAAGTTGCTCAGCCATGTCCGACTCTATGCGACCCCATAGACTTCAGCCTACCAGGCTCCTCCATCCATGGGATTTTCCAGGCAAGAGTACTGGAGTGGGTTGCCATTGCCTTCTCCGTAGGATTCCCTAACCTTTACTAATTCGATAATAAGAAGGATCTATTATGTCATTGAAGAAAGTAGGCAAAACCACTAGACCATTCAGGTATGACCTAAATCAAATTCCTTATGATTATACAGTGGAAGTGAGAAATAGATTTAAGGGACTAGATCTGATGAACTATGGACAGAGGTTCGTGACACTGTACAGGAGACAGGGATCAAGACCATCCCCATGGAAAAGAAATGCAAAAAAGCAAAATGGCTGTCTGGGGAGGCCTTACAAATAGCTGTGAAAAGAAGAGAAGTGAAAAGCAAAGGAGAAAAGGAAAGATATAAGCATCTGAATGCAGAGTTCCAAAGAATAGCAAGGAGAGATAAGCAAGCCTTCCTCAGAGATCAATGCAAAGAAATAGAGGAAAACAACAGAATGGGAAAGACTAGAGATCTCTTCAAGAAAATTAGAGATACCAAGGGAATATTTCATGCAAAGATGGGCTCGATAAAGGACAGAAATGGTATGGACCTAACAGAAGCAGAAGATATTAAGAAGAGGTGGCAAGAATATACAGAAACTGTACAAAAAAGATCTTCATGACCCATATAATCATGATGGTGTGATCACTCACCTAGAGCCAGACATCCTGGAATGTGAAGTCAAGTGGGCCTTAGGAAGCATCACTACGAACAAAGCTAGTGGAGGTGATGGAATTCCAGTTGAGCTCTTTCAAATCCAAAAAGATGATACTGTGAAAGTGCTGCACTCAATATGCCAGCAATGACTGGAAAAGGTCAGTTTTCATTCCCATCCCAAAGAAAGACAATGCCAAAGAATGCTCAAACTACCACACAGTTGCACTCATCTCACACGCTAGTAAAGTAATGCTCAAAATTCTCCAAGCCAGGCTTCAGCAATACGTGAACCGTGAAATTCCAGATGTTCAAGCTGGTTTTAGAAAAGGCAGAGGAACCAGAGATCAAATTGCCAACATCCGCTGGGTCATTGAAAAAGCAAGAGAGTTCCAGAAAAACATCTATTTCTCCTTTATTGACTATGCCAAAGCCTTTGACTGTGTGGATCACAATAAACTGTGGAAAATTCTGAAAGAGATGGGAATACCAGACCACCTGACCTGCCTCTTGAGAAACCTATATGCAGGTCAGTTAGCAACAGTTAGAACTGGACATGGAACAACTTACTGGTTCCAAATAGGAAAAGGAGTATGTCAAGGCTGTAAATTGTCACCCTGCTTATTGAACTTCTATGCAGAGTACATCATGAGAAACGCTGGGCTGGAAGAAGCACAAACTAGAATCAAGATTGCTGGGAGAAATATCAATAACCTCAGATATGCAGATGACACCACCCTTATGGCAGACAGTGAAGAGGAACTAAAAAGCCTCTTGATGAAAGTGAAAGAAGAGAGTGAAAAAGTTGGCTTAAAGCTCAACATTCAGAAAACGAAGATCATGGCATCTGGTCCCATCACTTCATGGGAAATAGATGGGGAAACAGTGGAAACAGTGTCAGACTTTATTTTTTTGGGCTCCAAAATCACTGCAGGTGGTGACTGCAGCCATGAAATTAAAAGATGCTTACTCCTTGGAAGGAAAGTTATGACCAACCTAGATAGCATATTCAAAAGCTGAGACATTACTTTGCCAACAAAGGTCTGTCTAGTCAAGGCTATGGTTTTTCCAGTGGTCATGTATGGATGTGAGAGTTGGACTGTGAAGAAAGCTGAGTGCCAAAGAATTGATGCTTTTGAATTGTGGTGTTGGAGAAGACTCTTGAGAGTCCCTTGGACTGCAAGGAGATCCAACCAGTCCATCCTAAAGGAGATCAGTCCTGGGTGTTCTTTGGAAGGACTGATGCTAAAGCTGAAACTCTAATACTTTGGCCACCTCATGCAAAGATTTGACTCATTGGAAAAGACTCTGATGCTGGGAGGGATTGGGGGCAGGAGGAGAAGGGAATGACAGAGGATGAGATGGCTGGATGGCATCACCGACTCGATGGACGTGAGTTTGAGTGAACTCTGGGAATTGGTGATGGACAGGGAGGCCTGGCATGCTGCAATTCATAGGGTCACAAAGAGTCAGACACAACTGAGCAACTGAACTGAACTGAACTGATTATCTCATTGAGCTTCCCTGGTGGCTCAGATGGTAAAGCACTCACCTGCAGTGTGGGTGCCAGGGTCCATCCCTGAGTTGGGAAGATCCCTTGGAGGAGGGTATGCCAACCCACTTAAGTATTCTTGCCTGTAGAATCCAGGGCTACAGTCCATGGGGTCACAAAGAGTGACTGAGCGACTAAGCACATTATCTCATTATCTCCAGTCTCATTATCTCATTTAATCCTCATAACAACCCCCTGAAGGAATTTCTTATCATCCCCATTTTGCAAATAAAGAAGAAGAGGCCTAGAGAAGATAAGAACTATATCCATAACAGAGCTGGCAAGTATAGGAGGGGAATTGAATCTGCCCCTGGCCATTAGTCACTCTGCTACACAGCTGCCCACATGCTCTAAAGAGTGAGGGTAACTTCTACTCTTCTGCTCCATCCTTGACATCTAAAGATCTAGGGTTTGGAACCATGACTGTGTCCCCAAGAGCCCATTAATGGAGCTCAGACGATTTTCTCTTTTGCTCTTCTTCAGTAATCTCTGTTTGGTTCTTGGGATGGAGTGATGCCAAGGAAGGGAGGCTGTGTCACAACCCTTTACCTTGGCAGAGACAGACTTCCAGGAGCAGGCTTGAGTGGACTGCATCTGACTCGGATGGTAGTTGATCTCCCAGAGCTGCAAGACTGGGTCACATCATTGGACCTGCAGAGCAAACAGCCGCCATGGGGGAAGGAGTCACTCATTGGTGCCACTGGAGAGCTGCTAAGTGAAGTCAGCATGAAACAGATACCTGGCTGGGGAAGTCTGGTCTGACACATAGGAGAGAGTGGGGGGTCAGGGAGATCCGGTCAAGGGGAAATGCACTGGTCTAGGAAAGGCTGTGCTGTGCTCAGTTGCTCAGTCATGTCTGACTCTTTAGCGACCTCATGGACTGTTGCCCATCAGGCTCCTCTGTCCATGGGATTTCCCAGGCAAGAATACTGGAGTGGGTTGCCATGCCCTCCTCCAGGGCATCTTCCCAACCCAGGGATCAAACCTGTTGTCTTCTGGGTCTCCTGCATTGCAGGTGGACTGTTTACCACTGAGCCACCGGGGAAGTGCTAGGAAAGGCTAGCAGATGCATTAACATTGGAATCTCCTTAGGTGGGAGGGGTTGTCCACCCTAGGTCATTCAATATTCTTCGATGCCATCAGGGGCACACCCACCCCAGGTAATACCCAAGTAGCTGGGCTGGGGAACTCAGCCTTTAGAGCTCTCTGCTGGGCGGGTCTGCTAGACCCTGTTCTGGCTTGATAAGCAGTAGGTGGCTAAAGAGGGAGGGACGCCACAGAGATTGCGGAGAAGCCCTGGGTTTCACTTGCATTAGCCTGGCCTCTCATTTTCACCTATAAAAGAAGATCACGTCCGGTATTCCCAGGGACTCCGGGTGGAAAAGTTCAGCCGGGGAGGTGATGCCATCCAGAGTCATATCTGTTGTCACGCCTGCCAAATGAGAGCTCCTAATTAGTTCTCACTAGTAGCATTTAGCTGGCAACCACTTCAGTTCTTCCAATACCTGTTCGCATCCCACCTTCCTTCATCTCATCACATCCCTGAGTGGCTCAGGAGAGGGCAAACCAAAGGTTTATCAGTGGCCCCAGGGGCCCTTGGTACCCCAGGATGGAGTCGGAAACAGAGGTCAGGAGGTTGGGCCCCTCACCTGGGGCCTTTTAGCTTAGAGTCTGGGAGCCTCACTCACTCTCTCTTCACACAGACACACACTCAAACAGGTGAGAAAGACGGAGGTACTCACCGATAAGCCGGTCTGCGAGGCTGACAGGCTGCGAGGACACCCCGGCCTTGTAGCCTGTCACCTCTGGGGGAATGATGATCGCCTGGCACACGTAGGCTGTGATGGGTTTGGAGAAACCTGACTCACCCTCGGGGATCCGGAGGTCGGTGACATTGTCAGTGCACACGGACATTTTCCTACCCTGGGCAGGGGGTGCGGGAGGAAGTGCGAGGGAATGCATGATCACAGAAGAACTCCCGAAAGGGAACAGGGAACAGTTTCTCCACGTTTAAAACTTTAGCCTTCTAAGAGCACGCTGCAGTGGAATGATTCATCCCCGTGCTAATTACAAGACAGATTTTAAAAGATAAAGAAAGCTAAGAATAAGGCCTAGGTGCCCTAGTTTCTGGAACTCTGGCCCAGAGAGCCCCAGTCTTTTATTTCCTTGGAATCACCTGGAGCCCCTTGTGAGCAGGGTTGTGATGGTGGCAAACTGATTGGCAGATCTCATCTACCAGCCTACCAGTCAAGGGCCTTTCTTATCCTAGTCAGATTTCTAGGCAGGTCCTGAAATGTGTAACTGATCTCATGAAATTGATTTGGGCATCTGGCCTGCTTCCCATTCACTCTCTGTGTCTTCCTTGGAGCTGTGATTCTACCATACTTATCTTGGGAGAGGAAAAGGCAACCCACTCCAGCATTGTTGCCTGGAAAATTCCATGGACAGAGGAGCCTGGTGGGCTACAGTCCATGGGGTCGCAAAGAGTCAGACAAGACTGAGTGACTAACACTTTCTTTTCTCATCTTGGGAGGACTTTCCAGAGTGTCCTGGGGGTTAAAACAAACCCCATAACCAGCCCTCTCCCTGCCTTGAGGTAGAACGTTTTAGGACCAATTGGAACCTATTCTATTTAAAAATATTTATCACTAGAAGAAAGACTGCTTCTCCTCCAGTCTGTAACAATGCAAACTCTCTAGAGTAGAACTCAGGAAAACAGTGGGAACTGGACTCCTTCCTCGAGATTTTGTAATAGAAGAAATATTGAGATATTTTTCCTTCAAAATCCTTTAAATTTATAGATGAATTATAATTTGTTTGCTAATATTAGGTCACTTGTTCAATATTTTAAATTGATGTGGACTAAGCATTTAGAATGTAGGATTTTCAAAATGATAAATTTAATTAGAAATAGACCCAATTTGCTAAATCTGGTGTCTTACTTCATGTTCAAGATTGTAAGAAACAGAAAAGGAACATGAGAACAGAAAGGTATCTTTACATTATATAAGAATAAGGGAGCAAAGAAAATAAAACTCACAGACTCTCCAAATTCCCATCTTTTCTCTCCCAACTCACCGAATGAACCTTTTGCTACATGGGGCTTGCTTTAATTAGTCTCCAGTTCCCAAGTTATCACTAACTGTCACTTCAGAGGCTTTCTTTTAACTTCTTCAAAGACTTTTTAAAAACGGAAAAGAGACATTTGTCTCTAATCTTTCACAGATAGTTTATTTCTTGGCATGTTCTCTCTATAAACACAAACCAGCTATTTTGCATGCTGCAGAAGATGGGTAGACGCTGTGTGGTGTAAAGGCCTTACCTCTACACAGAGTCACAGATTAAATGCTCAAGATGCTGTTTATTTTGCAACATTTGAAACTAACTTTCCAACCACTGATCATGGCTTGTTAGTAATTTAGTCAAGTGCAGTGGTGGTGTGATTACCCTTTACAAATATTTCCACCTTTTAAATTCGCATCCAAAATATTTGCAGCATCCTGAAATGCTAATGGTAACATGTAGTGTCAGCAAAGATACATGTAGATGAAACTATGAGTAGTTTATTTTATCTGGCTTCTAGAAAACAAAAGACAAGTGTCATGATTTCTGCTGCTGCGTCACTTCAGTCGTGTCCGACTCTGTTCAACCCCATAGACGGCAGCCCACCAGGCTCCCCCATCCCTGGGATTCTCCAGGCAAGAACACTGGAGTGGGTTGCCATTTCCTTCTCCAATGCATGAAAGTGAAAAGTGAAAGTGAAGTCGCTCAGTCATGTCCAACTCCCAGCGACCCCATGGACTGCAGCCTACCAGGCTCCTCCGTCCATGGGATTTTCCAGGCAAGAGTACTGGAGTGGGGTCCATTGCCTTCTCCAGACTACTTTTTTAAGGAAAAAAATCTTTCTCCTGCATAGTTTTTTTTTTTAATCGAAGTATAGTTGATGCATGAGTATAGTGTTTACATAATCATTTTGAGGAAATAAAGGTCAGGGAGGAGTTAATGTACACCTTATTCTATTTTATTTAAGTAATTAACTTATTTTGGCTGTGCTGTGCGACTTGTGGGATCTTAGTTCCCTGACCAGGGACCGAACCCAGGCCCCAGCAGGAAACACACCAAGTCTTACTCACTGGACTGCCAGGGAATTCCCCACACACTATTTAATTTAATTTATTTTTTAATTCCCCTCATCTGATTTTAAACACATTCATTTTCCTAAATGTTTATAATCCAAATGATTTTATTTTAGAGGAGAAAGTCCTCAGGAAGAATAATAACCATTTGAAAATCTCTGAATCTGCCCCATCCGCTACTATCTGAACCTCCTGTGTCCTCTGGCCTCTGATTCGCTGGTGCCCCCTTTCCGTTCTCACGCTGTCACTACCTATACAGCTTACCTGATTTCCGCAGAGACTGAGGGTAAAGTGGTGGAAGTATTTCAGTCCTTTGGAAGTGAAGCTTGGCCCTCCAGCCAGAGAGACGGTTTTTTCCAAAGCCAAGAAGTTGTACTCGAAAGTCCTGGTCGAAGTGCTGACTGAGAAGGTACAGTCATTGTAGCACAAGGAGTGGATCTGAGGGGAGAGGGGTCCATCAGGCTGGCTTCACAGGCAGGGCCTCGAGGGGGCCCGTGGAGAGTGGCACCAGTCACCCCAGCCTGGTCCAGCCCAGGCAGGGTGAGAGAAGAGGAAGTGTGGATTAGGGGTGGGCATTAAAAGATGTGATTCCAGTATTAACACATATATGATGTATAAACCTCTCATTTTTCAGTAGGTAGTTGGATCAGATTCTGTACCTTGTTCCTATGCCTAGATTATAAAACTCCCTCAACAAACAAGACAGCCCTTCTTATGTTCAAGCAGAAAACAGCACTAGACACTCACCTAGAGCCAGACATCCTGGAATGTGAAGTCAAGTGGGCCTTAGGACGCATCACTACGAACAAAGCTAATGGAGGTGATGGAATTCCAGTTGAGCTATTTCAGATTCTAAAAGATGATGCTGTGAAAGTGCTGCACTCAATATGCCAGCAAATTTGGAAAACTCAGCAGTGCCCACAGGACTGGAAAACATGTTTTCATTCTAATTCCAAAGAAAGGCAATGCCAAAGAATGCTCAAACTACCACACAGTTGCACTCATCTCACACGCTAGTAAAGTAATGCTCAAAATTCTCCAAGCAAGGCTTTAGCAATACGTGAACTGTGAACTTCCAGATATTCAAACTGGATTTAGAAAAGGCAGAGAAACCAGAGATCAAATTGCCAACATCTGCTGGATCATCGAGAAAGCAAGAGAGTTCCAGAAAAACATCTATTTCTGCTTTATTGACTGTGCCAAAGCCTTTGACTGTGTGGATCACAATAAACTGTGGAAAATTCTGAAAGAGATGGGAATACCAGACCACCTAACCTGCCTCTTGAGAAATCTGTATGCAGATCAGGAAGCAACAGTTAGAACTGGACATGGAATAACAGACTGGTTCCAAATAAGAAAAGGAGTATGTCAAGGCTGTATATTGTCACCGAGCTTATTTAACTTACATGCAGAGTATATCATGAGAAACGCTGAGCTGGATGAAGCACAAGCTGGAATCAAGATTGCTGGGAGAAATATCAATAACCTCTGCAGATATGCAGAGGACACCACCCTTATGGCAGAAAGTAAATAAGAACTAAAGAGCCACTTGATGAAAGTGAAAGAGGAGAGTGAAAAAGTTGGCTTAAAGCTCAACATTCAGAAAACTAAGGTCATGGCATCCAGTCCTATCACTTCATGGCAAATAGATGGAGAAACGGTGGAAACAGTGGCAGACTTTATTTTTCTGGGCTCCAAAATTACTGCAGACGGTGACTGCAGCCATGAAATTAAAAGATGCTTACTCCTTGGAAGAAAAGTTATGACCAACCTAGACAGCATATTCAAAAGCAGAGACATTACTTTGCCAACAAAGGTTCGTCTAGTCAAGGCTATGGTTTTTCCAGTGGTCATGTATGGATGTGAGAGTTGGACTGTGAAGAAAGCTGAGCGCTAAAGAATTGATGCTTTTGAACTGTGGTGTTGGAGAAGACTCTTGAGAGTCCCTTGGACTGCAAGGAGATCCAACCAGTCCATTCTAAAGGAGATCAGTCCTGAATATTCATCGGAAGGACTGATGTTGAAGGTGAAACTCCAATACTTTGGCCACCTGATGCAAAGAGCTGACTCATTTGAAAAGACCCTGATGCTGGGAAAGATTGAAGGTGAGAGGAGAAGGGGATGAGAGAGGATGAGATGGTTGGATGGCACCACTGACTCAATGGACATGAGTTTGAATAAACTCCAGGAGTTGGTGATGGACAGGGAGGCCTGGAGTGCTGCAGTCCCTGGGGTAGCAAAGAATCGGACACGACTGAGTGACTGAACTGAACTGAAGTGGAAGAAGGGTGCCCAGGATAGCAGAAGAGACGCTACAAGTCTGTCAGCCCCCCCCCACTTAAAATTCACTGACCCCCAGATTCCTTTTTCCAAGTCTCTTTATAGGAAACTGAACCATAAACCCCTTTCTTGCTCATTTTAAGGTCCTCATGTGTTAATGGCCTCACTCAAGTGTCAATCCCTCCCTTTACAGCAGAAGAGGCTGGGGGGAGGAAGTTTGTGGCAAGAGTCCATGGTGTCCCAGTGAGGTTGCCAGAGATCTGCAGAACTGCTGCACTTACTGCACAGCTAAACTAAGCAGTGTCTGCAGGCTGCGTCGTGTCTTACAAATGTGTAGCCAGTTTGTAATCAGTAAAATACAAGTTCACTGAAAAGCATTAATGAATAACTAAGAACTTCTGGTCATAGGATTCACTTTCTCAGATTCAGAAAATGCATGGGGCAACAGCACTGCTGTTCTACTTTAGAAGAAAGCCCTGGGAGAGGAGACAGCAAAGAGAATTAACTACATGTCCCAGCAAAGGTGGGTTACCATTCCCAAGAAGGGGGGGAATGAAGTAGGCTGATAACAAGCTGGAATGAAGTAGGCTGAATTTGAGCCACAAGTCCCATGACGGCTTCCCTTTTGGTCTCTGCACAGATGCCAAATAACCCTCTGGACCAGAGGGCCACAGATCTCCATTACCCATCACCTGAAGATGAGGCTTGTCGATGACTGAGACCCAGACCCTGAAAACCAACCAGTACAAGCTGAGAACTCTCCATCTATGGTCACACCCTGATGGGTTTCCTCTAGGACTCTAAGCTGGGAGTGCACCAGGGGGAGTTTGCATACCAGCCCCTTAAGAACGCCACCCAGGACCTGGCACCATCTGAGCTGGCCCATTCAGAGACGCAGAGTTAGGATGCTTAGCCAACCACTGGCACCTTGTTGCTCTTGGTTCCTGGACCACAGGGCATGCAGGCCTGGGCGCCATAAGGCTGGTGGGCTTTCAGGATCGTGTTAGGGGGACAGGAGTGGCAGGTTCCTGAATCCCGATCAATATAGTGGCCAGCAAGACAAGAGGTGCAGGAGGAGCCCATGTCAGAGGCTTCCAGGGCACACGGACGGCAGTAGGAAGCCACCCCATCCATGACATTGGTGACGTTGATGGAGTAGATCTTGGCGACATCACTGGTATACTTTCTTCCCTGGAAACAAAGACACAGGAGAGTGAGCTTGGCCTGCCTTGGCCTGAGAAGTAGCAATTGAGTGCTCTGGAAATAACAGAGTATGACTTAATCTTTTTTATCCTGTGATACTTGAGAAAAATCTTTAGAAGCACCCTGTTCTTTTCACTCACCTAACAGTATCTTTTGATGTGCATTTTTTGTCATTTTAAAGTAAGGACTGAACAATTTAGATGATGTATAAAAATATTCAGTACCATGGGGAAATATGTAGTAGGTATTCACATTTTTTAAAAAGCAGATTTTTTCCCCTTATAAAAGAAAAAAAAAGTATTTATAGTGAAATAAAGACTGTATAGAAGATACTCCATATGCTAACTAGGTTATCTCTGGGTAGTAAGATTATGGGTGGTTTTCTTCTTTTTGCTTTTTTTTTTTTCACTTATTTCTAAGTTTTCTTCCAGTGAACTTACATTACTTTGAGTTAAGATAATAAAACCAGAGTTATTATTATTAAAGCAAGAACAGGACTGAACAGGGCACACCAGGTCAGGTACCACGTATATCCTATTCTCAGGACATATATCCTCAGGACAGGTCTCCTGAGGAGGGACAGGTGATTTTAGGAGTTTCCAGGGTCATTTGGACAAGGCTGGATGCTCCTCAGGGGCTGGCATAGGCAGTCCTCTGCTTGACTCCTTACAAGTCTTCTAATCACTGGATTCTGAAGCTCAACCACATGCTTAAGCTAAGGTAGGAATCCTTCCAGGGTAGGAGGTCTCTCTGAGTGCTGAGCCCTGAGGAAGGGGAGGAGCTTACTGTCTCATGGAAAGTTGTCCTCTGGAAGGCCCAGGTGAAGCTCATGGTAGCATTCTCCTCGATGATGTAGGTATAAGACTGTTTGCCTTTAGAACCTTTCCACGTCTCCACAGGACTGTTGGTCCTAGAATTCACACCCTGAACCCAAGACAGACAAATGAAGAAGGCATGATGGCTGGGCAACTGGGGAGAGGGTGCCCATACCGCTGCCATCCTGGGGGCCATCACAGTGGGCTAGACCCATATTAAATGGTGCAGTCCCTGACAAATAGTTGGCTCCTTGTCTGCAAAATCACTGTAAGCAGGGATGTCAGTTATGTTGATGCACCAACAGGGCAGAGGGGCCAGCCTTCCCGGAAGCCCCAAAGCAGACAAAGGAAGGAAAACATACCACCATGAAGTAGAGCTCGCAGTTCACAGAACAGATGGTCTCAAAGACAAACGTGATTCTGGCCACCTCTTTGTTCTCTGTGTCTGCCATCACTGACTGTAGAGGTCTGTGGGGCAAAAATCAAAAGTCGGTTCCAGGGGCCAGACAGTGCTTAGTGAAGAGACCAGATGGCAACAAAGGGTCTGCTGGGGGACAGGACTAAGTTCTGAGTATGTTGGAAAGAACATGAACTGAATCCAATTCTATCATCCTAGCTGTCTGATCTTGATCTAGCTAAACTGTACCTTTCTTATCTGTAAAAAGGTGATAATATCTTTCTTATTTACCTCCCATCATTATGTGTTCTAAGTTGCTTCAGTCATGTTCAACTCTTTGTGACCCTATGGACTATAGCCTGCCTGGCTCCTCAGTCCATGGAATTCTCTAGGCAAGATACTGGAGTGGGTTGCCATGCCCTCCTTCAGGGGATCTTCCCAACACAGGGATTGAAGGTCTCTTGCATTTCCTGCGTTGGCAGGTGGGTTCTTTACCACTAGCACCATTGGGAAGCCCATCATTGTGGTGTGATCCAAAGGCATAACAGATGTGGAAGTACTTTCTAAGACGCTGAATAGCCTCCCTAGCAGAGTGCGGGCTCCAGACCCACTGAATTAGAATCTGCAGCTTAACGTGATCCCCAGGTGATCCATGTGCATGGTAAAGTTGAAGAAGGACCACTAGCAAAGACATCAATTGTCTACACTCACTCAGCAGTTCAAACCCCCTCCCTATCTCCACCTGAACTTCGGGGTTTTGCACTGGTCAAATGAGCAGGTACTTTGATTCATAGCTTTTTTAGCAAAGTTCTCAGCCTGGTCCTTCTTTGGGGAAAGAGAGAGCCATGTCTGATAGGTGGGGATGGCAGGGTGGGGCGAGTGGGGTTAGAAAGTGCTTTACTGCTATAATCATATTTGCAAATTGGGAAGTATTTTGGTGAATGTTATCTCCCAAAAGTCTAAGAAGTTTGCTTCCCTCAGAAACATAAGATATAGCTGTTCAGCTCTGAGTAATGTGAATGAAGGGAAGGGAACGTATTACCTTTCGAGCAAGTACTGTGGCTGAGCACTGTGCCCGGGATGGAAGGAGGGAGCTTGAAGGAGGGAATGGAGAAGCCAGATTGGCAATAGGGATGCTGATTCAGCGGTTCCCCCTCATCTTTAAAGCACATACAGGCAGAAGAGTTCACTTGGGCTTTGAAAACCCATTTGTAGCTTTCTTTTTGGCTTTGGGCATGTGATTGACTTCTGAGGACCTCCAGTTCCCAGCTACTGTCCACTCAGTGGTGTGAACTGATGGGCTGGAGTTAGGCCAGAATCACAGACTGTCAATCCCTTTGTTTTACAGACAAGGAGCCCAAAGCCTAAAGGGGCACAGTGGCTTTCCCAAGCTCACCAAGCCAGTAAGTGGCAAAATTCAAGTGCCCGGTCTTTTAGTCCAGTTTTCCTTACACTGTACCACTCTGCCTGTAGTGGCTTTTTAATGGCAAACAAATCGCTTATTCTCCTAAGTGTTCTTGGGAGATGGGGATGAATATAACAATAAGAGCAATCCCTCCCAGGGACTTCACTGGTTGTCCAGTGGTTAAGAATCCACCTTGCAATACAGGGGACACAGTTCAATCTTTGGGAACGAAGATCCCACATATTGTGGAGCAACTGAGCCCACATGCTGCAGCTCCTGAAGCCCAGGCGCCACAGCTAGAGAGTCTGTGCACCAGAATGAAAGACTCCATGTGCCGCAACTAAGCCCCAACGCAGCCAGATAAATAAATAAATAAAACCAATCTTCTTGTCCCACTGAAAGATGAACTATCTATGGGCATTTCTGGCCCTATTTTTTTTTTCCGGTTTTAAAATCTTATTTGATGCTTTGAGAAGGGAGAATTTGAGTAGAATGTGACCAAATGGTAGGAAAAGCTAGAAGGGATGGGAGAGCAGTAGGTAATCAACATGGGCAGCAACTAAGAATGTGTCAGTATTCAGGTTAACTTTATCAGACCTTTACTGTGGTCTTCCCTGTTCTTTTCTTGTTTTTTTTTAGACTGTTTTTTTAAAATTTTTTTTAATTTTTAATAAACAAATTTCTATTTGTTTATTAATTTTGACTGGACCTTACAGTATGTGAGATCTTAGTTCCCCAACCAGGGAATTGAACCTGTATCCCCTGCATTGGAAATGCAGAGTCTTAACCACCAGACCCCCAGGAAGTCCTGTTCCATTCTCTGTTCTGGACTGATACTTCTGCACACCAGAAGCCCTCTCATCTACAACACTCCAAGCTATGTGGGACTTGGATGTGGCCAAGGGTGGCGTGGTTTCCCCTTAGCTTTGTGCTCCTCACCTGAATCCTGGCACGACCAGGGTGAGAATCATGAAGTCATTGTCTGAAGCTCCAACAGCTGAATAAATGTGATCACCGGCCACCTCCCAGCCTGGAAAAGGAGAAGGACATGAGTTAGTGTCCAGTGGTCTCAAGTGCAGGGCAAATGTGCACCCAGATGACACTCTGGAAGAAAAGTAACACCATCCTTTGAGGCATCCAGAACCATCACCCAACACAAGCCATGTTACTTATCAGGCTACTTTGGTCAAAAACTCTGAAACTCTCAGAGCAAGACCTCTGCAGTGTGTGTACTGTTTCTAGTTCTGTCTCTAAAGCTAAAGTTTGCAGAATATATGTTCTTTGTCCATGGAGAGTGGAGCATTCAAGGGAGTGTGAGCATGATCAGCTCATTTTTCTCTAGACATCACTGTTAAGAACTGTGAGCTAGGAAGAACCGCTTTGGCAGGGCAGCTAGCTGAGAGCCCATGGTGGGGGGAGGTAGTTACCTGTCATGCCCCTGTACTCAAAGTTGATCCCGCTGAGGACGGTCGTCTCCATGTTCGTGGGCAGCGTGTTCCACCATTTGTATTCAAATCCCACGGCAGGCTCGGTCCCTGCTGGGCAGTGGCTACAATCTGGGGGAGCCACAAGATCCACGCATTCAGCCCGAAGGCTGCAGCCACCCCGGCTGGAGCTGTTGTTGCGCAGACAAGTGGCAACGGTGCTGGGCAGCCCCACAAAGGTGTTGCTGAGCACAGTTAACAGCAAGCTGACTCAATGTGTTTAGCAAACTTGGGGTGTAAAGGCTGACCCTTCATTCCATATTCCAGTACCCTACTCGCCCATCAAATTATTACTTTCAAAGCTTAAGTGTATCTTCGAGTCTAATACATATAGTTCATATTATTTGTCAAGTTGTCATCAGCAAATGCCTTCACATTGATAGGTCTACAGATCCCCCCAGCTCCTCTCCTGCAAATTCTGATTGTGTCAAGGTGGCCATCCCAGCTCCCCAAACCTTTTAGCTATCATCCCTGCCACATGCTGGAAGCCTCTGCTGTGAGGAGTGTGCCCCTTCAGGCCTGAGTCACATTCGCAGATGGATTGAGGAGGGAGGCAGGCAGTTCTCAGGTGGACCCACAGGCAGGGCCCGCGCTGACCTCTCTTCTGAATATGGTCCTCAGAGGTGGCCTGGCCCTTACTGCCTTCCTCAGAAGGACATGGTGTGAGTTCAGTTGACATGCTGAGTGCCCATGTGGCCCACCCATATGTGTGGTATGGGAATGGAGTGAGGCAGGGAGTGGGACGGGAGAGAGGTTACCGGAGCCATTGGAGTAAGAGCCATAAGGGCAGGGCTCGCAGGTGCTACTGTTGGTCTTGAAGAAGCCTGGGTTGCAGGGTGGGCAGCCGGTCTTCAAGCCAGAGGCAGGCAGCTTCACTGCGCCCTCCAGATCCTCGCTGCAGATTTTTGGCTGGGCCCATTTGTACATGAGCTGCGTCTGCAGAAACAGAGCCCGTCTCAGCCTGCCGTGTGGCATTAGCACATCTTCAGGAAGTTGCCTTGAGGATGGGGGGATTCTGGGCGCTAATGAAAGCTGCAGCAGGGTGGGGAACTTGGTTTGGGTCACCAGTGTATCCTAGGTACATTGCTTAGCGCCTGGCATATGGTCATGCTCAGTGAATATCTGCTGAATGAATGGACTGGGATGAAGAGGGACAGGCCTGTGTGTTGGATGGGAAGAGGGGACTAGTTTCCTCTAGAGAAAGCCCTAATTCCAGTGTAGAATCTTATTATTAATACTAAAATGTCACAGGAAAAGCAGCTGGTGAAAATCCCAGAACACAAAAAGGCATGGAGTGGAAGTGGTTTAGGTAACCCCTGGGGGAACAGAGGACGGCTCAGGTGTCCCAATTTGTCTTCTAAGTATTTTCTTTGCTTTTTCACTTATTCAGTAGACATCTATGGAAAGTCTAATATAAACATGTGACTCAGAGATGAATAACGTGGCCTGTGCCCACAGGGAGCTAGCTCACCATCTAGCAAGGGCATTGCATTGCATTACTTGCGTGCTCAGTCATGTCCAACTCTTTGTGACGCCATGGCCTGTAGCCCACCAGGCTCCTCTGTCCATGGGATTTGACAGGCAAGAATACTACAGTGGGTTGCCATTTCCTTCTCGAGGGGATTTTCCTGACCCAGGGATTGAACCCAAGTTGCCTGCATTGCAGGCAGATTCTTTACCCCTTGAGCAACTGGGGAAGTACCCTAGCAAGGGCAGCATAATAACAATCTCCCATGGGGGTATGAACCCTGTGTTCTCTGGGACATAAAGGCAAGAGCAATGAGGCTGGTTAAAGAGTACAAACTTCCAGTTATAAGATCAAAAAATTCTGGGGATCTAAGGTACAGGTGATTAGAGTTAGCATGGTGATTAGAGTTAATAATACTGTATTATATACTTGAGAGCTATTAAGAGAGTAGATATTAAACATTCTCACCACAAAAAAGAAATAGTAATTATGTGCCCTGATGGTAGTTAGCCAGCTCTATGTTGGTTATCAGCTTGCAATATGTAAGTGTATCAAATCAACTGGTACACCTTAAACTTCCACAATGATATGTGTCAATTATATCTCAAAAAACCTGAGGGAAAACAGCAAGAGAACTGATCAGCTTCCAAGTCAGTGAACAAGAGAAGCACTGTATCTGTCACTTACTAGGACCATCCCTAGTCTTTCGATGGAGGCATTGGCTAGAGAAGAGCAGATGAACTGTAGGAGGCCCCTGGTGAGTCAGGGGTGAGGTTGGGCAACGTCAGGCTTCCTGTATGGTCACTGGGCAAGAGACCAAAGGATTGCATTGAGGTGATGGTGCAAATGTGCTATGTAGCATACCATATATGTAAGAAGGTGGGTGAACAAGGCATCAGTCCATTTTATTCAGGATAAGGTCTTAACAATGTCTTGAAAGGGCCTCATGTTGCCTTAGTTGAAGATGAGCCCCGGGACAGACAACTTGTGCCCCTGCTGGGCTCAGCCTTTCTCTGTGTAAAGAGCAGTCAGTGACCAGAGACCCGGACTAGTGACCTAACCTTATCTCATCCAGCTCATTTCCTTGAGTCTAATAGAGAGAGGGGTCTGGGGAGCTGGACGACTTGGGCCACCTCCTGGAGAGCACACTCAGCAGCCCCAATGGACCAGTGATCCCAGTCCCTGAGAAACCACTGAGGCACAGCAAAGGTCATAAAGGCAATCACAGGAGCCCTTTGATTTTAAAATACAGCTTAAGAAACAAAGTGAAATTCCGAGACTGAGCAGAACCAGCGTGGGCCTGAGGGCTGACACTTCCATAAGACACTCCTGGTGACCATGTCTACTCCAGGGTTCCTCCCTGAGCTGTGCTGTGGCTGGGCTGCAAGGTGGGAGCGCCGGCTCTGGTCCCACTCATCTATAGGCCCCCAAGGTGATCAGGAAATTGCAGACACCCAGGCTTGCAAGCATCAGGGCACACTGTGGATCTAGAAGTCCTTTGCCTGAACCGGGAGGGAGAAGAACGGGGCAGAAGAAGCAAAGACAGCCACAATCAGCCACATGTTATATCCTGGAGGGAGAAGAGCAGCAGGATTGTCCTCTTAATTAGTGGGTCAACTGAGACCAAGAAAATGACAGTAATTCCTTACAACGTCAGGAAGAACACCAGACACTTTAGAACTGGGGCTAAGGTACAACTGATAGGATTAATCGTTTTGTTTGGCTGCTGGGGAAGGGGATTTTGCTCAAAAAATGAGAATGGGGCCAGCCAGTACATGGGCGGTAAGAGATAACTATAAAAACAATCGCCATTAAGGACCGGACTTCATCCCACACTTAATTAGCAGTAAGAGAATTCAGCCAGCTGTCCAGCCAGCAAACATGTCTGCATCCTAATAGCCAACCACATGCTTAGTGCTGAATGATGCAGAATTCCCTACTCCTGTCTTCTTGGGAGGTTCTAGTTTAGGGATACAGACAGGACAGTTCATCCAGCATTGCTGATCTAAGGCAGACCCCACCACTTGTGCCCTTGAGCCATCCCTGCTCACTTCCTCAGAGTTTCCAGGCACTTGCCTGCCTCCTCCACACTTGCTGCATTCCCTGCCTGGGGAGCACTCTGGCTCTTCTCCACCTGACTCAGGTCTCTGCTCAGAGACGTCATCCTTACCCTCTCTAAGCAGAAATAGAGACCGAGATATAGAGAACAAGTGTATGCATACCAAGGGGGAAACAGAGGGTGGGAAGAATTGAAAGTGTGGGATTTATATATGCATACTATTGATACTATGTATAAAATAGATCACCAATGAGAACACATTGTGTAGCTCAAGGAACTCCACTCAATGCTCTGTGATGACCTAAATGGGAAGGTAATCCAAAAAAGAGGGATTGTTTATCTGTTTATTGTTTATCTGTTGTCTCTCCCTTCACTCGCTCCCCGACAGAAATTAAGTGCCATGAGAGTGGATGTTTCCCTGGCTCTGTGAACTGCTGCATACCTAGTGCCCAGCACAGGACCTGGCTGTACACAAGAACTAATGACCTCCTCTGAAAGACCTGCCTTGGTCCCACCCTCCAACCTGGTCACTCCTCTTCCTGGTTCCCCCAGTGCCCTGCATACAGCCAGGCCCATCTTTCTCCTCCCCATCAGCTTTCTCCTCCCCATCAGCTTTCTCCTCCCCACCATCTTTCTCCTCTCCTCCTCAGGGCAGAAGCCCATCTTATTCATCCTGGGTTCCCTGACTGGAGTATAGGGCAACAGCTGATACTCAAAAATGCCCGCTGACTCACTGGTGGAGCAGACTACAAAAAAAAAGTCTTTCTGAGGCAGAAAGCCTGTGGGGGAGAGGAAACAGGCAGAGACAGAGTAAATCAGGCCGTTCTCCAATGAGCCAGGAAGCAGGAATCACCCCCCTATACCAGCCTACAAGAGCAATGCCGAGGGGACAAGTCTGATGAGAAAGAAGAAATAAGTATGTATGGACAGGCAGTCATTGCCCAGGGAAGGAAGCGAACGGAAGAAACCTAGCAAAAGAAAATGAAAGCATTTTTTAAAAGCAGAACATATGTCAGTGAGCAGCGAAACAAATGTAGCAAAAACAGTTTCTGACCTGAAAATGAGTGAGGTCATCTCATTTTGCCTCCCCACTGGCCCCAGGGTCACTGCAGAGGTCTGGGGGGTTTTCTCAGGTGACAGCTTCACTGACCGCTGGAGCTGCAAATCTGGCAAAGCCCAAGGGGCAGGGGTCCCAAGACCGTGCTACCCACCTCTCCATTGGCATCACAGGCTGTGTGAGTGTAGAAGTAATCTTTATCTGTGCAGGCTGGCCGTGCTTTGCAGGTGGAGGATCCTTTCTCTAAATGGCAGAAGCAAGAACAAATATTTGAAGTGAAGAAAGCAGAGCTCTTGACCACTTGCACACGATGCTATAACACCCCAGACCCTGGGGTGAAGCACAGCACAGATCTTGCAGAAAGCAGACAGTGCTGCACACATACCTTCCCTTTGCCCGAGTGGCTTCATTTCCAGCCCCTGAAGACCTGTTCAGGTATCCGCTTTGCTTCCCTCCCTGATGCTGATGAGAAACCACTGGGCCTGCACTGTGGAGCAGGGCAGGGGAGGCGGGCTGGCCAGAGGACCACTGAGGGGGAAGGTGGCCGGAAGGAGCATCTGCAGATTTCTTACCACCAGCCCAATTCCCTGGAACCTGCCATCTTCCAGGTGCCTCAGAACCCTGACCGTGTGGGGTGGTTTTTCTACTCCTAAAGGGTTGAAGCAAAACCCTGTCCTAGGAAAGATTAGGACAGTGCCTCTGAATTTCCTCTTAATATGTGCCTAGAATGAAGGCCTCCCACCACTGCATTTCCTCATCTCCATTCAACCATCCTACACAAATAAAGTGATGGTTTAATCCCACTCTTTCCACTTTCTCCACCCACAGTCTTCACAGCGCTCTCTTTAAGCCTTGACCTGGACTTAATGAAAAATGTTATGAACTATCATTTTATTTACTTTACTTTCTGTGTGTTCTTATATCTAGGTTGGTTTTGCTTTAACGCTATGAACCCCTGGATAGAAACAACTGTTTCAATGAATCCCTCTTTATTTTTTAAATGGTGATAGTAAACTTTATTTTAAAATATTGATTACTTATTTGGTTGTGCCAGGTCTTAGCTGCAGCATGCAGGATCTTTAGTTGCGGCATGTGGGATCTAGTTCCCTGACCAGGGATCGAACCCAGGCCCCCTGCATTTCGAGCACAGAGTCTTAGACACTCGACCACCAGAGAAGTCCCTGAATCCCTCTTTAAATCAATGGATTTTACCTTTTTTTGAATTACAAATACTTTTCAGAGTTTGAAAAAAAAGAACTGTTTTCCTGTATCCTGAAAAATATACCTAATTCACACAATTTTTAAAATTAATTAATTTTAATTGGAGGTGAATTACTTTACAATATTGTAGTGGTTTTTGCCATACATTCACATGAATCAGCCATGGATGTACATGTGTTCCCCGTCCTGAACCCCCCCTCTCACCTCCCTCCCCATCCCATCCCTCAGGGTCATCCCAGTGCGCTGGCCCTGAGCACCCTGTCTCATGCATCAAACCTGGACTGGCGATCTATTTCACATATGATAACATACATGTTTCAATGCTATTCTCTCAAATCATCCCACCCTCGCCTTTTCCCACAGAGCCCAAAAGTCTGTTCTTTACATCTGTGTCTCTTTTGCTGTCTCACATATAGGGTCATTGTTACCACTTTTCTAAATTCTATATATATGCATTAATATACTGTATTGGTGTTTTTCTTTCTGACTTACTTCACTCTGTATAATAGGCTTCAGTTTCATCCACCTCATTAGAACTGATTCAAATGCATTCTTTATAATAGCTGAGTAATATTCCATTGTGTATATGTACCACAGCTTTCTTATCCATTCGTCTACCAATGGACATCTAGGTTGCTTCCATGTCCTGGCTATTATAAACAGTGCTTCGATGAACATTGGGGTACATATGTCTCTTTCAATTCTGGTTTCCTCGGTGTGTTTGCCCAGCAGTAGGATTGCTGGGCTGTATGGCAGTTCTATTTCCAGTGTTGTTTTTTTTTTTTTCCCCAGTTTTTTAAGGAATCTCTACACTGTTCCCCATAGTGGCTGTACTAGTTTGCATTCCTACCAACAGTGTAAGAAGGTTCCCTTTTCTCCGCATCCTCTAATTCATACAATTAAAAAAAAAATTTCCAGGGAATTCACTTTCTCCAGAGTGAAAACCACTGCTTTATAGAGTGCCGGGACAATACTGCTCCGACTGCTACTGTCCCTGGTATGACTGCTGTGTCGCCTGCAGGTAAGCAGGTGATGATGGTGAGACCTTCTCTCTCAATATTGCTTGATGAGCATTTTAGTAGAATGGAATGAGATTTTTAAGTCAGACAGATCTGGATTTGGATCCTGTGTAATCACTTAGTAGCTGTGTCACTTCTGGCAAGTTACTTAACCTCTCTGAACCTTTGTGCTCTCAACCTGTACAGCAAGAAGAGTAACATCTGCCTTGCTGGAATCAGCACATACCTGACACATTGTAAGTAGGAACTTGCTAAATGCTGGTAACTATTATCACCTGGATTTATAAGAAATCTTTTTGTTTGGTAACCATCATGGAACTTTTAATAAGGATTAAAGTTTCCCTTCTTTCCAGTTAAGGCTTATTTCTCAACTGGCCTTTTCTTCCCAAGGCAACAAATGAGTTGCTAGATCTGAGAATCTCCTAGTACTATGTTGTTGGTCTGCACTGGGGCCTCTTCTGTTCCCATCTTGTTATCCTGGGTGAGAGGAAGCTGCTGGCTGAGAAGCACCTGGGGTCTTCTGAGCTCATTTACTCGGTTAATAAGCAAGGGCCTATTTCAACATAAGGGAATCCAGGGACTCCTGGTTTTGACACACCCGGCCAGGAGAAATTTGGGGGGAGATGCTGAAAACAAATCAATTCCCAGGACCTTGCATATTAGATTTAGCAAATTGCAAGTTATGTGTTAGAAAGTGTGTTCCACATAAGCACCTTTCTCTGCTTGTCAAATATTTATTCAAACTGACACCCCAGCTCCAGGTTTCAGCAACAGGTCCAGCTGTTTACACATTGACTAAGGCTAGACGGGTTTTAACAAATGATTAACCCAAACGCTGAGCCAGACCTCACGTTCCTAGCTCAGGTTTCATCAAGGTGTTAAAACTGGGGACTGGTCAAGTTTGAAAGATTGGCCTAGATGTTTGGTGAGAAAATGAAAAGTGATTCCTGTAGGATTGGCCCTGGGCAAAACTGTATGAAGATAAAGTTTATTTTGGGGGGCTCCACCAGCTCTTTTTGCATCTTCTTCCCACCTCTGAAAGTATAACCTCATTCTGATCCTTTTTATCCAAAGAAAACATTTCCCCTGACCATTTAAGTACCTAATGAACACAAAACTCAGCTCTGACCCCAGCACAGACTCTGGGCAAATCCCTAACCTCTCTATTGTTGTTTAGTTGCTAAGTCAGATTTGACTCTTTGCGACCCCATGGACTGTAGCCTGCCGGGCTCCTCTGTCCATGGGATTTTCTAGGCAAGAAAAGTGGAATAGGTTGCCATTTCCTTCTCCAGGGGACCTTCTGACCCAGGGATCAAACCTGAGTTTCCTGAATTGGCAGGTAGGTTCTTTACCACTGAGTCACCAGGGAACCTCTCTGAGCTTCTGTTTATTCATTTGTAAATGAGGAAGTCATTCCTGCACTGTGCTATGAGTAATAAATGAGATCGTTTTGTAAACTATAAAGTGCTGGACCAGTGACTTCTTATTGTTACCTATACCCAGAGTGTGGTCACAGCAGAAGAGGACTGCTGGGACAGGCCTTAATGCAAATGAATAAATAAAACTAGTTCTTACTACATGCCAGACAGTGTTCTAAATTCTTTGTTTTCACCCATCCACACAATGACACTATGAGGCAGATACAATTATCATTCCCATTCTAGAGGTGAGAAAACTGAGGCACAGGCAAGTGACTTGCCCAAGGTGGCACAGCTAGTAAGTGGTGGAGCAGGGATCTGACCTGTAATGATTTCGTTCTTGGAGCCCATGCTCTGAAACACTATGCTATTCTACTAGGAAATGAGTCCCTAGTATTGAACATAGCACAGAGGAATTAACCCTAGTGATGAAATTTAAGCTATCAGTAACAAAGACACTTTCCATCAAGGCTTTGTCCTTGACATCTCCGCCCCCATCCACTCCTCATTACTCTAGGTCCTGGATATGGACAATGGCGGCTGCTGAAAGAAATCTGACTGTGGTCTCTGTCTCCAGCTCTTCCTTTCCTCATACCTTTTCCAAATGGCAACCAGAGTGGACTTCAAAAGTACAAGCCAGATTATGTCATTCTCCAGTTTTAAATTCTTTAATGTCTTCCACTGCTGATAGGATCAAATCCCAGTAGCAGTGGCACAGAAGGGTTCATCCATAACCTGTTCCCTGCCTACCCATTAGCCTTCGATGCTAATTCTCTCCAAGTAAGCTCCAGTGATGCTGAGTTATTCCTGGATCCCTGAGCCTTCTGGCCGTGGCTCCTTCCAGAACATCCTGCCTCCATCAAATCACCAACTCATCTTTCAAAACAGTTATCTTTCAAGGCCACATCTAGTGCAGCCTTTCCTCCCTCCCCAGAGAGGACGGACCACTCCCCTCTTTTGCTTCCACCACCACACATTACACTCAACACTCCTATTTCAGCACCTCCTGTACCAAGGAGTTACTTCACTTGGTGTTTTTTTTAAACCACGTTTCCACTTTTAACAGAAGCTGGAGGGCAGGTTCCAGCTCTAACCCCAGCCCAAGCCCTGGCACTCAGCTTGGTAAGCACTTGGAATATATTTACAAACAAAAGGCTAGCTGGTCACAGGGTCTCCTGTCACTCCCTTCATGTACATTGCACCAGAGGCTCTCATCATACTCTGCATTTTTGAAATCTCCCACCGACTCTGTATTCTGGAAGAATCAAGTCCCCAAGAAATTAAATGCTCTTTGTACCCCTGAGTTGAACATATTCTTCATAGTAAAAACTCACTTTCCAGTCAAAGGGGTGGATTGAGAAATCAATGGCAAAAGAAGACTAGATGGCAAGAATATAAACTCCCAAAGTAATACTTTTAGAACAGCTCTGTGGATAGACATCCATTTACATAGTGCTGATCAAAACACCCATAGGTATTTTTTCTAGAACCACCTTGCCCTTCAAATCCTGTACTACAGCCGGGCTGGAAAGGGAGCCGGAGAAAATGACTAACAAAGACTGCTATTGACAGAGCAGGGAAGAGAAATAAGAAATTCAAGTGAAAAAACAGGAATTTAGACTTAAAGATAAAAACTTCCCCTAAGAGCTAAACATCTCTGTTGTTGCTGAAAACTACACTCATTGGGCAAGATCTGAGTAGATAAATAGGACTTTTGTTTTAGGATTGGTGTAGAAATAAGCAGTTCACAAGGTCAGTGGCTGGTCTTGGCTGAGCAATCATGTACTGTAATGCGTGTGCAAAGGGCGGGTGTGTCTGTGTAAAGATAGGGGGGAGGTCTGCTTAAGAGAGGGCCTTGAGCTCGGTTTATGTATATTGTTGTTTACTTCCTAAGATGTGTCTGACTCTTTTGCCACCCCATGGACAATAGCCTACCAGGCTCCTCTGTCCATGGGATTTCCCAGGCAAGAGTACTGGAGTGGGTTGCCATATCCTTCTCCAGGGGATCTGCCCAAGCCAGGGATCAAACCTTCATCTCTTGCCTTGGCAGACAGGTTCTTTACCACTGAGCCATCAGGGGAGCCTGGATTTGTATATAGTTCTGTGTGAAAAAGGAAAACTGGAATAGTTATGAGCATTTGCAGGGGAAGGGAGAGGATTCTTTCTCTCTCCCTATCTGTTTCAGAACCTGTCTTGGAGATTGGTCCCTGGGCTATTGTCTGAGCACAGGGACCTCTGGGGACACTGCCCATCTTATACCAGAGCCCTGCTACTCCCAAGATCCTCTCAAGTAGCTAGGTTCCATTTCTCAAGTTGGGCTGCTTCAGGAAGTTATTCAGGGACTGCAGAAATAGGCTGCTATTCGCTGTCATCTTATCTTCCTTAAGAGGAGTGGTTGTTTTCAAACTGTGTTCCAAGGAATCCTGGATTTTTTGACAAGGCCTGCTTTAAATTCAGTGGATGCTTTGAGTTCAATGCATAAAAGATTATAGCTTCTTGCTATCAAAATGTTTTACACATCAATACAACCTCATGGCTCTTCTAAATTAACTGATAATAATTGTTATAAACTTAAAAACATAAATTTATACCTCTTTATCTACTGTATATAATATTTATAATCTTATTTAAGGTTTTATTAAAAAACAAAAAACAATTGCAACCCCTTTCCCTAGCTTTTCTAATTCCTCTAATTCTGAGCTGCTTTTTCTTTTTGCTATGGTACCCTGCACTTTTTGCTGTCTAATATACAATACACTTTATTACATATTTATTATTTAGTTATTATAGTTATTACTTATTCCATTTACATTCCAGGATGTAAATTCTATGAAGACAGAAAGTGAAAATATTAGTCGCTCATTCGTGTCTGACTCTTTGCCACCCCATGGACTGCAGCCTGCCAGGTTCCTTGTCCATGTAATTCTCCGCAAGAATACTGGAGTGGGCTGCCATTCCCTTCTCCAGAGGCTCTTCCTGACCCAGGAATCGAACCCAGGTCTCCTACATTGCAAGCAGATATTTTACTAACTGAGCTACCAGGGAAGAGCATGAAGACGGGGATCCTTATCTAATTTGTTTACTGATGTATTCCAAACACCTAGAATAAGGCCTGGCAGATAGTAATGGCTTGATAAATACTTATTGAATGATTTCATTTCAAGAGTGATTGGTGGATTAGCCAGGCTCTTCCAGGGCCCAGAAAACAAGGGCTCTAGAAGAATCATCTTCAGCTTGGCTGAAAGGGTGGCTCCACTTCCTGTTCATCTCTGTATATATGTTGGTACCTCCCCCCGCCCCACCCTACCCCACCCCTAACCCCCCTGCCCCCCACCCCGCCCCCACCCCGGCCCCACCGCTCCTGAAACACCAAACTCTTCCTGCCCTCACCTGAATATTTGTCAGGGTCACACTGGTGACAGGAAGTTTCTCCCTTATTGGAATAAAAGTTGGCTGGGCATAGTTTGCAGGAAGAGGAGCCCTGCTGGTCTGCGTACGTGCCAGGTTTGCAGGGGAAGCATTCTGAAGTGTAGGCCACCCCTGGGGAGGAAGAACCACACAGAAAGGCAAGGATTGAGCCTGGAGACTGAGGGCTGTGGGGACTAACCCCACCCTCCCTGCAGAAGTCAGCATCAGACCCCAGACCCAACCCCACTGTCTACAATCCATACCTGTTATGGCAATGTTTCTCACCAGCACGGGCTTGGAGACTTTGGACCACACTGAGAAGGCTGTGGTTCTCCAGTAGAGAACGTTATTGCCTCGATTTAGCTCGACCTAAAAACCACAAACAGGAAAGAGTTCACTCACAGAGACAGATGCTGCTGGTCCATTGCATCAGCCTCCTGGAGGGACCCCTCCTGTTGCAGCCTGCATGGCAGCTCCTCTTCTGCTCCTCTCCCTCCGCCTCCTCAGCATTGCCCTTCTGCCCCCTTGGCTCAGTTCCTCGCTCCTCCGAAGCCTCCTCCTCCAACTCTCTCAATGTCCTCTCCCTTGTCTCCCTCAATCACATATATCATGAGCATTTCTGCGGTGAGACCAATGAAGGGACCTGAAGATACTGACAACAGCAAGGCGGAATCTCCCTCCTTTTTCTTCTCTGGTTCTGTTCATCCATGCCCAGCCCCAGGAACTGGGCCCTTTAAACCTGCAGAGCTCTGGTCCTTGGGATCAAGCCAGAGGATCGAGTCAGTTCACATCCATATTATGTCAACTCACGAGAGAAACTACAGCATCCTCATGTTGTCAGGCTCCTGCCCTCCAAGGAGAGAAGGGTGGAGGCCCAGACTGGGAGGAAGAGGCCTTTGTTCCTTGGTCCCTTTTCTGGGGTCTCTAGGGAGAGGGCTGCTCTGATACTCACACTGTGAAATTCCCATCCTTTCTCTGTGGTTTTCATCCACCTCGAGTCATCTGCATTGGGCTGGCACTGGTCATTCTGAACCTGAGGCAGCAGGAATTTAAGATCAGAGTCTCAGCTTTATAAGGAAACAAGTGTCTTACCCCACAAAGCACCAGCCCTCCACAGGGTCCCTCTTATGGAAGAAAGACAGCTCAGAACTCATGATCCTTGAAGTAGGGCAGGAGCTAGTTAACACACACAGGATGTCAGTACATTGACACTAAAGAAATGTTGCAGAACTCAGAGCTATTTTCATGTCAGAACACGGGAAAGCACCTAGGACTCTCCCAGACTGTACTGTTCCCCACCAGCATCCTTTGACTTCCATCTTTTCTTTAACTCTTGAAGCTTCAGCTCATTTTGACCACAGTTCTCTCCAGAGGGAAAAACGACTGTGAAAATTTCCCAAGCGGGACTGTGTGTGATTTCTGTAAATGCATCTGAGCCTTATGGGGTCTTTATCTCCCACCTTCCCCTGCCCCCCAGCCAGGGGCTTACAAAAAACTCGAAGATGATGCTAGAGTCTGGGTAGTAGTATTCAAAGTTAACAGTGCCGGACTGCTTCAGGTTGACGGCATACATCAGCGTGGCCGTGCACTCGTCTGTGTTGGAGGCGATATAGTCTCCCAGCGGAACCCACTTGGACCTGTGAGGAAATGGGAGCCAAGCTCACAGTCAGGAGGCCAGCCCACCAGGGCTTGCGCGATCTCAGGTCTCATGTCCTGCTAGGTCTCTGCAGAATTTCAGACTTGTGATTCATAAGCGGAAGCTTACACCTGAAAATGTTCAGTGAAGAATGACGTCTGGGTCAAGGAGCCTGGAGGTACAGCCAAGGGGCGGTCAGGTAGGTGCACCCCCACATTATACAGAACTACCCAGAAGGCAGACGGCAGGCAATATTGTGCAGGTGAGGAGTGGGGGGGTGTGGGGTAGATAACATTTATTGGTTGCTTATTATCGCCCAGATAATGAACTACATATTTTGTGTTCATGATTTCTTTTTATCAGTAAGAGGAAGTGCAATTTTGTCCCCATTTAATGGATAGAAGACTGAGGCTTGTTGAGTGTCTTGCCCAATATAACACAGCCAGCAAGTGACAGGGCTGAGATTCAAACCCAGGTTTGCCTAATTCAAAGTTGTCAAAGAAAGTCGATAAAGCTGTTTTGTAGAACTCAGAAATCTATCCAGTCTAATCCGTTTTTTGTTTGTTTGTTTGTTTGTTTTTTAATGTCCACTTTTAGATACTACTAGGAACTGGTTTTATGGGAAGGGGGAAGGGAGAAGGGATGTTGATTTTATTTTCTAAATATCTCTATTCTGTCTACCCTACCCAAGGGCTCTCCTTTTCCTCCCCAAATACCCTTCAGCTCTGAATCAATCCCAACCCACCTTCCAGCATCGACCTGCCTCCTCCAATCCCTTCTCCACGGTGTGGCTGGAGGGAGCCTCCAGAACAAAAATCAGCCCGTACCACTTCCCTGCCTGACACTGCGGCTGTGTCGCCCCCAGTTGCACTCAGTCTGTGGCTCCCTGTTGCCCTCAGGATAGTTTACAAACCCTTCACCCACTCTCTATACTCACCCTACAGAATTTCTTTCAATTCTTCTGCGAAACTTTCTCTCACCTCTGGGTCTTCCCATGCACTGTTCTCTCCTTCAACAAACTTCCTCCTCCCTCCACCTAAAATTCCTGCTCATGTCTCAGAATAAATGTCACCTAATCTGAGAAGTCCGCCTTGCCCTGCTTGTGCTACGTGTGCATTCAGCTCTTACTCTTTCCCTCTCATGATCACAGTTCAGTTCAGTTCAGTCGCTCAGTCATGTCCGACTCTTTGAGACCCCATGAACCACAGCACGCCAGGCCTCCCTGTCCATCACCAACTCCCGGAGTTGACCCAAACGCACGTCCATCGAGTCGATGATGCCATCCAGCCATCTCATCCTCTGTCGTCCCCTTCTCCTCCTGCCTTCAATCTTTCCCAGAATCAGGGTCTTTTCCAATGAGTCAGCTCTTTGCGTCAGGTGGCCAAAGTATTGGAGTTTCAGCTTCAACATCAGTCTTTCCAATGAACACCCAGGACTGATCTCCTTTAGGATGGACTGGTTGGATCTCCTTGCAGTCCAAGGGACTCTCAAGAGTCTTCAACACCACAGTTCAAAAGCATCAATTCTTCAGTGCTCAGCTTTCTTTATAGTCTAACTCTCATATCCATACATGACCACTGGAAAAAGCATAGCCTTGACTAGATGGACCTTTGTTGACAAAGTAATGTCTTTTAATATGCTGTCTAGGTTGGTCATAACTCTCCTTCCAAGGAGTAAAATCCTATTGTATTTCATTTAAATATGTGAAATATCCAAGACCTGCCACCTTGTTTAAGAAATGCAACACAGGGATTTCTCAGGTGGTCCAGTGGTTAAGAATTCACCTCCCAATGCAGGTGATGTGGGTTGGATCCCTGGTCAGGGAACTAAGATCCCACATGCTGCAGAGCAACTAGCCCATACTCCACAACTACTGAGCCCATGATCTCTGGAGCCCATGTGCCACAATTAGAGAGTTGGTGGGCCACAGTGAAAGATCCCACATGACCCAGTGAAGATTCTGTGTGCCACATTTAAGACCCAATGCAGCCAAATAAACAAACAAGTATTTTAAAAAAGAAATAAATGCAACACAGCAGAAGCCTTCGTGTTCCCCTAGCTAGTTTCAACCCCATCTACATCACACAAGCCTTTTCCCACTGCCAAGTAACCACTTTCTGGAATTTGGTGCTTAATAGCCCCTTGTGGTTCTCTGCCCTTTACTCATTGTGTATGTATCTCTCAACAATATACTGTATGATATTGCTTTGCCTATTTTTAAACCTGTGTAAATGGTATCATACTCATGGATTCTGAAACTTGCTTTTCTTTCTTCAACATGTATAATGATCAAGGGATTCGTCGATATTCACGGATGAATAAAAGCTCTTCTTTCATTTTCACTAGCATATAAGATTGCTTTCTACGGTTCACCCACATGTATTTATGCACTACTTGTTGATGGGCATTTAGGTTGTTTCCAATTTTTTGATTTGTGCACACTCTTTTAGGAATATTCTGGCACTGGTCTCCTCCTACACGTGTCTGAAGCCTGGCTGGGGAATGGGGTTGGTGAGTAGAACCACTGGGTCACAGGGTTTGTGAACCTCCAACTTTACCAGCTACAGCTATGTTATGCCCCAGAGTAGATGTTATCAACTACACCCACCGGCAGAAAACTCCTGTTGCTCCGCATCCTCCCCACATTTAGAATGGTCAGACTTTACATTGTTGCTAGTATGATATGATAGAACACTGGTGTCTCCCTGGGCTTTAAACCTTATTTCCTTGATTATTAATGAGGTTGAACATCTTATCGCATCTCTTCTGATCACACTTTAATTCTTCTTGAATTGCTTATCTTCCTGCCTGGCTTGTTGATGCCGTGAGGGCAGAGACCAAACTTAATTTGCTCACTTCTGTGTCATCAGCACCAAGCCATGGATCTGGCGTGAGAGAGGGACTCAGGGCATTAAACAGATGAATGTAAGAGACGGTGATCAAAGACAATTGTGCTATTTCACTGCTCTGCCTGAGACCAGCCCTGGTCGCCAATGACTAATAATGACCAGGTAAGGTTCCAAATCCTCATCACCGATTCAATGGGCATGAGTCTGAGCAAGCTCCAGGAGATGGTGAAGGACAGGGAAGCCTGGCGGGCTGCAGTCCATGAGGACGCAAAGAGTCGGACATCACCGAGCGACTGAACAATGATAAGGGAACCTCAGATTAGTTCACTGTTTTCCCCCTGTGTTTGTCAGAATAATATGGTACTTCCAGCTCTTCAACAGTTAGTGTTATTCTCAAGTGAAAACATATCCAAAATGCCTCAGCTGAGCTCATTCAAGATACCCAGCTAACCTAATGGTATTGATTTCTCCTTGTTAAAAGAGACAGCACTTAAAGCTGATGTGCTCCACGGCATCAGCTATAAATAACTCCTGAAGGTGGATGAATAATTAAAAGATGCCATAAGTGGGTTACATTTGCAAAATGCATTACAATTCTGACTTTTGTCAGAGCTTTTCCTAGTGAAGATCATTTCATGTTTAATAATAACAATCTGTCTTGATTTATTTCTAATGCCAGGAATCACTCCAAATCTTTCCAAGATTGCAAATCTTTCCAAGTATCATCTCATTTCCACCTTGCATGCATACATGCTAAGTTGCTTCAGTCATGTCCGACTGCGATGCTATGGACTATATAGTCCACCAGGATCCTCTGTCCATGGGACTTTCCAGGCAAGACTACTGAAGTAAATTGCCATTTCCTCCTCTAGGGGATTTTCCTGACCAAGAGATTGAACAACGTGTCTTCTTGTGTCTCCTGCACTGTAGACTTATTCTTACCATTGAGCCACTGGGGAAGCCCTTTGACTCATAATACTGAACTCTAAAATAACATAAACATTGGACTGTTAAAAGACCTGCTGCCTGGCTCAGACAGTGGTGCTTCTAGGATATTTAAGTATAGGAATGGGACATATTGCTCTAACTTTTAAAAATTCATGTGTAATACAATTAATTTTTTTATCCTTTTGATTGGGTATAAGAGAAACTTTCATGTACTTTTCTCCTATATTCCTTGTCAATATTTAACAAAGAGTAGTGGACGATTGTCTTTTACATCCATGCAACCCCCCCAACTTTTCCTCTCTAAGACCCAAGTATTGTCTTGAACACACTAAATGTTATTTGAAGGCGGTAGCATGGGGCAGTGAAAGCTTGGGACTGAGGATGAATTCTAGTCTCCCCAGTTGTAAGCTGGATAACAAAGGACAAGTCATTTAACCTCTCTGAGCCTCCAGTTCCAAATCTGTGTAATGAGAACAATAATACCTGTTTCACCCTCACAAGGGTTCTCGTGAGGATTAGAAAAAATAATGTATGCAAAGCATCTGGAATAGTGCCTGAACCAAGGCACATCATATAATTCTTATCCTTAGAATTAAATATGTAAAGATTGGGTAAGGGCAGCTCACCCATTCTGTAAGCACCTTGGACTGAGTTTTTCAATTACTGAAAAGATCCTCTTCTGAGCTGGAGAATTCTCTGGTCACCAGGGTCTCAAAGTGTTTGGAACATCTCAGCCATGACTGACCAAAGCTCTGGTCCTACTTTATCTCCCCAAACCCATAAACTTAGGATTAGGAGACCAGATTTAGAAGTTGACACCAAAGCCAGGAAGATACTCGAGGCTTTGCACAGAGTGTTGCAATCAAATTAAGGAAGTGTTTTGGCTGACCCAAAATTCCATGGTAGAATTCAACTGGATTTTGTCCTAAACAGACTGGGCCATTTGACCCTTGTGCATCTTATCAACGTCTATCTCCTGGTGGTTTTCACCTGTCACAAGTGCTTATCAGTCGCTGGTAAGCTTAGGTCAGTAAGGCTGGGCTGAGTGGGCAGCACATCCAGCAGTCCAGGGGGGCCCTGCTCCAGCCCTCACCCCAAGGAGAAGGAGAGGAGGCTGTGGAGTGCTCTCTGCAGCCCCTTCCCCAGCATGGGGAGCAGGGAGGTAAGGGAGGTGAGGGGCTAAGGGGGAGGGGCAGGGGGAGAGGAGCGACTCACGAAGTACAGTTTTCGGTGGACTCCAAGGTGCTGTCCTCGATCTCCATGTTGGTTGAGAGGCTGGCAAAGCCATGGGGCAGTTCATCCCACTCATCGAACCGGATGCCTGTGCCAAGGGAGTAGCGACCCTCAGCACACGGCTTACACGACTGGTCCTTCATGTCCAGAAACTCCCCAGCTTTGCAAGAGAAGGCTGGAACACAAGAGCGGGGACAAGGACAGGTGGTGAGGCTGCTGCCACCTAGAAGTGGGCGGGTGTGGGCATCCTAGAGGGAGGAGCAGAGGATGGAGACCTAAGGGTTTCACACACTAAGAGCCATGGTGCATCTTCTATGACCCCGCTTGCATGGACTGTCCAGATTAGGCAAATCCATAGAGACAGAAAGTAGATCTGTGGCACCAGGGACTTGGGGGAGGGGGCATGGGGAGAGATGGCTAATGGATATGAAGTTTCTTTCTGGGGTGATAAAAATATTCTGAGATTAGATAGTGGTGATAATTATGTAATTCTGTGAATAGTCTAAAAACCATTGAATTTTAGAACTTACAGGGGTGAATCATCATTGATTTATCTATTGGCTGTGCCATATGGCTTGTGGGATCTTAGTTTCTCCACCAGAGATTGAACCATAAAAGCATGGAGTCCTAACCACTGGACTCCCAAGGAATTCCCAAAGCTGTTATTTAAAAAAAAAAAAAAAGACGTAGGACCTTGTTGCAGCATTTTGGGCTATTCTTCTCATTTCCTCAGCCATTCTGAGAGCTCCCCAGTAAAAGAGGGTACCAGAGTCTCTCGTTCTGACCCCTCTGAAGGGCGCCTGGCGTTTCGGCCTTGGATTTCCTGTTGTCTCTGGCCTCTGTCTTCTCCTTTCTGGTCCCACTGGCACCATGCTGGTTGGGATTACTGTGATCTGTTAGGTGAGCTCAACCATTGCAACGTCCTCCTAACGAGTTGCCTATTTCTTGTTTTTGCTGATTCTGTGGTCAGAAGTATCTTTCTAAAATACTGATACATACTTATTTCTTTTTAAAATTTATTTATGTGTAGCTGCACTGGGTCTTTATCTCTCTCGTGGCCGCGAGCTGGGGCAACTCTTCTAGTGGTGGTGCATGGATTCTCATTGCAGTGGCTTCTCTTGCTGCAGAGCATGGGGTCCAGGCAAGCAGACTTCAGTAGTTGAAGTGCAAGGGCTCAGTAGTTGTGGTGCACAGGCTTAGTTGCCTTGCAGCATGTGGGATCTTCCCAGTCCAGGGATTGAACCCATGACCCCTGCATTGGCAGGTGGATTCCTAACCACTGAACCACCAGAGAAGCCCATACTATTATTTCTGTTATTTAAAAAATAATCAGGCACCACCCACCAACTTTTGGTTACAGACTTAAGCTCTCAATTTGGCACTCAAAGTCTTTTACAATTTTCCCCCAACCTAACCCCAACTGGCTTAATCTTGCACTCCAGACCCTCCTCTACCCCACTCCCATCCATCCCCTCCCTGTGTTGTCTCCACCTCAGGCCACATCCTCTTTTCTGAATGTGTCTGATGTCTCCCACCTCCAAGCTTTTGCTTGAGTGGTTCACCCAGCTGTTCCTGATCCCTAAGCATCCATAGGCCCATTCTTTTCACCTCATCTAACACATCATACTGATGTGTGCCTCCTACCAGGCTCTGAGCTCCTCCAGGCATGGTGGCTCAGCAACCGGCACAGCCACAGCAGGACCTCCCCTAAGGTTTGCTGAAAAAATGAATGGATAAACGGATGTCTGCTCCTCCCACCAGACTGTACGCTTCTGAAGGCAGAGGCTGTGCCTTATTTATCTTTGTGGTTCACATCGCAGGTGCACATATTAAGAACACTGGCCAAGTTTACTGAAGATGGCTGATTTGTTTCTGTTAATACTCAGATCTTAGCAATATCCATTTATTGATTTAACAAGTATTTATTTGCTCACCTACTGAATCAGGCACTAGGCTAAGCATATTTTAGATTTTAAATGCCCCCAATCTCCTTTCCAAATCATCAAAGATTCCTTGAGTCTAGTTCCTGATCTTTATTGTTAAAAATAAAAAATATTTTGTTTTTGCCTTTTCTAAAAGGAACAGCACAGGGAAAATAGCTGCTAGTGATAGGAAAGTTGTAGCTACAGAGTCCTAGAGGAGGGAATAGGAGCTGCAGGCAAGTCACTGCCTTTCCGGTTGCATGGTCAGCTCCCCAATCAGGGAACATTCTTGTTCCCTGAAGTGATGCCCAGTGCATTTTAAAGATCTGTCTCTGCAGAAATTTATCTTCTCTGGCTTCCTTTTCAAGAACGACTGCAAATCACAGTCTTTCCTAATGAGTGACTGTGGCTGGAGAGTGTAGACTGGAGAGAAATGCACAGACCAGAACAGAAAATGTATGCAAACAGAGAAAAATATCTAAGTGACACACAGCTGGAATGATTTTTACTTTATACTGTGATGGGATTTAAATTTGAAAAGAAAAATAAATTGAGATTCCCATCCATGAAATAGCACTCCTGCACCAAATCTCAGGATTTGGTGGATGGGGAGGCAGGGGTGGGGAGATCTGATTCCTTGAGGCAGCCGCACTGTCAGGAAGGGCCTAACTCGGATGGTAGGGGGCTTGGGGCAGAGGCCAAAGCTGAGAGGCAGGACTGCTTACAGCACTCGGTGCCCTTGACGGGGTCGGGGAGGCTGGTACACAGGCCCGGGGTGTGCGGCACGGCGACCCTCCACCTGGAACCTGTGCTGTCACACGCGGTGTACTCATAGTGGTACTCAGACTGCAGGGGAGAGAAGGGGCAAAGTATGCATTAGCATCTGTCAGACATTAACAGCTTCCCACCTACTTCCTGTCCAGCCAGAAGGCTACTGACACTCACCATCACAGTAATGGGCCCTGGGCCCCAGGGGAGGGGGTTGCTACAGGAAGGGGCAAGGCATCGTGGAGCTGAAATGATCCTTATCAAGAACATACAGGGCCTATATGGCCATTTTGATCATTCCTCTCCACCAGCCATGGTCTAGTCCCTAAAACCGCCACCGCCCCCCATCCCCCCGCCCGCTTTTTCATGTCTCTCTGCTGTTGTGTATAAATAATGTCCTATTAGGCCAGAGCAATGTGAGAAGGTGACTAAAGAACAGGCTAGAAATAGGTGGATTTTTTCTTGTCCCAAACTGCAGAATTTACAAACACGGACCGGCCCATGAAAAATTACAAAGGATTGTCACAAAAGCTGTATTTCTATTTCCCCTGATTTCCCTACATTCTTCATGCTCTCTTCTGCCCTGAAAAAACTATGAATTCCTGCCTCAAATTTTATGAAAACATCATATTTAGCCCAGGCAGGTGATGGGTTCTCATCACATCAGCCTGCTGCTGCTGCTGCTAAGTCGCTTCAGTCGTGTCCGACTCTGTGCGACCCCATAGACGGCAGCCCACCAGGCTCTGCCGTCCCTGGGATTCTCCAGACAAAAGCACTGGAGTGGGTTGCCATTTCCTTCTCCAATGCATGAAAGTGAAAGTGAAGTCGCTCAGTCATGTCTGACTCTTCTCGACCCCATGGGCTGTATTCACACCTAATTTCTCTGTGCAGTGAAAACTCATAGTTCACCTGATCTAAGAATAAACTGAATAACAACAACAAAACAGCCAAATCAAGCATATTAAATAAAACAAGAAGCACTGCAACAAAAATCACAGAAAGCACTACTTGGGAAAAAGAAAGCACAATAGCTGTGGCAAATACTCAAAACATTTCTTACTCTTTTAAATCTTGTCACAAACAACAGGCCACAGAATTAATGTGACTTTGGCTTTGACAAGCATTTCACAATCCTCACTTAACCAAAAACTATATTCAAGCCCTAAAGTACTTTGTATTACTGTATCCATAAGAAAAATAGAATTAATGTCCCCCTTCTACCCATATGGAAGGATGATTGCACATAAATGCAATGTAAGGAGTGGAGCTGGGGCTAAAACTGAGACAGTTTGAAGTGGGCTAACCTAAGAATTCATCAGAATCAAAAGGAGAAATCTGTACTTTTGGGAAGGGGTAAATAGACTTCATTTCATCTCTTCTAAGATGCATATTTCTTTCATATTTTAACACCTATGAAATCAAGTTGTGGCTTATACCCGACACAATAAGGAAGCACTGTGTCATGTTTTACGGAGAAGGCAATGGCATCCCACTCCAGTACTCTTGCCTGGAAAATCCCATGGACGGAGGAGCCTGGTAGGCTGCAGTCCATGGGGCTGCTAAGTCGGACACGACTGAGTGACTTCACTTTCACTTTTCACTTTCATGCATTGGAGAAGGAAATGGCAACCCACTCCAGTGTTCTTGCCTGGAGAATCCCAGGGACGGGGCAGCCTGGTGGGTTGCCGTCTATGGGGTCGCACACAGTCGGACACAACTGAAGCGACTTAGCAGCAGCAGCAGTGTCATGTTTTAATTGATGGGGTTTTCCTTTCTTTTCGGAACATAAAAGCTGGTGTGCCTTACAAGCTGTTATTTCAGACTTGTGGATATGTGGTAAACCTTGCTTTTGATCTGTACTTTAAGAAACTTAGGGTAATGAGAGAAAAATCTTAGAGCTCCATTTCTATTGTCTTTTATTATAAATATAATTTACCAAATATCTATTGTCTGTCCAGCACTTAGAGGTACTAGAGGTTGTGCCCAGCATGGCTCAGGACAGCAAAGTGTAAACTGGGCATTTTTATCCAGAGGGAGAAGATGCAAAGGAGAAGGAGGAGCTGGGGGGATTGTGAGTCTAATTTAGGATGAGAAGCTTTGACTTTAGATCAGATGTCAGTGTCATCTAGGAAAGAAAGAACACCTGGGTGGGAATTCTTTGTGCCCTTGGGCTACCATCACTCTGGGTCTCTTTTTTCTTTTAATTCCACTCTTTTCTTTATCCCAGAGGACTCTGAGGACGAATAAGGAAACTATTTTCAATTTCGGGTCTAAAAATGATATTCTCCAAAGGATTTTGCTGTAAGAAAGAGGGGTAAGATCCACAGTATGTAAATTACATAGAATTGAGTGAACCAGGCAGAAAAGATTCATGTTCTGCCTGTGAATGTAATTATGCCTGTCATTTGCATGGTGCTTTTACACCATTTCATTTGATCTTCAAACTCCCCAGAAGGCAAACAGAGCAGGGGGTGTTTCCTCCATTGCACAGATGACAAAACACTCCCCATGGGGTGAAATGGCTTTGTCCAAGGTCACACAGAGCTAGAACCCAGGCCTTCCTACCAGGAATCCTTCACTCTCGGAAGTCCCATCAAACACAATCTCGCGCAGGGCCAAATTTAACAGCCAAATCTAAAAATTAACTAAGACAGTATTGGTTGTCTGCCAGCAGCCAGGGTCTCTTCTGAGGCCTGATAATTAGTGTTAAAACATCAAATCTGTTCGAGCAGATCATTTCAGTCACTCTGACTGCATTTGGCCTGTTGGAGACTCAAGAGCCACGTCTGCCTCTGCGGCGTCTCTCATTTGGTGTCCCCTGTGTCCCACTTGGGTGGGAGGTTTGCTGGGAAAATGGTGGTTCCGGGCCTTAGAAAATTTCCCTTCAATATGTGCTAATTTACTTCATGTCCCTTGGGGATATTCACACCATCCAACGCAGGTGGCTCTGCTGCAGCTGTTTCAGATCTGAGCTATAGTTGATCTCACCATCCAAGACGTCGGCTTAGACAGAGATATAATTGGCAGGACTCCTCAATTATATTCAGAGTTTTATGAACAAATCAATTCCCCAACACAACCTCAGTTTACCTAGTGACCTGACTTGGAGAGCATACGGTCTACATAATATGCAGATTCACAAAGGAGACACATGCATACATTTTTTAAAACATGGATTTTAATCTTTCTTTTTTTAATTTGGCTTTTTAGAAAAAAATCATTTAAAAATTCTGAATTTTATTTTATATTTGGTAGCACTGCACAGCATGTGGGATCTTAGTTCCCTGACCAGGGAGCAAATCCACGCTCCCTGCAGTGGAAGCACTGAGTCTTAACCTCTGGACCACCAGGGAGTTCCCAGGAGACACTCAAATAGATCTCATTCGTATGTCCAGCATATAATTCTTTGCTCTCCCCAGGCACAATGACATGACATGTCCCCAAGTCACAATTTTAAATGGGACACAGGAGGAACATATGACCTAGCTGCCTAGAAGTAACCTTTGCCAAAGCAGAGCTGAAAAGACAGAGATGGCCAGCTACAACTGTCTGAGGGACAAGCTCTAGGTGATTAGGGGGTGGCAAGGTCTAGTGTTTCACTGGCCTTCTTTCTGACAGGGAATTTCTCCATCCCGACTGGCTGAGGACACTGCCAACAGGTGGCCCAGACTAACTGGAGAATCCAAGGACTGCTCCCCAAACAGGCCTCCAGGGGTTAACATCGGGGATACAGCCCAGGCTGTTAAGGTCCTGAGGCCATGAGAGCTCAGTGAGCTGCTAAAACAAGCAGTCAGAGAGACTAAGAACAAATGGCTTAGCTGGACATTTGACGCTCTGGGCCTCAGTCTTCTCATTTGTAAAATGAGGAAGTTGGACTTAGGTGATTTCAAACATCTAAGATTCCTTCCAGTTCCAATACCTTATTACTTCACATACGCACATTGCACACATTTCACATATGCACATATGCACATTGCTATGTGCATGAAAATCTGTTTTTCTTTCCATCTTTCCCCCTCTTCTTTCAAAATGGCATGTCTCAGTTTTTAAAGTAATTATCAAAGTAAGAAATGTTAATTGTAGAAACTATGAAAATACAGGCTAGAATTAAAAAGAAAATTAAAATCTTCCAAAAGCCTACCAAGCAGAGATCAATACTTCTAACATTTTATTACATTTCTTTACAGATTTTTTTATATGTGCATATGCATTTATTGGGGCTTCCCAGGTGGAGCTAGTGGTAAAGAACCCGCCTGCCAGTGCGGGTAGATGTAACAGACATGGGTTTGATCCCTGGCTCAGGAAGATCCCCTGGAGAAGGAAATGGCAACCCACTCCAGTATTCTTGCCTGGAGAGTCCCACAGACTGACAGCCTGGTAGGCTACAGTCCGTGGGGTCCCAAGAGTCAGGCATGACTTAGCAATTAAACCACCATAGCTGAAATCATACAATATATGCATTTACTGATTTGTCTGCTTTTGGCTGTGCTGAGTCTTCGTTGCTTTGCAGGGACTACTCTTCATTGCGGCACGAGGGTTTCTCTTGCTGTGGCACATGGGCTTGGGGACCTGTGGGCTTCAGTAGTTGCTGCACAGAGGTTAGTTGCTCTGCAGCATATGGATTCTTCCTGGAACAAGGATTGAACCTGTATGCCCTGCATTGACAGGCGGATTCTTATCCACTGAGCCACCAGGGAAGTCCATGCATATGCATTTTTAAAACAAAATGAAGATCCCATGATATGTAGTTTCTTCTTCTGACTTTTTTTTTTTTTTTTTTACATTTTAGGTCACGAGCATGCTCCTGTGTCTTTAAGGTTGCACCACAGTTGCTCTAACCATTCTCCTGTTACAGGTCATTGAGTTTTGTCCAATTTTTCCTTATTTTAGATAGCACTACAATGAAGCTTTATGTGTATCTTTGATTATTTCCTTTGGAGAGATTCCCAGAAGTGGAATTACTAGAGTAAAGAGTATGAGTTTCTTTGAGGTTCTTGATCAGGGAGGGAGATTTCTAAGTCTTTTTAAATTTCTTCACTTCTTATTACAATAAAATTCAAATGTATATTTTAAGACAGAATATGATGACCCCCAGGTACCCATCACCCAGCTTCTATACTTATAGTTTCTGCCATTTCTGCTTATTTACTTCCACCTACTCCTCCCCACTCAAAGTTGTTGTTAGTTTTTCTAGGTTTATTTATTTTTAGGGAAAAATTATATACATTGAAGTGCACAAATCTTGTTCAGTTTGGATAAATGGATCCACTTGAGTAAAACAATGACAAGCTAAGAATCACTGCCCAGAGACAGCTACTGGCCAGAAAGGTAACCACTCGGCCACTGCCCCTGCCCTACTCCCCAACCCCCTCACTGCCCAGAGACAGAACAGACAGAACCAAGCAGAGTCTCAGATCCTGAGTCTTAAGGTCACTGAACCAGTGCTACACAAAGTCACAGCCACCAAGGAAGCAGGGAATCAACATGACTTGGGTTTGTCTTGGCTGGGACAGGGCCTGAGTCAAGAAACAGGTTCTTAAGTAAACCTGGATTCTGACTAGGGGCCTTAGGGTCTGGAAGAGGCCCCTCCCATTCTTCCGCCAGCTGCAGGTTCAGCCCCTTCTCAGCATCCCTGAAAGGCAGATACTTTGGGGGAGAATGTCAAGATGGGGGCTGGGTGCCCCAGGCAAACACCTGAGCTGGTAAGTGGGGTCAGTAGGTGTTTGTTGGTACAGTGCAAATGCCTCTTTGCTGAGAAAGCATGTGATGCAGACAGGAGCAGATCCCATTAAACAATCCTGACTGCCAAGGAGAGACCAGCCCTTCCCTGGAAGGGAGGAGTAAGCTCTGCTTAACACAGAACAAGGAGATCATGGTGAAATGTCAGAATTGAACATTAGTGTCCCCAAAGAGACTTTCTCTGTGGCTCAGCCCCAGCTGAATGGCTTCCAGAACTGTTCTGTGTTCTTTCTGCTCTGGAGTGCTCTCATTCAGGTTCTGGGTGGAAGGTCTGCAGACACTGGGACTCAGCGACCTTGACCTTGTAGGACCTTTTTGATTGTTCTCTGTCAGACTGCAGAGACTCCCTCTTTGCTCCTTTCTCTCCCTCCTTCCCACACTCTTAAGACTGCTGGCTCAGTAGCAGTGTCTCCTGGGTCCTAAAGTGTGAAAGTGATAGTCACTCCATTGTGTCTGACTCTTTGAGACCCCATGGACTGTAGCCTCTGTCCATGGAATTCTTCAGGCAAGAATACTGAAGTAGGTAGCCATTCCCTTCTCCAGGGGATTGAACTTGGTCTCCCTGGGTCTCCTGCATTGCAAGCAAATTCTTTACCTTCTGAACCACCAAGGAAGCCCTGGATCCTAAAAAAGAAGTGAAAGTGTTAGTCGCTCAGTCGCGTCTGACTCTTTTCCACCACATGGACTGTACTGTAGCCCACCAGGCTCCTCTGTCCATGGATCCACTTTGGAGTGGCTTGCTATTTCCTTCTCCAGGAGATCTTCCCAACCCAAAGATCGAACCTGGGTCTCCCACATCACAGGCAGATTCTTTACCATCTGAGCCTAAAGGTCTAGACATATCCAGCCCTCGATCTCTGGTGGCTAAATCTGTTTAATCATCACAACAACCTGAAGATTATGTTAAAAATACAGATTCCTAAAAAAAACAAAAACAAACAAAAGATTCCTGGGCTCTACTCTAAAGATTCTGATTCTTCTCTAGATCCTTTTCTCCTTTCAACTCACTCTTCTATGGAGACTTAAATAATTATCCCATCAGGAAGCAAATCATATAAGTACATCTCATACAAGATGGGGGAGGTCACTTAATCTAGGATCCTAGACAATTTTCCCTACACAACCAAATCCAGAATTTTAGATATATGCATTTTTCTGGACACAGTTTTCATCAGACCCTCTAAGGAGTCTGTTATTCATCCCTGCACACACAGGAAAAATCATTAAAATCTGTAATAATGCATTCATAGTTTTTAAATGGCTTAATATTTTACCCCAAAACAGGCTGTTCACTTTTTAAATACCTTAACCCAGGGACTTTCAAATTCAGCTCCAGAATCTAGGGGTGTAGAGAGCCAGCCCCTTCAGAAGTGAGTGAGCATTCCTCACTTTAAGAGAACAAAGTTTTATTTTAAAATCTATTTTACATGTTTATTCTTCTCAGTTAAGTTTTTTAAGTTAGACTGTCAATTTTTATTAAAAGAAATTCTGCTAGAATTTTGAGCAGAATTGCATTGAACCTATAGGTAAATTTTGGGAGGTTTGATATCTTAACAATATTGAGTTTTCCAGACCATGAACACAGTATATCTCTTCATTTCTTTAATTTTTCTCAGGAGTAGTTTGTAGTTTCTCATTTATTGATCTTGCAACTATTTTGTTAAATTTATTCCTAAGTAATTTAAGGTTTTGTTTAAATCAAAATTTCCACATCCCATAAAGTTTAACACCAGTCTTTACTGGAAAGAGCAAATCCTTGAAGGTGAAATTGCATGTATGAAGCAGAGTTTCACTGAGTTAAGGCTGCATTTTGGTCTTCCTTTAATCACCTCATGCAGTCAGTGGTTTCCTCCTACCTACAAGCAATACCCTCTCTCTCCCAGAGCAGGCACCAGCTGACAGACCCCAAGCAGGCTGACCCCTGCCCACTGTCCTCAATCTGTGTGCTGTTGCCTAGCAACATAATGCCAGGAGCCCCGGGACTCTCAGGAGTATGGGGGAGCCCTGGCCTTATGCTGCCCCTTCTTTCAGCACTTTCTATTCAACTCTGGATTTATAGAGTCCATTTTGATCAAAAACAAAAGAGATGGTGCTTGATCTCTCTGCTACGACCTGCCTTGCTGGTTTGGCCATGGACACATCACAGAAAGCATACACAGGGTCTCTACACCCAGCTGGGGCAGTTTGTGGCACCATGCTCTGGGCCAGACAGGCCCCTGACCTCACCATCTAACCTGTCTGTTACTAAGCTGCTTGTCCACTTTGGGCACAGCCTTGGTCTGGAGCTCTTGGGAGACAAGACTGGTATGGTGCTAACAGCTGCCACAGGTATGAGCACCCACGCACCAGGCTCTGGGCCGAGCACTTTACATGCATCTTCCTTTTAGTCCCCACAAGCCCCCCGATACTACCCCTACTGCCTCGACCTCCCTGTAATTCAGTCCCACTGATCCTCAAAGCCTGAATGACTTGTTCTTTCCATAGTACATATCACCTTCAAACACACGTTATAACTTATAGTTATTCATTATGTTCCTTGTCTATTTCTACCCCGGCCCTCACTCCAGATTAGATGTAAGCTCCATAAGAACAGGGATCTCTGATTTGTTCACTGATGTAGCCCAAGAGCCTAGAAGAGTTCCCAATGCATAGTAGCTACTACTAAGTGTTCGTTGAGCGATTGAATCGAGGGCAAAAAGCATGCCTCGAGAGCAGCTGTGGAGCTATGCAGGCACTCAAGACCACAATCAAAAGATCTAGACTCTCCTCTTGCCACCCCACACTACACAACTGTGACCAGTTATTAAGTCTCCACATACCACAGGTCCGTCCCCCATAGAACAGGGATGCCAACACTCTGCTAAGATGACTAACAGAATCCCCCTAAACTGAGTAACATCAAACTGTCAACACAACTAGGAGATTAGGTTCAGGAACACTTTTTGTAAACTGGTTAAAAAAGCAGCAGCAGCCAACTACTGCTATGACCTAGCTTGGAGGGGGCATATGGAAGGGGCACCCGGGCAATAGGAAAGGGAGAAGGGAGTCAGGTCACATTTCTAGCCTAACAGCTATGTGACAGCAGCAATTAGATTCTCCTCTGTTCTGCTGATGTTTACCACCTGTCCTGACTCACCCTATCCTCTGATCCCAGTCTACTCGTACATATGAAACAACATCTGTCCTTTTTCCACTTTTTCTCCCCAGAAACTCCCCCGAAGCTAATCTCCAAGAGAAAGGCTGGCTGTTGACATTTATGACACTTAGTAACTGTGGCCAGCCCATCAGGTGCAGCAGGCTTTTCATATGGCTGGTGAATATCCCTAGGATTGAAATGGCTTTGTAGCCAGGAAACAAAATGTCCCTTTATAAATTCTAATCCCTTTCTGGTGAGTGAAAGTTTGGTACACACATCTGTCTACAAAGTAAGGCTTTATGAGATTGTATTTCCAAAGATGTGCCTTTCTTGGTTATTAATGAGGTCAAGATGTTCCATTAAATGTTTTCACCTGAGCTTTTAATCACACATGAAAAAATCAGGTCAACTAGGTCCTGGCCTATGCAAAACTCTCCAAGGACAGCATTGGATATGCTAGCTGGTTATGATGGAGAGCTTGAACCTGGAGGACAGAACTCTGGCCTAGAGAACAAGGCCAACAGACAAGGCTTCTGTAACTCCAGTGGAAGAATATATGTGAGCAACAGCACAATCCCCTAGTACACTGTTTCTCAAACTCTTCTCATTAGCCATTAGTCATCATCTTCCTTATCCCCAGCCTCTGGTAACCACAAATCTACTTTCCATCTTTATGGATTTACCTTGCCTCCTTTGTCACAGATTAGGTGACTATAGGTGCATAGGTTTATCTCTGGACTCTTCAGGATTTTTTGAATAACACTTTCTCTTCATTCACTTTATCTAGCTAGCAATTTATATTAGACTTATAAGTAATGTTTATATGTTTATAAATGTACATTTTACCTGATGTGTTATAGAAAGCATACTTGAACTGCTTAAATATTTAGTTTTGCTTATTTCTTTAAAATATCTGAACAAATATTTCTTTAAAAAGTAAAATACCAGTCTTGGCATGGTCCTTTTGCTCTGATATTGACGCTGTTACATTCAGCGTCTCTTCAAGCCAGGAACCATGTCCTTGACACCCTTCTCCCTCAGGTCCTGTGTATAATCACTGACACCCTATCTATTTTCTGCCTCCAAAGTATCTCTTGAATCAGTCCCCCTGTCTCCACCCACACTGCTACTCAGGGAAGTGAACTTCTTGCCTAGAGGAGCCTCCTCATTGCTCTCCCAGCTTCCATTTCCTATAAATGGAATCATACAATATGTGGCCTTTTCTATCTGGCTTCTTCTACTTAGCATAATGTTTCCAAGGTTCATCCATGTTGTAGGATGTATCGTACTTAATATTATGGTTCAATAATGTTCCGTTATATGGATATGCCACATTTTATTTATCGATTCATCAGTTGATGAATGTTTGTGTTGTTTCTACTTTTGGTGGCTAGGTGGTAAAGAATCTGCCTGCAATGCAGGAGATGTGGGCAGATGTGAGTTTGATCCCTGGGTCAGGAAGATATCCTGGCAAAAAAACCCACTCCAGCATTCCTGCCTAGAAAATCCCAATCCATGGGGTTGCAAAAGAACTGGACACAACTGGGCAACTTAACAACAACAATGCTGTTAGCAATATTCATGAATGAGTTTTTGTGTGAACATATGTTTTCAATCACTTGGGAACATACTTAGCAGTGGAGTTGCTGGGTCAAACGGTAACTCTATGCCTAACTTTTTGATGAATTACCAAACTGTCTTCCACAGTGGTTGCACCATTTAATATTCCCCCTAGAAGTGTATGAAGGTTCATAGCCACACCAGTGGCACTGTGGCCACACCAGAAGCTTCATGGCCACATCAGTGGCTCCCTTTCTTTTTTAGGTGGACCCTCCACTACCGCCTGACAATCCTGTTTCCCTCAGGACCACATCCAGCTGTGTGCTAGAGTTCGTCTGAGCCCACAAGAGCTGAGTAGGCTCATCTCTTCCCAACTCCATGCCCAATGACACCGGTAACTTGAAACTGGCTATGATGAGAGTATTCATACCACCGCAGTCAGCAAATACTTAAAAGTAGGACTGCCCTTCCCCTCCCTAGAGAGTCAGTTGTTAAATATTTAGCAGCACACCACTAACAGCATCCACTTATTCCAAACTCCATAGCTTTCTCTGACTTGCTCTTATCTTCAGTTTGTAAATCCACCCTTCTCCCTACACATCCTCTACTTCAATTAAAATCCTAGCCTTTCCTAAGGTTCAGTTCAACTCTCTTACACAAAGCTATTTATGTAGTTTCAGTTGCCTTCATGGACTGATGACTCCAAGTTTTTATCTAGAGCTCAGCTCTTACGCTTGAGCTCCCAATCCTTATTTGTAACCGGCAGGATTCCTCAGGGACATCGGATCCAACTTTTATTTTTTTAATTAATTAATTTATTTTAATTGGAGGCTAATTACTTTACAATATTGTAGTGGTTTTTGCCATACATTGACATGAATCAGCCATGGGTGTATATGTGTTCCCCATCCTGAACCCCCTCTCCTACCTTCCTCCCCATCCCATCCCTCTGGGTCATCCCAGTGCACCAGCCCTGAGCACCCTGTCTCATGCATCGAACCTGAACTGGCGAGATCCAACTTTTAAAAACAGTTCTCAGACGCTCTCCCCACTGCTGTCCTGTATCTAACTGAATTATACTATCATCTGCTTCGTGGTGGCAATACTGATCTTCAGCATTTTGTTGTTGTTGTTTTTAAATTAATTTTTATCGGAGTATAGTGGATTTACACTGTAATGTTTCTTCTGTACAGCAAGTGAATCAATTATATACATCTACTCTTTTTTAGATTCTTTTCCCGTGTAGATCATTACAGAGTACTGAGTAGAATTCCCTGTGCTATAGAATGCTTATTCATTATCTGTTTTACATATGGTAGTGTGTATATATCAATCCCAATCTCCCAATTTATCCCTCTCCCCTTTCCCTTTGGTAATGATAAATCTGTTTTCTACATCTGTGACTCTATTTCTTTTTGTAAATATGTCCATAGGTCCCACGTGTAAGCAATAGCATACGATACTTGTCCTTCTCTGTCTGACTTGCTTCATTCAGTATGACAAACTCTAGGTCCATCCATGTTGCTGCAAATGGCATTATTTTGTTTGCTTTTATCACTGTGTGATATTTCATAGTATATTTACATGCCACATCTTCATCTATTCCTCTGTCAATGGACATTTAGGTGATTCCATGTCCTGGCTATTGTAGTGCTGCAGTGAACATTGGGGTGCATGTATCTCTTCAAATTATGATTTTCTCCAGATATACGCCAAGGAGTGGGATTGCTGGATCATAAGGAAGCTCTATTTTTAGTTTTTTAAGGAACCAATACACTGTTCTCCACAGTCACTGTACCAATTTACATTCCCACTAACAATGTAGGAGGGTTCTCTTTTTTTCCACACCCTCTCCAGCATTTATTGTTTGTAGATTTTTTGATGATGGCCATTCTGACCCGTATGGGGTGACATCTCATTGTTGTTATGATTTGCATTTCTCTAATGATTAGTGATGCTGGGCATCTCTTCAAGTGCTCGTTGGCCATCTGTATGTCTTCTTTGGAGAAATGTCTCTTTAGAAATGCCATTTTTGGATTGGGTTGTTTGATATTGATTGAGTTGTATTTTTGATATTGAGCTGCATAAACTGTTGTATATTTTGAAGGTTAATCCTAGATTGGTAACTTCATTTGCAAATATTTTCTCCCATTCTATGTGTTGTCTTTTCATCTTGTTTACGGTTTCCTTTGCTGTGCAAAATCTTTTTAGCTTAATTAGCTCCCATCTGTTAATTTTTGTTATTTTTAATACTCTAAGAGTTGGGTCAAAAAAGATCTTGTTGCGATTTATGTCAGACAGTGTTCTGCCTATGTTTTCCTCTAAGAGTTTCAGAGTGTCCAGTCTTACATTTAGATCTTTCATCTATTTTGAGTTTGTTTTTGTGTATGATGTTAGAAAATGTCCTACTTTGATTCTTTGCATGTAGCTGTCCAGTTTTCCTGGCACTACCTATTGAAGAGATCGCCTTTTATCCACTGTATACTCTTGCCTCCTTTGTCACAGATTAGGTGACTATAGGTGCATAGGTTTATCTCTCGACTCTTCAGGATTTTTTGAATAACACTTTCTCTTCATTCTTTTTATCTAGCTAGCAATTTATATTAGATTGATAAGTAATGTTTATATTTTTATAAATGTACATTTTACCTGATGTTATAGAAAGTATACTTGAACCACTTAGATATTTAGTTTTGCTTATTTCTTTAAAATATCTGAACAAATATTTCTTTAAAAAATAAAATACCAGTCTTGGCATGATCCTTTTGCTCTGATATTGACGCTGTTACATTCAGCATCTCTTCAAGCCAGGAACCATGTCCTTGACACCTTTCTCTCTCAGGTCCTGTGTATAATCACTGACACCCTATCTATTTTCTGCCTCCAAAGTATCTCTTGAATCAGTCCCCCTGTCTCCACCCACACTGCTACTCAGGGAAGTGAACTTCTTGCCTAGAGGAGCCTCCTCATTGCTCTCCCAGGCTTTGCTCCCTCCTCTTCTTCAAGCCACCATCTAGGCTACAGCCAGAGTGACCCATCTGAGATGCAAATCAGATTGAATCACTGCCCCAGTGTTGCCCTCAGAGTTGGCACCAGACTCTTTGCCAGGTTTACAAGGGCCTTCACTTCCAGGCCCCTGCTTACTTCTCCAACTACCTCTCTCTTTATACTGCCATAACACTTTGAGATGGAGCCTTCTTTATCTGAAAGTAATTCAATTAAAAATATTCACTAAGAATATGGTGAAAGGATACAAATATCATCAAAGCAATCCTGGCATTTACAGGGACTGCTGCATATAGCTGAGTAAGTTGTGCACTGTACAATCCCAGGGGATGCTATTCACATGACAGTCTGCTAAGGTACTAGAGTATAAAATACATACAACAAAGTAAGAATACTATAAATATATACAGACATATAATATCAGGGAGAATGCGACAGCTGAGAAATAACATGCTTTAAGAATCTAAAAAAGAAGTGCTTTCTTCAGTGCTTCCTAGCTTTCTTTTACCTCCAATCCATGTCTATAATCTGGTTTATCATATCTGGCATTCAGTCCTAATCTGAATAATTAAAATGAAAGGAGCCCTATCATAACTTGCATGTGATACTCTGATTTTGTGACCAGCATGTGCCCTGAGCCTTCTCCCGCTTCTGATTTTATTCTCTTAGACTCAGGTTTGCCATTGTGTCTTCTGTGTGCCCCTGTGCTACAGGCTACCCCAGGAGTGCAAATTAACTTCAGCAGCAAGTCTGAAGGGGGCAGGGATCACTTCCTGGCAGGAGAACCAGGTGGTGGGAGTCAGGGGGGCGAGGGACATTTACTCTTTATTCTGTATCCCTTTCTAACTTTTTGAGTGGATTACCATGTGGATGAATTACCTGCTCAAAAAATTAAATCCAGTTTTTTGTTGGTGTGTTTTCATGTTAACGCCTCCCTTTGAGAGGCATTGGGTTTTTTGTTGTTGTTTTGGTTTTCGACAGGATTCTTAGAATGGAGATGTAGGGAGTACTTGGCAGGGGAGGCTGAGGCCACATTTTACCACCTGGGCAGGAGCTGACGCTGTCATTGTGTTCCTCAGATGACTCTGACCCATGGGAAAATGTTCTTTAGAGGTAAAATTAGGAAATCAGGAAGTCTCAGCCTGCAGGTGGAGGGAGGGTGACAGAAGCAGTTTCTCTTATTATGTTTGATGTGTTTGGTGTGTCTCACCCAAGGGTCTTAGCAGCTATGGGCACTGTGAGTGCTGAGAACCAGAGAGGCTGAGGAAGCACCTGGGCAGGTGCCTCTTGTCCTGTGAAATGAAAACTGCTGGTGACAGGTGTAGCTGTGGGTGTACTGTTCGCAAAGATTCTGAATAAGAACCCCAGGACCTTCTCTGAAACAGCCTGACCCTCAGTCATTGCCAAGTGTCACCAACAGAGACTCTGGCCCAGGCTTCTGCCATCACTGGGCAAACTGGAGATGGGTGAGTGGAGAATCAGCTCTAGAATGTCTGTTCTGCTCTGGTCAACCGAATCCTAAAGGCAAACAGAGGCCTGGCTCTTGCTGAAGCAGACTTGGCTGTAGCCCAGAGCCAAGATCCGGGGCCAGGAGTGCCTGGAAATGTGCTTGGGCAGGTGGTGGCTTTTTTTTTATAAGATTTTTTTTTTAATGTGGACCATTTTTAAAGTTTTTATTGAATTTGTTACAATACTGTTTCTGTTTTACATTTTGGTTTTTTGGCCACAAGGCATGTGGGGTCTTAGCTCCTTAATCAGGGAGCAAACCTTCACCCCCTGCATTGGAAGGCGAAGTCCTAAGCACTGGACCACAAAAGAAGCCCTTGGGCAGGTGGTTTTAGAAAAGACTCCTGGCAGTTGACCAAGTTTCTGCACCCACAGACTCCAGTCCCTCTCACATAAAGCTGGAATCAAGTCACCCCTGCTGCTGCTGCTGTGTCACTTCAGTCGTGTCCGACTCTGTGCAACCCCATAGACAGCAGCCGACCAGGCTCCACCATCCCTGGGATTCTCCAGGCAAGAACACTGGAGTGGGTTGCCATTTCCTTCTCCAATGCGTGAAAGTGAAAAGTGAAAGGGAAGTCGCTCAGTCATGTCTGACTCTTAGTGACTCCATGGACTGCAGCCTACCAGGCTCCTCTGTCCATGGGATTTTCCAGGCAAGAGTACTGGAGTGGGTTGCCATTTCCTTCTCCACATTTCTGTGTGACAATCCCTAAATAACTGTGTTTTGCCTGCAACAGACACTCCACAGGTATTTTAGAAAATGTCATATTGTTGTAAATTGAAGCAAAGTCTGCTAATCCAAACTCCAAGCTGGTAGAGACATCTCTGATTGACCTGAGAGATGGTTAGAGCAGTTGGTTAACAGAGATTCGAAAGATCTAGAGGCAGAGGTATGTACTCTTCAAATTATTTAGCAGACATTGTATCTATACTAAAATCATTATTTGATTTAATTTAGTTTAAAATCTTTTCATTATTAGCATGTGTATTTAAAAATTCAAATAAGGGGCTTCTCTGGTGGTCCAGTGGTTAATAATCCGACTTCCAATTCAGGGGACTCAGGTTCACTCCCTTGTCAGGGAACTAAGATTCCCACATGCCTCAGGATGGTTAAGCCCACACGCCACAACTAGAGAAAACCTGTTTACAACAACAAAGATCCTGTGTGCCAGAGAAGATCCAGTATGCTGAAACTAAGATCCGATGCAGTGCATAAACATTTTTAAAAAATAAGAATTCAAGTAAAGATGCGTGGGATGAAAGTAAACGTCCTCCTTCACCTTTTCTCGCTGCACCCGTGAGTGATGCCATTTGTCCTTCACGGGACCTGTGTCAGTCTGCTCGGGCTACTGTAACAAGGCGCCCCTAGTGGTGTGGCTCAAACCACAGAAATCCATTCTCTCACAGTTCCAGAGGCTAGAAGCCTGAAATCAAGGTGTCAGCAGGGTTGATTCCTTCCAAGCTGTGAGGGAGAACCCGTTCTAAGCCTCTCCCGCCAGCAGTCATCGGAGTTCTTCGGTTCATGACAGCATAACCCCAGTCTTCATATGGTATTCTCCCTGTGTGTGTCTGAGTCCAAATTTCCTCTTTTTATAAGGACATCAGTCATACTGGATTAGGACCCAACCTAAATGACCTCATCTGAGCTTTACATCTGCGAAGACCCTATTTCCAAATAAGTCATATTGTGAGGTGGTAAGGCTTCCCTGGTGGCTCAGATGGTAAAGAATCTGCTTGCAATGAAGGAGAGCTGGGTTCAATCCCTGGGTTGGAAAGATTCCCTGGAGGAGGAAATGGCAACCCACTCCAGTATTCTTGCCATGGACAGAGGAGCCTAGCAGGCTACAGTCCATGGGGCCGCAAAGAGTCCAGGGGTTGCAAAGAGCTCAGACACAACTGAGCAACTAATACTTTCACTTTTCACTTTCAGAGTACTCAGGAGGTGCTCTAAGGTACATATGGATTTTTGGGGGACACCAGTCAACCCACAACAGTGCCCATACTTCAGATTTTCCATCTAGACAAGGAAAAACTCACAGCTTTAGGTTCCATGTTATGAAATTTGAGAAATTTCCCTTTTTAGACCAAAAAAAGTAAAAGCAGAATTATGTTGCCCCTTGCAAGGGATATAAAATTAATGCTTACTATGCTTCTTTCACGGTCCTCAGACTTTGTGAATTTCTCTCTTTAATCTTCACAACCACCCAAAATTCCTTGACATCAAAGACTGTCCCATCTAAAGTCATGTCCTTACTGTGCAGCTTAGAATCTGGTGCTGCAGCAGTCGTAAACAAATATTTGTTGAGTCAGTGAACTCTGTGGGGTAGATGTTACTGCTTCCATTTTAAGGATGAAGAGCCCAGTGCAAAGATACTCACGTACATCCCCCAAAGTCACACAGCTGGTAAGGAAGCTGAAGGTTTAGACTCAAGCCCAAGCCAGCCTTTCTTCGAAGCTCTTGTTATTTCCATTAAACTTAAGCCAATAGTTCTTAAAGTATGTTTGTAGGATTGGCAGTCCCAGCAGCACCTGGGAACTTTTTTTTTTGAAAGTCACTCAGTTGTGTCTGACTCCTTGCAATCCCATGGCCTATATAGTCCATGGAATTCTCCAGGCCAGAATACTGGAGTGGGTAGACATTCCCTTCTCCAGGGGATCTTCCCAACCCAGGGATCAAACCCATGTCTTCTGCATTGCAGGCAGATTGTTTCCCAGCTGAGCCACAAGGGAACTTGCTAGAAATGCTAATTCTTAGGCCTTTTCACGGAATCACAACCTCATGGATGGGGCCAGCAACCTGGGTTTTAGCAAGCTCTCCAGGTGACCCATTGCAGTTTGGCAGCCTCTGCACTAAACCAGAAAGTGGCTTAGAGAAGTCAAGAGTGGATGTGGACTTAGAGATTGACTTTGTCTTTTTTTTTTTTTTTTTGAGTCACCTATGCAGTTCCAGGATTTCCAGAAACCTGGCCTTCCATTCCAACCATTGTTATTTTTTGATGCTGAAAAATTACTTTATGCCACTATTTTTAGAAAGGAAGGAGGAGAGAGAGAAGAATGCCCAGAGGTAAGTATTCAAATCTGAACTCTTTCTTCTAATTTCTTTCCTCTACTGGAAATGATGAGACACCCTGGGAGAAATTCAGATGAAAACACCAGGAGAACTCTCAAGTTCATTTCAGCTCTTCCACCCAGAAAAGAGCCCTGACATCTTCTCGAGCATAAAGCTGGTAAGATGCTTTGAAAGCTGCCAAAGGACTTCCAAGTTTGAATGAAGTAATGATGAAGGTAGAATCAACTTAGCTTTGTAGAATTCATCCGCACAGTTGTGAAAGCAGAGACAAGAGCAGCAGGTGCAGTTTCTGGCTGAGCAGACATCCATTTCTTATCAGTAAACCAACAGGAGAGAGTCATAAAAGCCAGGTGTTCACTGGGCAGAGGGTCGGGACTCAGGAACGCATTGCAAGAATGACCTTGTTCTCAAAGAATGGCATTTTTTTCTTGAGGGGCTTGATGGCAGAAGAAGGTGGCAGCCAGATGGCAATGGGAGGGGAAAGGTCCGGGGCCCTGTGAGGTGAAGGCTTGTGTAAAGACCACACCAAGGTTCTGGCTCTGGGCTGTGCTTGGAGAAGGTTCGGGGGCTTTGCGGCTAAAGCAAGAGGAGGGAACAGCGCTCCTGCCTCACCAGCTCTGTTCTCCTTTGGGAAAATGTAATTCTATCCACCATGAAAATGGGAGGTGGGGCTGGGGGGCGGGGAAGGGGGCTGGAAGAAAGCACAGGATCTAAAGCAGAAGGCTCAACTTCAAGCCTTTTGCCTAAGTTCACTTTCTTGGGTGGATTCTGCTACAAGGTAGAAAATGAAATGCTCCTTGACGCGCTACTAAGATTGAGATGAGCTTTCCTCTGGCCCCTCCCACGGTGCCCCCACCCAGGGCCAGGCATCTGACAAGCCAGAGGCTCTGTTGCACAGTCATGTCCACAGGCTTCCCTGGGCCAGCCTGGGACACTATCACTGGGAACAGAGTCCACGTCACCACCTCTTCCTTTGCCAAAGCAGAAATGGCCCAAGTCCAAGAGTGAAATTTGGTGGAAGAAATTAAGGCATTCTCTCTCATTTTCAGGAAGACCTCAGATGATCCTCCTGCTTTTTTAGCAGTCACAGGAGGAAACAGGACAAATCTTCCAACTTCTTTATTTTTAGACCTACTGATAAACAAACTGTCTAATTTTTTCTTCCACTCTGAGCTGTGCCAACTTCTCTAATGGTTAATAGATAGTAATTAAACATCAAGTTCCCTGCTATTTCAATTTAAGACCAAAAGAAATTATTCTGGCTTAAAAGCTAAGATTCTCATTCTCTTTCTCTTTCTGCTCAAGTCAAACCCCCTAATATGTGCTGCCATTGCAACACATACCTTTCCTTTGTACCACCTGTAATTTTATCTGTGATGATTTCACATATTTATAAATATGTATAATATAAATGATTTATATTTCATATATCCACGCTTTGTGTTGTGCCATGTGTTCAGTCATGTCTGATTCCTTGTGACCCCACGGACTGTAGCCCACCAGGCTCCTCTGTCCATAGCATTCTCCAGGCAAGAATACTGGAGTGGGTTGCCATTTCCTTCTCCAGGGGATCTTCCTGACCCAGAGATCGACCCAAGGACCCTATGTCTCCTGCGTTGCAGGCGAGTTCTTTACCTGCTGAGCCATCAGGGAAGTCTCTATATATACATATATATATATAAACAAGACCTGCCACATAGTGAATCTGTGATAAAATTTGTTGAAAGGCTGAATGCACTGAATGAATGAGTTCACACATACATACAACTCTTTTCTCTGGTTCAGTTTTTTTCTGTTTTCCAAAACATATATCTAAGCATATTACCATGCTGCTGCAAAGATTTCTCCAGTGTGTTCAGAATCAAGTTCAATCTTTTTCCCTAACACAATCTATTCTATAAAAGCCTCCAAGACTGGCCTCAATCTGCCTTCCCATTCCCTTTCCTCTTCCTTCCACTAAAGCCATTCTAGATAACCCGAAATTCCCCCATACAAGCCCTGCACACTCCCATCTCCTGGCCTCAGATGTTCTTCCCCAGTGATCTGCCAAAGATCTACTCTATACTGGGGGTGGGGGGGTGGGCTAAGCTTTGAGATGGGCCTTCAGATGCCACCAGTATTCCCTTAAAGGCTTTTCTGATTTCTTCTATTTCCTTCTGATAGTGCAAACACAAAGCTCTTTGTTTATATTCAGTTCTCTCTCTTATATATGTGCATCCTATTTACAGACATATTCTCTCTTTCCCACTAAACTGTGTAAACTCCATGAGGGCAAGCACTGGCCATTTCATTCCACATTCCTAGCTGCAAGCACAGTGCCTGACTCATCGGGAGTGCTCAAAATGATTACTGTATTAATAATAATAACATGTAGATTTTGGAACATTAAACTTAGGAACAGCTAATGGAATGAATGATTTCATGATATACTGTGATGTGGCAGTTTTAAAATATGTCCACATGTTCTCTGATGTTTCTCCCTTCAAGAGGAAGGCAGAGCTTAATTCTCCTCCCCTGGGTACGGGCTGGACTCAGTGACTTGCTTCTAATAAACAGAAGATGGCAAAAGGGATGGTATATGACTTGTGATATTAAGTCAAAAGGGGTGTTGTGGCTTCTTCCTTGTTCTCTCTCTGATTACCTGCTCTGGAGGAAGCTGGCTGCCATGTCATAAGGACATTCAAGCAGCCCTATGGAGGGATCCATATGCAAGGAACTGACTCCTGCCAATAGGCACTAGAGGGACTCATCTTGTAAGCTTATCTTTAAGTTCCAAACTAGCTCTTAGGTGGCTGCAACCCTGGTCGACATCTTGATGGTAACCTCATGACAGACTCTGAGCCAGAATCTCCTGCTAAGCTGTTCCAAAATTCCTGACCCACAGAAACTGTGAGAACAAATGTTTGTTATTTTAAGCCACGAAATTTGGGGGTAGAGGCTTCCCTGGTGGCTCGGTGGTAAAGAATCTGCATGCCAATGCAGGAGACATGGGTTCAACCCCTGATCTGTGAAGATTCCACATGCTGTGGAGCAGCTAAGCCCGCGCACCACAACTATTGAGCCTGTACTGTAGCGCCGGGAGCCGCACCTACTGAAGTCCATGCACCCTAGAGCCTGTGCTCCCCAACGAGAGAAGCTTCTGCAATGAGATCCTGTGCGCTGCGACTAGAGAGCAGCCCCTGACTGCTGCAACCAGAGAAAAGCCTGGGTAGCAACAAAGACCCAGCACGGCCAAAATAAATAAATAAATGAATAACATTTTTAAAAAAGAACTTTAGGGTAACTTATTATAAGGCTATTGCTTGATAATAGATAACAACAGATACTCTATGTACTTATCCATTCCCCCCCAAAAAAGATTATGGTTTTTAATTCTTGTTGGATTAAAGGAGCTTCCTGATTTTACAAGGTTAATGTAAAACCTTGAGCACTCCCAATGTGTAAGGCACTGAGTGAAAATACCGACATGCTGTTCTCTCCACTGATAGACCCTACTACATCTTCAGTTCTTACCTAATTTTACCACATCTGTAAAGCACTCCTTGATTCTCTCACTTCTTTTGTGAAGTTCTCTTTAACCACTCCAGCCCACATTGAAATAACCTGTGTATACTTTGGCACTTGATAAGCACTCGAATTCCCACCTGTGGAATCCTTACTATGTGCCCGTGTACCAGGCTGAATGGTGTCCCTTCAAAATTTGTATCTATCTGAAGCCTCAGGGTGTGTAAATCTCTTTTTTAAAAAGTTCATTTGGCCACAATGGGTCTTTGTTGCTGCACATGGGCTTTCTCTAGTTGCAGCAAGTGGGGGCTACTTTCTTGCTGGGGGGCATGGGCTCTAGGTCACATGGGCTCAGTAGTTATGGCATATGGGCTTAGTTCCTCTGAGGCATGTGGAATCTTCCCAGACCAGGGACTGAGCCTGTGTCCTCTGCATTGGCAAGTGGATTCTCAACCACTGGACCACCAGGTAAGTCCAGAATATTATCTTGTTTAAATATAGTCTTTGCAGATATAATTATTAATAGTTCAGATGAGGTCATATTAGATTAGCAGTGGTTTAGTCACTAAGTTGTGTCTGTTTCTTTCGACCCCATGGACTGTAGCCTGCCAGGCTCCTCTGTTCATGGGATTCTCCAGGCAAGAATACTGGAGTGGGTTGCCATGCCCTCCTCCAGGGGATCTTCCTGACCCAGGGATTGAACCCAGATATTCTGCATTGCAGGCAGATTCTTTACCGACTGAGCTACAAGGGAAGCCCATATTGTATTAGGGTGGGCCCTAAATTCAATGCTGCTGCTGCTGCCGCTAAGTCACTTCAGTCGTGTCTGACTCTGTGCAACCCCATAGACGGCAGCCCACCAGGCTCCCCCGTCCCTGGTATTCTCCAGGCAAGAACACTGGAGTGGGTTGCCATTTCCTTTTCCAGTGCATGAAAGTGAAAAGTGAAAGTGAAGTCGCTCAGTTGTGTCTGACTCTTAGCGACCCCATGGACTGCAGCCTACCAGGATTCTCCGTCCATGGGATTTTCCAGGCAAGAGTACTGGAGTGTGTCGCCAGTGCCTTCTCCGTAAATTCAATGACTGATGTCCTTATAAGAAGGCCTTGTGAAGACAGAGCAAGTCATGCAGGGAGAAGGCCATGTGATGATTCAGGCAAAGACTGGTGGGATGCAGCTGCAAAGTCATGGCCCACCAAGGATTTCTGGAAACCACCATGAGCTGGGAAAGGGCAAGGCAAAACTGTGCCCTAGAGCCGTCTGAGACAGCATGGCGCAGCTGACTCTCTGATTTCAGACTTCTAGCCTCCAGAATTGTTCTGATTTCAGACTTCTAGCCTCCAGAATTGTGAGGAAATAAATTTCACCTGGTTTAAAGCACCCAGCATGAGACTTCCCAGCTGGTTAAGACTCCATGCTCCCAATGCAGGGGGTCCAGGTTTGATCCCTGGTCAGGGAACTAGATACTGCTTGCAACTAAGACCTGGAACAGTCAAACAAATAAATATTTTAAAAAAAATAAAACATTCAGCATGTGGTACTTTGTTACTGCAGCCCTAGCAAACTAACACAGCTAGTTAATGTTCAAATCTTCTTTTCTCATTTTCACAACAATCCTTCACGTTAAATACGAATAGCTTCTTTGATGAATGAGTCCCATAGCCATGAAAAGTTCACCTGGGCTCTGCCCACTGTTCCTTCCTATGTGGCCTCCCTCCATCATGCACTAGATATCTACTTGTAATCGCTTGTTTCTTTAAAGGTTGTTTGTGGGTCAGTGTGAGCCTCAGATCATATAATACGTCTATGTCTCTTTTTTAGTCCGTTATGTCCAATAAATTTGATGAACACATTATTTTAGATTTCAGTGGATTGAAATTTTAAATATAAGAGAAAAGAATAAGTCTTTGGTGTGGAAAGCATGACAACGACCTCCACTTTCACTTTCATCAAGAGGCTTTTTAGTTCCTCTTCACTGTCTGCCATAAGGGTGGTGTCATCTGCATATCTGAAGTTATTGATATTTCTCCCAGCAATCTTGATTCCAGCTTGTGCTTCTTCCAGCCCAACGTTTCTCATGATGTACTCTGCATATAAGTTAAATAAGCAGGGTGACAATATACAGCCTTGATGTACTCCTTTTCCTATTTGGAAACGGTCTGTTGTTCCATATCCAGTTCTAACTGTTGCTTCCTGACCTGCATATAGGTTTCTCAAGAGGCAGGTCAGGTGGTCTGGTATTCTCATCTCTTTCAGAATTTTCCACAGTTTATTGTGATCCACACAGTCAAAGGTTTTGGCATAGTCAATAAAGGAGAAATAGATATTTTTCTGGAACTCTCTTGTTTTTTTGATGATCCAGCGGATGTTGGCAATTTGATCTCTGGTTCCTCTGCCTTTTCTAAAACCACCTTGAATATTTGGAAGTTCACGGTTCACATATTGCTGAAGCCTCGCTTGGAGAATTTTGAGCATTACTTTACTGGCGTGTGAGATGAGTGCAATTGCGCGGTAGTTTGAGTATTCTTTGGCATTGCCTTTCTTTGGGATTGGAATGAAAACTGACCTTTTCCAGTCCTGTGGCCACTGCTGAGTTTTCCAAATTTGCTGGCATACTGAGTGCAGCACTTTCACAGCATCATCTTCCATAATTTGAAATAGCTCAACTGGGATTCCATCACCTCTACTAGCTTTGTTCGTTGTGATGTTTTCTAAGGCCCACTTGACTTCACATTCCAGGATGTCTGGCTCTAGGTGAGTGATCACACCATCGTGATTATCTGGGTCATGAAGATCTTTTTTGTACAGTTCTTCTGTGTATTCTTGCCACCTCTTCTTAATATCTTCTGCTTCTGTTAGGTCCATACCATTTCTGTCCTTTATTGAGCCCATCTTTGCATGAAATGTTCCCTTGGTAGCTCTAATTTTCTTGAAGAGATCTCTAGTCTTTCCCATTCTGTTGTTTTCCTCTATTTCTTTGCATTGATCACTGAGGAAGGCTTTCTTATCTCTCCTTGCTATTCTTTGGAACTCTGCATTCAGATGCTTATATCTTTCCTTTTCTCCTTTGCTTTTCGCTTCCCTTCTTTTCACAGCTATTTGTAAGGCCTCCCCAGACAGCCATTTTGCTTTTTTGCATTTCTTTTTCTTGGGGATGGTCTTGATCCCTGTCTCCTGTACGATGTCACGAACCTCATTCCATAGTTCATCAGGCACTCTGTCTATCAGATCTAGTCCCTTAAATCTATTTCTCACTTCCACTGTATAATCATAAGGGATTGATTTAGGTCATACCTGAATGGTCTAGTGGTTTTCCCTACTTTCTTCAATTTCAGTCTGAATTTGGCAATAAGGAGTTCATGATCTGAGCCACAGTCAGCTCCCAGTCTTGTTTTTGCTGACTGTATAGAGCTTCTCCATCTTTGGCTGCAAAGAATATAATCAATCTGATTTTGGTGTTGACCATCTGGTGATGTCCATGTGTAGAGTCTTCTCTTGTGTTGTTGGAAGAGGGTGTTTGCTATGACCAGTGCGTTCTCTTGCAAAAACTCTATTAGCCTTTGCCCTGCTTCATTCCGTATTCCAAGGCCAAATTTGCCTGTTACTCCAGGTGTTTCCTGACTTCCTACTTTTGCATTCCAGTCCCCTATAATGAAAAGGACATCTTTTTTGGGTGTTAGTTCTAAAAGGTCTTGTAGGTCTTCATAGAACCATTCAACTTCAGCTTCTTCAGCATTACTGGTTGGGGCATAGGCTTGGATTACAGTGATATTGAATGGTCATGTATGGATGTGAGAGTTGGACTGTGAAGAAAGCTGAGCGCCGAAGAATTGATGCTTTTGAACTGTGGTGTTGGAGAAGACTCTTGAGAGTCCCTTGGACTGCAAGGAGATCCAACCAGTCCATTCTAAAAATCAGTCCTGGGTGTTCATTGGAAGGACTGATGCTAAAGCTGAAACTCCAATACTTTGGCCACCTCATGAGAAGAGTTGACTCATTGGAAAAGACCCTGATGCTGGGAGGGATTGGGAGCAGGAGGAAAAGGGGACGACAGAGGATGAGATGGCTGGATGGCATCACTGACTCGATGGACGTGAGTTTGAGTGAACTCCTGGAGTTGGTGATGGACAGGGAGGCCTGGCGTGCTGCGATTCATGGGGTCGCAAAGAGTCGGACACGACTGAGTGACTGAACTGAACTGAAGGGTGTCACCTTTATCTGCTCATGCTCATTCACGTCCCTGTCCTTCAGTTACTCATCTCACCAACATGAGAATGTATAAGCAATTTCTGTATTAGAGAGATAATCATACATAAATATGTCTCTACATGGGAAAAATGAGCTGGTGAATATAAGAATCAGGAGTAGTCTTTTAAATAATCCAGGACTAAACCCCTATATGTTCTTTTTAAAATATGACTTTTCCTCCCATAGTTCTTGGTTGTCTTCTGATGTTCTGCTAACCTGTTATTTATTTTCTGTTTGGGCATAGCTCCTTCTTTTTACAGATGATTTACACAACTGAATTAATATTTGTAAATGGAGGCTCTGGCTCCAATCTTTTACAATTTCTTTACAAGGAAAATAAGTTGATCCATTAACTGAAAATGTAAGGAGTATGGGGTAGAAGGTGGGAGTAAGGTTCAAGAGGGAGGGGACACATGTATACCTATAGATGATACTTGTTGATGTATGACAGAAACCAATACAATATTGTAAAGCAGTTATCCTTCAATTAAAAATAAATAAATGTACAGAGCATCTAGTCTGTGGGTAGCACAGGGCTTAACATGCTGACTTTTCCCAAGTGCTATTCTGAGCCAAGGGCTTCCCTGGTGGCTTGGTGGTAAAGAATCTGCCTGCAATGCCGGAGACGTTTGATCCCTGGGTTGAGAAGATCCCCTGGAGAAAAAAATGGTAACCTACTCCAGTATGCTTGCCTGGAAAATCCCAGGACAGAGGAGACTGGTGGGCTACAGTCCATGGGGTCACAAAGAGTCGGACACGACTTAGCGACTAAACAATGCCAATCCTGAGCCAGAGCCATCCTTACGAGAATTTGAACAAAGTCAGATGAACAGATACAACTCATCCTCCCTTTATCTTTTCTCTTAGTGGCTAACTAGCCACTCTTATTGTCAGATGATTGGAGCTGGAGGGTGAAGTAATCAATTTCAAGCAGAAAATTAGCCAATTTCAGTTTTCTTTTGAATTCAGAAACAGCTTTCCTTTATTGTTCAGCACGGGGTAAGAAGAGGGATGCTCCAGTTAGCATGTAGGCTTATTATATTAAAGCCTGATAATTTTTTTTTTGTATTTTATTTTGTATCATCAGTAAGAATCAGATAATCACAATCAGATAATCAGGCCTATGAAATGCAATTTATTTATTTTTCCTGCTGCATAGTTCTATGGGTCTTTTAAAAAGTGCCTTTAATGGTACATGACAAATTTAAGAAGAAAAATAGGTGATAAAGGAATTTGAACAGTGGAAAGCCTAGGAAGTATGAAAAATATATTTTCTTTCAGCGGCTGTCAAGCGCTAACTATAATTATCTGTTCTGTGCTTTATCTGCTGTGACATAAAAGGAAAGCTTAAGAAGAAATGTGACAAATGGCACAACTTTTATCACGTACTGGAGGTACAATACAGACTGAGAAAAAGCTATGAGTTGGATCAACTTATTTTCAGGAAATTTAGCAGAATTAGCATCAGGCCCAGCTGTGCTGCCCAGGACCAGCTGCCAGCTTGGTAAGGCCAACAGGCTCACCAGTAGGGCCCTCCAGGTTTCTGTAATTTCCGGGTGAGAATGAACTCTGACTGCCCTCCTCACAGCCAAAGCCTCCCTCCTCCTCCATCAACTGCAGATGGAGGAGCCTCGTGCTCTTTGAAAATCCATGCTGCCAACTTGACACACATCAATCGAAGTGTTAAACACTTGGACTCTTTGAACCATGATTTCTAGGTTTAAGAATTTATCTGCCAACAGACTCAAACAAGTGTGCATCAGGAGGATGTTCACAGCAGCACTCTTGCCACAGACGCAGCTGGAATCAACCCATTCACCAAGTTTGTTTCAATAAATCACGATACACACACACAATGAATCACAGTGGAACTATAGTGATGAAAACAGTAAAATAAAGGATAGGACAAATATTTTGATCTGATTTGTACAGAAAGGGCAAAAGAAAAGCCAGATGTGCTTGAATAGGCAAAAAAACATTTCGAGAAGAATATATTTCAGCAAGTGTTGACAGAGGTGAACCTTTGGGGATTTTCAGGTGGGAGGGGAAACTTGGACTTCTTAGCTTATACCCACAGCACGATTTGAATTGTTAGCTAGGACAGGCAGGGAATAGCAATGGTGATTAAGAGCTCAGCTGCCGGAATTCCTGCTCTTTTATAACAGCAGCCAAGTCACCTTGGGCAGGCTACCCTCTCTGTGCCTTAGTTTCATCATCTATAAAATGGGGATTCATTCAGGGAACTTTTTGAGTATCTACTACATGGTAGGCACTGGAAATATAGAAGTGAATAAAATATATAGGAGGAACTTCCCTAGTAGTCTAGTGGTTAAGAACTCACCTGTCAGTGCAGGGGTCATGGGTTTGATCCCTGGTCTTGGAAGATCCCACATGCTGCAGGCAACCAAAGCCCCTGTGCCACACCTAAGGAGCCCCTGTGCCAGAACTACTGGAGCCAGTGCACCTAGAGCCGAGCTCCACAAGAGAAGCCACTGCAATGTGAAGCCCACATACCATGATGAAGAGTAACCTCTATTCTGCACAACTAGAGAAAGCCTGAGTACAACCAAAAATAAGCACCAAATAATGCCAAGAGTAAAATAAATATATTTTAAAATAAATAAGACATACAAGAATATCAGCCCTCATAGACTTCACATTCTTGTCAAAAGAAATGGACAATTAAAATACATATATGTATGTATATGCACAGCTTCCCAGGTGGCGCAGTAGTAAAGAATCCTCTTGCCAATGCAGAAGATGCAAGAGATGCAGGTTCTACCCCTGGGTCAGTAAGATTCACTGGAGGAGGAAATGGCAACCCACTCCAGTTTTCTTGCTTGGAGAATTCCATGGACAAAGGAGCCTGGTGGGCTACAGCCCACAGGGTTGCAAAGAGTCAGACACGACTGAGCAGGCATGTACACATGTTTATGCACACATATGTATATAAGTAAAATATATGTGAGATAGTAAAGAGTGCTGTGGAGAAAAATAGAGCAGGAAAGAGGAGATAAATAATGGCGTGGGGGAGGGGGGAAGGGGAAGCGTGTTAATATGACCTACCTCATAGAGACTCAGTGAGTTAATGAATGTTGGTCACTTAGAACACTCAATAAGTGTGAATTAGCATTAGTGTTATGAGCATATATTACTTTAACTTGTAAAAGTGAAAGGGTTGACAATAGGGATTAGCCAAGGTAGGTAGTTCATTTAATTCCTCATTAAAATGATGCCGTTCAAGACCATCTAATGATTTAGAATAATGTTCCCATTATGTTTTTTAAAAGCAGATCATAAAACAGTAAGACGTCATAGGGACAGAGTAAAGGGATAAAATAGGTGATTATATAGTTGATCCCACTAGGGGATTGTAAGTGGAAAAAATATGGGAGACCCCTGTTAGTTAATGATTACTCAAGAGATTAACCACAAAACCAGGCAGACTTAGTAACAAAACCATGCAACAGAAGCAAGAGACATGCTGCAAACAATGAAACGATGGTGGCAGGAGACCCACATCCTGCCCAGTGAGCTCACCAAGTTAATGATCCCTAGAACATGCTCTCTGCACACATGAAAAACAGTAACTTGTGGACCTAGCTTGACCAGGAGGGACAAGAAAACTCCCCTGTTCAATCTGGAGGAAGAGCTGATGATGGAAGCATGACATCTACTCAAGAAAGGCAAAGAAGTTCTTCTCCCCCTCCCCACTTTTCCTTTGATTATAAAACTGTAGCCCAGTAAGTTCTTGGGGTGTGGCATCTCTCGCCTACCTGCTTGTAAGCCTCACAAGCATCCTATTCTAATAAATCACTTCTTATCTATTACTTTGCCTCTCATTGAATTATTTTCTGCACTGACACATAAATTGTGGTATGGAAGTTCTTTGGAGCCCCTGAAACAATGCCAAACGGTTTCAGAAGCACAACATTTACTAAGCACTTACTCTATGCTATGCATTTTGTAAAGCACTTTAAGCGTTATCTTGCCTAATCCTCCCACCAACCCACTCAACTCCTTTGATTAGTTGACAAATTCTCTAACCTCTACCTTCAGCATGTTTTTCATATCTATGCCTTTCTTTTTTTTTATTATTTTAAACTTTTTATTTTGTATTGGGGTATAGCTGATTAACAATGTTATAAGAGTTTCATGTGGATAACGAAGGGATTCAGCCATTCATATACATGTATCCATTCTTCCCCAAACTCCTGTCCCATCCAGGCTGCCACATAACATTGAGCAGAGTTCCCTGTGCTTTACAATAGGTCCTTGTTGGTTATCCATTTTAAATATAGCCGTGTGTACATGTTGATCTCAGATTCCCTAGCTATCCCTTCTCTCAGTCCTTCCTCTCCCTCAACCATGTTTGTTCTCTAAGTCTATGAGTCTATTCCTGTTTTGTAAATAAGTTCATTTGTACCATATCTTTTTAGATTCTGCATATAAGGGATCTCATAGGATGTTTCTGCATCTCTAACTTACTCCACTCAGCATAACAATCTCTAGGTCCATCCAAGTTGCTGAAAATGGTATTAGTCCATTCTTTTTGATGGGTGAGTAATATTCCATTGTACATATATACCACATCTTCTTTATCCATTCCTCTGTTGATGGACATTCAGATACTTCCATGTCTTGACTATTGTAAATAGTACTACAATGAACGTCTATGTCTTTCTATTTATCCCACTGCCACCATCCTAGTCCAGTTCCTTTGTTAGCTCCTCCTTGACCTTTGCAAGAGTTTTTGAACAGTCTCCTTGCTCATATCTCTCTGCTCTCACTTTTGGGCTTACCTCAACCTTACTTACTTTATTTTATTTATTTTTTTTTTAAGATTTATGGACCATTTTTAAAAGTCTTTATTGAACTTGTTACAATAGTGCTTCTGTTTTATGTTTTGGCTTTTTAACCACAAGGCAAGTGGGATCTTAGCTCCCTGATCAGGGATCAAATCCACACCCCTGCAATGGAAGGCGAAGTCTTAACCATTGGACCACCACGGAAGCCCCAACCTTATTTGCTTTATACTCAAGCTAATCCACTATCTCTGCTAGAAATCGATTCTTCACTTAGTTTCCCATTTTCCAGCTTTGATTTCTATTGTACCCATACCTACTCCACCTTTCAGCCACGTGGTTTACTTGCAATCCTCAGGATCTTTTCCTCCAACCCTTCTATCTAGAAAGCACTCTCTCCCTCTCTCTCTCCATCTCTGCCTGCTGAAATTCTACTAATTAATCCAGAAACAGGTCAAGTGCCAACTGTTCAAATATGTTTTTTTTCTTTTCTTGTAAAACTCTAGATTGCCACTCCTGCATTGCTTACCACATGTTGACCCCATGTCATCATTTATATGTCATTACTTGTGGGCTTACTTTCCTGCCAATCAATATTTCTCAAGTACCCAAGACACATCAAGGGTATATATTAGGCATTTTATATGTTTGTCCTATTTAATCCTCACAACAGCCTTGTGAGATACCTGCTACCATCTTGATTTTAGAGATCAGGAACCTGAAGCTGTCAGAAGTTAATTAACTTGCTTGAAGTAGCATCCTCACTTAGTGGCAGACTCATCACCATCCATTTACCGAAGTTTATTTCAATCTGTGTCTTCCAGATTCTGAAGCCCTTTGGGCCCTTCAACACAGAATGGGAAATCCCTTTGGGGGCAATTAGCACTGAGGCCTCAGGACAAGACCGATCTGGGAAAGGCAGCTTTCTCCTTCTCTCTCATTTGATTTAGATTCACTGTGCTATAGGAAATGCTCTTTTGGCTCTCAGCACTGAGCCCAGGCTAGCACAGGGCTGAAAAATGATTCGTGAGGACAAACAGCACCCAGGATGTTTAGTTCCACTGGTGACCCTGATTATTTTAAAATTGTGAAAGGAATGCCAAGCCCCAGCACATGTGTAGTAATCTAGAACTCCCAGCTCCCTACCTCCTCAGTTGAGGCTTTACCCTCAACCTCTTTGTTCCCTGATTCAGTCCAGATGGATGCCTTGAATTTCAGAAACAAGGCAGGAACAGCATTGCTGTCATTAGACTTGGCCTTGGCTGGTAAAAGTACTTGACTCACAATAAATTCATACGAAGATTAAGAACAGGGAAGAGTTAGTTTACCCTGAATTGGTTTTTCACCATTTAGGATTGGAAGCCCCCAAAACTTGTTGGGTCAGTTCATACTGTCAAACAAAGAATATTATAATAATGGGTTTATTCTCTTCCTTATGGATTTGGAGTCGAGGGTGTTCAGCAGCCACTGTTTGCTCAAGAAGAGTGTAAACAAGACTTGCTGACGCCTGTGGCCAATGAACAGGACTCATAAGCCACTTTCACTCCAGAATGGGGTGTGGCTCTAATGGTAAAGAAGCTGAATGGGAAAGGGGGTTAGGTAACTCAAATTTGTGTTTTAACTGTCTTTTCTCTTTCAGTCCTCAAAGCAATCTTTTTTGAGTTGGGCATTACTGAAGTACCCGTTCTACAGATCTAAAAACTGGGTAGTAAGTGACAGGCAGGAACTGGAACCTGCCTGTTGAGTATGTTGAGCTCCATAGCTTTCCACTGCCCTCAATTTATGCTCTTGGCAAGGCCTTTTGCTTAAGCAAATGTCAATCATTTTAAAAGGACTAAAGGCAAAATTTGTACACAAGTTAGAGCTCTCAAATATCCATATTCTTCCCTCCCTAGGAAGCAAGATGATACAATGTGTTTAATTTCTTAAATGTCTCATATTTTCCAAAGATCTCAACAAGAAGTGGTAGTTGAACTCTAAGATTCTTACCTTCCACTCAGGGGACTCCAATGTTGGATTCTTAGGCAAGTGACTTTGCTTGGTGAAACTGGTTATCTTGATTGGTTAGACCACAGATCACCAAGGCCAGTAAGCCACATTCACTGACAAAATCATTCTGTTCCCAGCCATCTTTCAAACAGGTCATGAAGTGGCTGAGTGAAAATATGGATGATCCAGGGCAGGACATTGCTGGGACTGACACAAGTTACCAAAATTTCCATTGGTAAATTTTGGAGTGACTGGAGTCACTCATTCACATTCATGAGTAAAGTCAAGTATATTTATTCACACAAAAAAATCTCTTTTCCCACCCTCTCATTTCTTCATGATGTGTTGTGTTGTAGATAGTCTAACGGTTAGAATGTTGTTGTTGTTTAGTTACTAAGTTGTGTCCAGCTCTTTGCAACCCCATGGACTGTAGCCCATCAGGCTCCTCTGTCCATAGGATTTCCCAGGCAAGAATACTGGAGTGGGTTGCCATGTCCTTCTCCAGGGGATCTCCCTGACTCAGGGATTGAACCTGTGTCTCCTGCTTGGCAGGCAGATTCTTTACCACTGAGCTATGCTGGAAGCTAAATTGTTAGAATACCTTCATAATAATACATTTCCATATGGGATGGGGTTGTTGTTGCTAATCAGTAGTTAATACTGACAACTTATAAATATTTCAACCTCTCAAAACCTTAGCCAAGTATGACACCTCAAATTAATTAAACAGGGCTAGACTCTTAATGTATTATGAAGTTTTTCACATTTCACATAGATAACAGTAATTTTTATTTTGCCTCCCCCCATGCCCTTCATGTAGTTCTTGTAAATATGTTGTTGCTGCCTCTGCCATATGGTTAAAAAAAGTTACTCAAAACACAACAAATTACTGTTATTTCAATACTATAGAAACCACTGAGTTTTATTACCCCTTCATACCTTTTTGTATCCCTCCAAAAGAATGTTCAAAGGCATTTTTGGTTGGGAGACATTCACCACTTATTCTCTGAATTATGTTGGCAACATTTTAGAAACACTTGAAAAAGACTTGCAACATATGTTAGCATAAGTCCAGAGAAGGAAAGCGGAGATTGGCCGGAAGCAAGATATTAAGGAATTCAACAGTCTGACCAAAGGTGGGTCATGCACTGTCAGGTACATTGAAGAAAGCATACTGGGGGAGGCAAGCTATAAACAGGATCCAGACTTTGCAGCCCACAAGGCAGCCAGATGTTGACTACCCAAGGGGACAGAGGTGACGGGATCCTCCAGTCCCTCTCGCAGACCTCCCACCTTTACCTGCCTTCCTTGAAGCCATGATACGATCACAAGTATTCCCACTTCCATCCATTACTTTCCTCTAGCCTTCCAAACTCCTTTCTTACCCCACTTCTCCCCTTCTCCACTTTCTATTTTGCCCCTCTGTACATAATCTTTTGTTTTCAACCACTTTTAAGGTAATTTCATTTCAGCTGGGAAACAACTCCTGTCTTCTTCCCTCGTTCCGAGCCCAGGGACTCGAGTCCCTCCTGAGCTCCTTGGAGATGGGACCTTTCCCGAGCTCAGCAGTCTAAGCTGTGAGGGTGATATATTCTGTGAGTCCTCCAACGGGGTGGCCCCTCCATGACGCCAGTCTGTTCCTCTTCCTTCTTCCCCCTATCCCCAAAGAACCTAAACTCCGTGCCCTCTGAAACTGTCTGTGTCTAAGTCCCCAAGATCTCCGCCGGATCCAAGATTTTTTTGACCTAAGTGGGGTCGGGTCGGGGAAGACAGTACCTCTTTGCAGGCGTGAAGCTCCAGTCCCGCTCCCTGAGTCACCTGGAAGGCGGTCCCAAACCAGAGCAGCAGCCGCAGAAGCCGGAATGTGCGCGGCTCAGTTCTTCCCCTGCCTCTGGCAGAGGGATGGAGGCTGTGGCCAGGCTCAGCCATAGTGTTGCTCCGAGCGAGCGGCAGCAGCGGCTCAGGTGCTGCGGCTGCAGCTACTGCTGGCAGAAGGCAGAAAAAAAGGGGAGGGAGATTCACAGGAGGCAGGATGTAAGGGGCTGGGCTCGCTTCAGTCACCTCCCTGCGGCTACACCAAGGCCGCCCATCCTTCCTCCTCCCTCCTTTCACTTATCCTCCTCCTACCCACGTCGCCTTGGCAACCGCCTCCTCTTTCCCTTCGCGCGGGTGGGGCAGGGACCACGCGCTCCTCTGCCGCTCACCTGCCGGTCGCCATGGCAGCCGCCGCCGCTAGCGCGCGCGGCGCAGAAATGCACGAGCCCAGGGTCCGCAACCGGCCCAGCAGGCGCGCACAAGGCTAGTGCAAAAGAACGCGGTGGAAACAACCTCCAAGCCATCACCAACAAATTCATTATTTCGGGCCATCGGCTGCCTACGAGCATCACTAATTTTGCAGACGTGGCGTTCTACATATACTTATTAAACATCTTGTTAAAAGCAACAGAAAAATGACCGCGATGATATCTCTCCTCCAGGGATTATAGCCTGGAAGACTGGCCCGGGTAGGTGTTACCTACTGTAACAGCTGCTTCTGGAGGTCTTACTTCCACCACACCAAACCCATTTGTGAATTTAAAACCAGTCTTGTGCGAAGCCCTGGGACTCACATAGTCAAGCTGAATTTAAAAGCAAGGCGAGTTTGCCTTAGCTGGGCAATTTTCTAAACACACCTGGACTCCTCTGTCTTTTGACATCCCCATTCTGCCATCGCTCTGAGAAATCCTCTCGTAAGATTCCAAGGAGAAGGACATTTCAGGGCTGGCTATCTTTTACGAATTCTTTCCTAAACTGAAGTCTTTTGCAGAAGATTTGTAAGACGGGAGGCCGGTGTTTTTCACCGACGGCTCACGAGTGCAAATCCAGGGCTCCCGAGCACACTCGGCGGCTGTTTCCGCTCTGTGTTCCCAGAAGCTTCTTCCCGAGGGGCCTCCCGCGTTGGACCGCCAGGTGGCGCCCTTCTCGGAGGGACTTCGCCTTAGTCACAGAAGGCCGAGCAGTTGCCTGGCAACTGAAATTGGGCGTTCCAAACAATTGGGACCCGGGCTCCTCCGCGTGCTAGGTTGTGTGCGGCTGCGCGGGTCTCTCACCTCTTAAGAGCGCCTCGCTCGGTGTTTTGCCATGCCTCTCACCCGAGACCCTTTCCAGAACCCTGCGTTGGATAAAGATGATTCCTACTTGGGAAAGTCACGGGCTTCCAAGGTACTGAGGTTTCTTACGCAGGTACCCAGTAGGGTCGACCTTACTCTTCTGTCGGCCTGACTGGAAGAAGTGGTAACTTAACTCTGGGGAGGACACTGAGTCAGGTACGAGAGAGGTCTGTTTTCTGCCTACCTCCATGATCCCATATTCAGGTCTCCCCACCTTTCACGGTGCTTTTGAGCAGAGGGAAGTGGCGCTCTAGTCCAGAGGAACAAGGGGCACTTGCGGACCTAAGTAATGATTGGTCTGACGGGGCTTGCACAGGCCCAGATTCCACCAAGCAACGCTTTGCCCTATTTGGGAAACTCTTCTATGAAGAGACGTGAGGTATATAGAGTGGGAAAGAGGAATCAAACACCAGGTCATGCTTTATACATCTGTCTTTGATTCATGTTGGAATGTGTTTGTGTATATATGTGTTTCATGATGGTCCGGGAGGAGTAATGGACCCTGAAGCAGTGATGCAGGGGGTGGTGTTAAGATGCAAAGGGCAGGACTGATGGGGCTTTGTGGCTGACTGGATATGGGCCCAAGAGAGTGGCCAGTCTAGGAGGGCTCCTAGGTTTCTGAGGGCTTAGCTGATACCATTTACTGAATGAGGTGTCCAGGAAAAGCAGGTTTGGGGAGAATGACGTTGAGATCAATGATGTAGCTGTTGCTTTTTGGTGCCTGTGGGACACTTCTGTGGAGATGATGAGTAGACAACACGGTTAGGGCTGTGGGTTGACAATGTGTGGAAGCCACAGTATTCATATAGTGGTACTTTAAGCCATAGGAGGGAATGAGCTCATCCAGTGAATGTGAGAGTCAGAAAGGCAGAAATGAAACCCCTGGAGAATCCCACTTAGGGGCAGAGAGAGAAAACAGAGCTGAGAAGGAAGCTGAGAAATAATAGCCAGATGCAGAAGAAAAACCAGGAGGAGCTAGACCCATGCAGGATGGAGAGAACATTTCGTGGAATCAGAGTTGTGGCGTCAGAAACCACCGAGGTCAGGTAAGATCAGGTCTGGAAATGATCCATTTGACCTAACCACAAAGGTTATTAGCAAGAGTAGTTTCAGTGGATGCTTGAGGCAGAGGTCGGACTGTATTGGTATGGAAAGGGGATGGAAAGGGGGTGGGAAGGAAAGTGGAGAGTAGTATGTGTTGACTCTTAAGGCTGGCTCGGTAGGAACATCATGGAGTCGTAGCCAGACAGTGACGAAAGGATGAGGAGAAACTGGCTACAGAAGATGCCAGGATAGCACAGCTCCCTAAAGTACCAGGAAGGGCTGGGTTCAGGAAGAAGAGTTATTCTTGAATAAAAGGGACTTCCCTTTCTCTGAAATGAAAGGAAAATGGATAGTGAAGATGGCAGCTCATGCTTGACAGGCCTGATTTTCTCAGAAAGACCATCTCACCCTTCTGCTTGTAGAGATGATGAGGCTTAGGCAGCCTTGGAGGACTGGAAGAGCTACCTGTGCTTGCATCATATGTAATATTCCCATCTCCTTTTCATCTTTCTTGGTGATAACATAGTGCCTGGTCCACACCATTCAATTAATGGTGAGCTGAGTCATGCAGCACTGTGCCATATACCGGGGATGAAGAAGGTTCCAGCATCAGATAAGATGAATGAGAGTTCTGCTAGGTTGTAGTTGTACTCACTGGAATTCAGTCACTGGTTCCATGAGCATCTCATTTTAGAACACCATGTTTTAGGTCACTGTGCTGGGTACTGGGGACACAGTGGTGAGCAATATGGCATTTTACATGTAATGAAGAAATCAGCTATGTGCTTTTCATATTCATACTTGTGGGGTTTTAATGAGAGAACCAAACATTCAATGAATTTTTTTGACATTCCCGCAGAAACAATGACCCTTCCTTGCTTACCGAAAATTTTTTCTCACCTGTTTAGACACTGTTCTCTCCTGATTCTCCTCTCCCGATTCTCTTGTCTCTGACTGCCCCCAGCCAACCCCATTATAATATTGTGCAGTCCTCATGAACCACCTCTTCCTTTTTGGTCAGATTCTTTTTGGGAGGCTTCAGCTGTTACTCCAACAACTGCATATTGCATTAGAATATCTTACCTCTTCTTCAAATTCAGGACTTCTGAACCTGAGCTCATCTTGCCTGTCTGCTCCCCATCCTTCACTTCATGTCCCACTTCACCCCTTTCCCTGTCTTCCTGGCCCATTTCTTTCAGTTCTAAGGGAAAACTTAGGAGGGTCAAAAGGCTGGGAGGCTTGCCCCATATCATCCTTCTCGTTTAGATGTCTCGATTCAATTAAAATGGAATGGCAGGAGGGGATGGATGCTACCACATCAGCAAGGCCTTCGGTAACCAGTTGTGGGTGTGGTTTCTCTTTTGCAGAAACTGCCATATAAGAACCCAACTCACCTTGCTCAGCAACAGGAACCCTGGTGTCGACTCAGCTCAACTCCCACAATTACCTCCATGAAACGGGATGGTTTTTTTTTTTATTCAGAGGTACCTAGCATTGAAATGCTATTTCTCATTATATCCACTTAGGACTAATGACTATCCTTTTTGAAAGGCAGGCTGTCCCTGACTGCTTTAGCAGCTTTATCTTGCCCCCAATCCAAGATCCTATCTCTGGGAAGGCAAAAGGCTTGAGTTTTGCTGCAGTTAATTATTTGGAGCAAATCATTCTCTCACTAGACTTCTCATTATAACCATGAATGAGGTAAGGCCCATTAAGCTCAAGAGGTTCCCATGTCTCCAGGAGAGCTTCCCACTCCTTAGACTTAAGCACGAGACAATTCTGTATGGACAAGATTTAAGAAGTCATCATGTACAGTAATTTGGTGTGTAAAGAGCTGGTGGGTCTCAGGCCCCAAAAGGGTTCACTCTGCTTTGGGAGAAGAGTAGAACCCAATAGAACCCAACTAGAATGGGTACACGGTGGCAAGTTAACCCTGAGAGGGTTGGCTTCCTCTGTAGATACCAAAGGATGACCTGGATTTCCGCTTAGCAGCCTTGTACAACCACCACACAGGGACATTCAAGAACAAGAGTGAGATACTCACACACCAGGAGACCATCCAGGATACCCGCCGGTAAGTGGTGGAGGCAGAGCCTCTCCCTAAGAACAATGCCATCCAATCAAGTAAGGTAAACCGTCACCTGGGAAATAATCGATAGGTTCCTATTTGTATAGATTTTTGCATTTTTTAACTTCTGTAATACAATTTCTGTGGGTTTCTTTTTTCTAAAATGAAGAGATCTTCCAAAATTGGGCTCATCTGTATAATAAAACATTTGGTTAATTTGAGAGGCTAGAAAGGGCCTTTGGTTGCTATATTTTTGAGGTTGCATGCAACTCCTTCCCTCCTTACTTTCTTCTCTTGATTGATTTCATTCTCCCCTGTTCTTCCCACATCGTCTTCCAGAATCAAGACCCAATTCCCTGGAGAATTTTTACCCGCTCCCCAACCACCCCTCATCACTTCCAGAGCTAACATCAGACATTGGATCAACCCTAAGAAGGAGTCTATTCACAGCATACAGGGATCCATAGGTAAGGGTTAGAAGACTGAGGAATGGAGGAAGATGGGTGGTGCAAGAGTTTTTCTCAATGGACACAGGAATCAGGGAGTTGAGGTGGCTGGCTATTAGGGAACATGAGGGATAACTGAGTCTGGCACATATCAGATGAATGCCAGGGACGTGCTGACTATAGGGCTAGGAAATGAATTCAGTTTCAGAGCCTCTGCCTTAGCCTTAGGTCTAATGGACAAGAATTTTCAGCAAAGGACAGAAACCTGGGAAAAGACCTGTAGCTACTTCCCATCAGTCTTGTGTTTCCCCAGCTGTTAGAACCTTCTCCATGGTCCCCATGAAAGTATGGGTGACAAATTCCCAGAAAAGGCAACAGATCTTAAATTTACAGCCCATTCCTTCTTCTTTTCTCCACAGTGTCCCCTCACACTGCAGCCACCAATGGAGGGTACTCCCGAAAGAATGATGGTGGCTTCTTCTCCACATAAGTGTTGACAGGCCCCTGGACTAATCATTGTGGAACATCCCGCCGACCACCTCCATTAAATAGATTTGTGTAAGTTGAAGCCTGGAGTATCTGTTACCCGCAGACTATAAGTTGCCACTTGACTACTCTTAAAGTGTGGAAGTTTCTCAGTTTCTAGAAACTAATGCTATTGGGCAATATTTGCAATTTGGAGTCAACCTGCTGAAAAAGATAAGGATTTAGGACAGAACAGCACTGCTTTTGGCAGGAGACAGGTATTCACATTTTGTAAACTGGAGTCATTCCAACTATACAGATATATAGCCATTCAACCTTTCTTGAAAACTTTCCATGTGTCAGCTGTTGAGCTAATTGTTAGGGAGACAAGAATGGGCATTGTCCATTCTCTCAATGAACTTAGAGACACTAACTTTAGTAGCTCTTTGTAGCATTAATATTTATGCAGAGGTCACACTTAAGATTCCAGACCTTCTGGACTTAGTCATTTTCTGGGCTCTCCTTCTCCATGAGAGCTCAGTCTCCCTGGTCCTTCTTCCTTTCCATTGTTCACTCTCTTAACTCTGCTGTCTCCTTGCCTGGGAGTCAATTCTTTTTTCGTTGCCTAGATTTATAGCCCCTGATTCTTAGAAACAGAGCTTAACAATCTGATCGTAGGGTCTGAAAGTACCTAAAAACTAATGCATTAATGTGGTTTCTAAAATTACAAGCCACTCACAGGAACCTGCTGTCAGAATGAGCAAGAAATGACAGACCCTTTAGAATATTGTACAATTAAGTTCCCATTTCTAAACTTGGACAGCATGTGCACTGTTGAATAAATCAAGACATGAAAGGGCTTCTATTTGGTACTCAAGTGCAGGGTCCTTAAATTCCACCAAACTAACAGTCCCTCTTCTACAGAGATACTCCAATTTATTCATAGTGTTTACTGCTAAGTGGCAATATTTTCAGTTCTCATTATTTGGAAGGGCTGAAAGTAGCAGAGAGGGGTGACTCTCTGGATAATCACCTCATGCGAATTGATACTGAACATCGAAAAATTTATTACTGCGATCCATGCATGGAGGCTTTAAATAATCCTGATTTCTAGACCTCTCTGATAATTATAATTCAGTAAATCTGGTGCGGGTCCCTGGAATCTGAATTCTTATAAGCTTTCCAAGTTCTCTTATGGATATATACACACATATTGTTGTTTAGTCATTAAATTATGTCCTACTCCTTCCCACTCCATGGACTGTAGCCCACCAGGCGCCTCTGTCCATGGGATTCTTCAGGGAAGAATACTGGGGTGGGTTGCCATTTCCTTCTTCAGGGGATCTTCCCAACCCAGGGATCGAATCAGTCTCCTGCACTGCAGACGAATTCTTTACCACTGAGCCACCTGGGAAGTCCTTATATACACAGGCTCAGAGGGTAAAGCGTCTGCCTGCAATGCAGGAGACCTGGGTTCGATCCCTGGGTCAGGAAGATCCCCTGGATAAGGAAATGGCAACCCATTCCAGTACTCTTGCCTGGAAAATCCCATGAACAGAGAAACTGGTAGAATACAGTCCATGGGATAGCAAAGAGTCAGACACGACTGAGCGGCTTCAGTTCACTTCAGACGTGCGTATACACCTACATGCCTTCACCGGCAGGCGCTGTATAGTGTCTTTAGACCTAGGGCACCAGTGTTGGTATCACACGCGAGTCATAATGACAAAGCGGACCGAAAGAAAAAAAAAAAAGGAGGCGCCTAGAAAAGTAAAACTGCAGCAGAGAACAAGGTCTCTGTCCCCTTTCAGCTTCGGCGCCTGCGGGCGGGGCGATGGCTAGTTCGACGCCCGCCAAAGACCCCAGCCGGCTGTCGACTGTTGACACGTTATCCCCAACGCCACGGGCGGCCGTGCCCTGGGCCGGGCTCAGATCAGAATCGCCTCGATAATCAATGGCGCGGGACAAGCCCGGCCTCGTCTATCTGATCAATTCATCACTTCTGAGCGCCGGGCCCCACAGGACCGCTCGGAACCTCCGGGGCCACGGCGTTGCCACCGCCCAAGGGGCCTCGCTGCACAGCGCCCCGAGGAAGGGCTTCGCAGGAGGGAAGCTTTTCATTTCGGGTCGGACCGGCGGGGCTGGAGTCCCAACCCGATCAAATAAGATCAACGTGTAGGCCGGGGGAGGGGTGCAGGGGCGAGCGCACGCACGCACACATTCACGCACCCACTCAGACATTCACGCATCCACTCACACACTCGGCCTACACGCGCACCCCCCCTCCCCACCCCCCCAACACACACAACACCACACAGCAATTTACAGCAACCTCACTTCCAGCCCGCTCTCCCTCCGGTGAAGGAGCGGAAGTTCGCACCCTCTTTTATAGCCCCCGGCCCCGGAGACTTTTGGGAGGAACCACCAAGCACCGGCCATCTCCGAGTGTGCACTTTGCTGCCCTCGCGTGGTTCGGAGGGGAACCAAGGGCCCTGGTTCAGTTCAGTTCAGTCGCTCAGTCATGTCTGACCCCATGGACTGCATGCAGCACGCCAGACTTCCCTGTCCACCACCAACTCTCAGAGCTTACTCAAACTCATGTCCATTGAGTTGGTGATGCCATCCAACTATCTCGTCCTCTGTTGTCCCCTTCTCCTCTAGTCTTCAATCTTTCCCAGCATCAGCGTCTTTTCAAATGAGTCAGTTCTTCGCATCAGGTGGCCAAAGTATTGGAGTTTCAACTTCAGCATCAATCCTTCCAATGAATATTTGGGATTGATTTCCTTTAGGATTGACTGGTTGGATCTCCTTGCTGTCCAAGGGACTCTCAAGAGCCGTAGTTCAAAAGCATCAATTCTTCAGCGCTCAGCTTTCTTTATAGTCTAATTCTCACATCCATCAGTTCAGTTCCGTTCAGTTCAGTCGCTCAGTCGTGTCCAACTCTTTGCGACCCCATGAATCGCAGCACGCCAGGCCTCCCTGTCCATCACCAACTCCTGGAGTTCACTCAAACTCATGTCCATCGAGTTGGTAATGTTATCCATCCATCTCATCCTCTATTGTCCCCTTCTCCTCCTGCCCCCAATCCCTCCCAGCATCAGAGTCTTTTCCAATGAGTCAACTCTTTGCATGAGGTGGCCAAAGTATTGGAGTTTCAGCTTTAGCATCATTCCTTCCAAAGAACACCCAGGACTGATCTCCTTTAGAATGGACTGGTTGGATCTCCTTGCAGTCCAAGGGACTCTCAAGAGTCTTCTCCAACACCACAGTTCAAAAGCATCAATTCTTTGCTGCTCAGCTTTCTTCACAGTCCAACTCTCACATCCATACATGACCACTGGAAAAACCATAGCCTTGACTAGACGGACCTTTGTTGGCAAAGTAATGTCTCTGCTTTTGAATATGCTGTCTAGGTTGGTCATAACTTTCCTTCCAAGGAGTAAGCATCTTTTAATTTCATGGCTGCAATCACCGTCTGCAGTGATTTTGGAGCCCCAAAAAATAAAGTCTGACACTGTTTCCACTGTTTCCCCATCTATTTCCCATGAAGTGATGGGACCAGATGGCATGATCTTAGTTTTCTGAATGTTAAGCTTTAAGCCAACTTGTTCACTCTCCTCTTTCATTTTCATCAAGATACTTTTTAGTTTCTCTTCACTTTCTGCCATAAGGGTGGTGTCATCTGCATATCTGAGGTTATTGATATTTCTCCCGGCAATCTTGATTCCAGCTTGTGCTTCTTCCAGCCCAGGGTTTCTCTTGATGTACTCTGCATAAAAGTTAAATAAGCAGGATGACAATATACAGCCTTGACGTACTCCTTTTCCTATTTGGAACCAGTCTGTTGCTCCATGTCCAGTTCTAACTGTTGCTTCCTGACCTGCATACAGGTTTCTCAAGAGGCAGGTCAGGTGGTCTGGTATTCCCATCTCTTTCAGAATTTTCCACGCTTTATTGTGATCCACACGGTCAAAGGCTTGGCATAGTCAAGAAAGCAGAAATAGATGTTTTTGTGGAGCTCTTCCTTTTTCCATGATCCATTGGATGTTGGCAATTTGATCTCTGGTTCCTCTGCCTTTTCTAAAACCAGCTTGAACATTTGGAAGTTCACGGTTCACATATTGCTGAAGCCTGGCTTGGAGAATTTTGAGCATTACTTTACTAGCATGTGAGATGAGTGCAATTGTGCGGTAGTTTGAGCATTCTTTGGCATTGCCTTTCTTTGGGATGGGAATGAAAACTGACCTTTTCCAGTCCTGTGGCCACTGCTGAGTTTTCCAAATTTGCTGGCATATTGAGTGCAGCACTTTCACAGCATCATCTTTTAGAATTTGAAATAGGTCAACTGGAATTCCATCACCTCCACTAGCTTTGTTTGTAGTGATGCTTTCTAAAGCCCACTTGACTTCACATTCTAGGATATCTGGCTCTAGGTGAGTGATCACACCATTGTAATTATCTGGGTCGTGAAGATCTTTTTTTTGTATAGTTCTTCTGTGTATTCTTGCCATCTCTTCTTAATATCTTCTGCTTCTGTTAGGTCCATACTATTTCTGTCCTTTATCAAGCCCATCTTTGCATGAAATGTTCCTTTGGTATCTCTAATTTTCTTGAGGAGATCTCTAGTCTTTCCCATTCTGTTGTTTTCTGCTATTTCTTTGCATTGATCACTGAGGAAGGCTTTCTTATCTCTCCTTGCTATTCTTTGGAACTCTACATTCAGATGCTTATTATATCTCTCCTTTTCTCCTTTGCTTTTTGCTTCTCTTCTTTTCACAGCTATTTGTAATCCCTTAGTATCTCTAATTTTCTTGAAGAGATCTCTGTTCTTTCCCATTCTATTGTTTTCCTCTATTTCTTTGCATTGATCGCTGAGGAAGGCTTTCTTATCTCTCCTTGCTGTCCTTTGGAACTCTGCATTCAAATGGGTATATCTTTCCTTTTCTCCTTTGAGCCCTGCTAAGGCAGGACAAATTCCCACAATGCTGAATTATAATTGCCTTTGAATCTTTGTGTGACATATTTATAACCATATCTATAGTGTTTCTTTGATCTTTGATCCAAGTTCTGGATATAAGATGATATAACCTCAGGATCCCTCTAGGTTGAATGAGTTCTTTCCCCAGGAGAAAGCAAATTCTAATCATTCCAACACCAGCTTTCCCAGGATCTCCTCCCAAGGGAGAAGGCAAACATCATTTTACCAAAGGAAAAGGGTGAGAATAGATGACTTAAGTCCAAGGACGAAGTGGTCAGAATATCTAATGAGTAAAGGAAGGCAGGCATATACCTGTCCACACAAAGCCCTCTGCTACCCTTCACTTGCTTTTACTATCATACCTACTAAAATCTTTCAACCTCTAAAATCAGTGAAAAAATGATTATGTAAATTACAATTAGCTCCTTTCACATCAGAGAGTATAATGTCTCAGTTGCTTCTTTCTCCTTTTTCAGTGACATGTATGTGAAGGGGGAAGACAAATCAGAATTTTGTGAAGTTATATTTCTGAGTCCCATCATGCACTTGGAATAAACAAATAGGGGGAAAGTATCCACTGTATGTGTCAGAAGCCCAAGAAATTTCTAGGTATCTGGCTGGGTAACCTGAAAACCTCATTTCACAGAAGAAATTTAATGACTGGTAATGGCAGTTGACACTTGTATTTTAATAGCGGTAGTAGGTAAAATATATTGGGAAATGTTATCTACATTACTTAATACAGCTCAAAATGTATTAATATATTTGCTTATATATATATATGTAATATATAGCTGGTATAAACATATATAGTGTGTGCGTGTGTGTGTATGTATATATATGTATATATATATATATACTTATAGGCTTACCAGGTGGCGCAGTAGTAAAGAATCTGCCTGCCAATCCAAAGCAAGAGACTCAGGTTCAATCCCTGAGATGGAAAGATCCCCTGGAGTAGGAAATGGCAGCCTGCTCCAGTATTCTTGCCTAGAAAATTCCACGGACAGAGGAGCCTGGCAGGCTATAGTCCATGGAGTCACAAAGTTGGACGTAACTGAGCAAATATACACACGTATGTATATATTCAGTTCAGTTCAGTCGCTCAGTCGTGTCCCACTCTTTGCGACCCCATGAATCGCAGCATGCCAGGCCTCCCTGTCCATCACCAACTCCTGGAGTTCACCCAGACTCACGTCCATCGAGTCAGTGATGCTATCCAGCCATCTCATCCTCTGTCGTCCATCCGCTTCTCCTCCTGCCCACAATCCCTCCCTGCATCAGTCTTTTCCAATGAGTCAACTCTTCACATGAGCTGGCCAAAGTACTGGAGTTTCAGCTTTAGCATCATTCCTTCTAAAGAAATCCCAGGGCTGATCTCCTTTAGAATGGACTGGTTGGATCTCCTTGCAGTCCAAGGGACTCTCAAGAGTCTTCTCCAACACCACAGTTCAAAGGCATCAATTCTTCGGTGCTCAGCCTTCTTCACAGTCCAACTCTCACATCCATACATGACCACAGGAAAAACCATAGCCTTGACTAGACGGACCTTTGTTGGCAAAGTAATGTCTCTGCTTTTGAATACGCTATCTAGGTTGGTTATAACTTATATATGCATGTACACACACACACACACCCCCTCAAAGGAGAGAGCTATGCCTTCGTTGATTCTGAACTGTATCATACATACATCATACATTCAATGACCATCACATGGGTTAACAGGACTGACAGTATTCACTAATGCAAACTAACAAGGTATACTGTAGGCAGAGCCCAGGAGAGTATTAAACAAAGTTCAACAATTCAGTATGCATGTGACAAAAATGGACAAAAACGGTAGGGAAAAATTTTATTTTCAAGGACTGTGCAGACAATGATGAATAAAAAATTTTATTTCAACTATAAAAAGCTGACTTCATTCCACCCTGGCATACAACATTTATGGTGATGCCAGTTTGAATCTGAGGCAATACTGCTATCCCCATGCTTCCACCCCTAAAAGACTCTCTTAGAGGAACAACTTCCTACAATTTTCAGTCAAAAATTTATGATACATCAATCAAAGTAATGAATAAAACAAGTTTCTGCTTATCTGCTTATATAAAGAAATGAAACAAGCTGTGTATTTGTTTCTTGCTGTAAATTACCTTTACTCCATGCACTTTTTGGTATGTTCTGGTATGAAAACATCTCAAAATATAACAATTCAAGAGTTCAGGTCAAGATGACCCACGCAGGAAGCTGTAAAAATTGATTTGAACTGTGAAATGGAACTAGTTTAAAATATGAAGAAGCTCTAAGTTATTAGCCCTATTAGGAAACAAAAGTCATTAAAGCTACAAAATAACAAGTGCAAAACATGCTGAACCTGTATTTCCAGGGAGTGACATTCCTGCTGGCCAACAGGTTCCAAATTGACACCCACAAGGTGTAACTCTTTCTGTTCCACTAGCTTTCCTTTCTCTTGTGTGAAAAAGTCTCAGAAATGACAATGAAAATATAGGAATCATTGAAATTTACCCTGTAGACCAATTCTGGAGATAACAGCCAGAGATGATGATTAGACATGTAGTGTTTACTTGATGACTTTCTATACTTCTAGGAACCCTCAAAGCACTAAACTGAGTGTTTCAGAATCTAAACTTCCTAGCAGCTTTTGTTCTTTTGGAATAAGACAAAAGACAATTTACTACCACAAAGGGATCAACCACAGCCAACTTGTCCATAGTCAAGTTTTACTTTAATGAGCAGTTCAACTGGTAGACCTATGTCTATGCTTGCTCTTTACAATAATTTGACCAATTTTTTTTAAGAGAAATTCTAGGCTTCATAAATGCGACAGTTAATCCTTTTGTAGATATAAGAAGGAGGGAATGGAGAAGTCTTCCCTTCAAATATAAGAGTCATCTAAAACTATTTGCTCAGGAGTTTACTCCATGGAAAAGCTCATCCATCAATCTCAATTGGAAACCTGGGTTTTCCTTTACTTTAGAAGACACTCTCATTTATTCATGGATTGTATGAACTGTACAAACATGCATATGAGTGCCATCAATTTCTCATTAAAATTTCTAATGTTCTTATAATTTCCAAGAGACAGCTAAAGAGTACTGCAACATGAACAAAATTTAAAATGAACCAAAAAACACAATTGACTGAAAATTGCCATAATAACCCAGATTTAAACAAAAAATAAGTTTGTATCTTCAGTAACATGACAAAACTTCCATCTAACATCCCAATAAATTCTAGATGACTTTACTAGCATATGAATTAATACACTAAATGTATTTATTTCTTCTACCCCAACTGCAAATATATTAAATAATTATTTCTTCAATAGTTTCTCTTTCCCTTAGTGGTGGCATTTAAAACTGAGTAACAGTATTTAGCACTCAGTCATTTAGAAAAAATTTTAAAAATTTTAGGAAAATAGCAACAGTTTCCATATACCATTTGAAGGGGTGAAGTTTCCTTTTGGGAATATTGCTGAATGGAACATTGTTTCTTGTCTAAATCACTCCTTTCAGGTCTCACCATAGACAGATAATTTCCAAATCTTATGTAGGCCCAGATTGTTTTGGCAAAACTCCTGAGCTCCAGCACACAGCAGAGCTATTTTCACTGTTTCTTTTTGCAGTGAGGATCTTGCCTCTCTATGTTCCCAGGTGGGTATGTGAAAGATAAATTTCCAAAGCCAAAACAATGTCTTGGCATTGTTTAACTACTATTTCCCACTCAGCCTCCCAACCCCACCCTCCCAGCACTCCTGCAATTTATCACATCCAAATAAAACAGTAAAAATAAAAGTCAAGTCTTAAAAATTATCTCTCTTTCCAAGAAGTTTGAACACAGCCTATATCCTCCCCTAATGAGCCTCAGTTTGAAAAAAGCCTGATGAGGGGCTGAAGAACAAAATAGGTATCAGTTTTTAAGCAGGAGGTATGGAATCGTATCACCGAGGGGAGTAATTTATCTGGACATTATATGCTCTCTGCTGAGGACTGATTTACAAGCAGGTCAAAGGAAGTTTGCTTTCTGTAGTCCCCTGAAGCATAAATAATGTTTGTAATCATGAGGAGTTTTCCCCACAGGAAGCAGGGGAAGATGCTGTGGTGTCATCCTGGGGACTTCGATGATTTTAGCTGAGCTTTCCTATGCTGCGCCCAGGCTCCTGACAGGTTCTTCACCTTTGTCCCCTTGGCTGGCGGTTGATGAAATGGATGCTTCAGAATTCATTTTATAAACAGGACGTAGAAGGCCATCACAATGCAGGCGATTGCCACAGCAGCATGCAGCCTGGTTCCAATTACAGCAGCTAGCAGGAAATAATAAAAAGAGAAAAGGAATCACACCTTGCCCCTTATGTAAGTCCTCACTTTCAAGGTGATATTTTGAAATCTTTAGTCACAGATAAAGAGACCTGTTAAGGATCTCAAGAATCAACCCATCCAGGAATGTATTTAAATACTACTCAGGACTTCCCTGGTGGTCCAGTGGTTAAGAATCTGCCTTGCAATGCAGGGGACTTGGGTTCGATCCCTGGTGGAGGAATTAAAATCCCACATGCTGTGGGGCAACTAAACCCATGCACAGAAACTACTGAGCCCATGTGCCACAACTGGAGAGTCTGTGTGCTGCAGCTCTCATGACATAACTAAAACTCGACTCAGCAAATTAACAGCACTGGAGTCTATGAGCTGCAACTCACATGACACAACCAGGACTTGACTCAGCAAATTAATAAGTAAATAAAAATATTAAAAAAAATAAATAAGTACTACCCTTAAGCCCTAGGTTTTACGTGAATATATCATTAGTTTAAATTTTGCCCTATTTTGAAAAAATACTTAGGTAAATAGGATTCCAGATGAAGGTGCCCAAAATAAAAAGTAAAAAAGCATCTGAGTTAATAAAAACAATACTTAAAAAAAAAAACTCCAATATATTCTTCCAGAAATTCGGGAAAAAAAAAAAACAACTTTTCACTGGGAAAATATTACTCCCAACAATTCCAGTCCAGTCTAAAATTGTTTAAATTATACACTTTTATGCCACAGAGAATATTAAAATTACTTTGTAGCTAAAACAAACAATTACATAAAAGTTGAACCAAATATAATCCCAGCCTGTCCCACCTTCACTTGGCAGCACCTCACTGTCCAGAGATGGCAACTTCCTCTCCCTGAACAGATATGATCTTACCTTTGTAAAACACACCCCAAACTCCCTTCTTTTCTGAGAGCAGCCAGGTTTTGAGACGAGGTACTTTCTTGAAGTAGGCACAGGTGCAAACAAACAGCAAACCAAACACCAGAATCCCATCCAAGGAGTACACTGTTACAGGAAGAGAAGAAAGCCTTAGGTGCTAATCCAGCTTGGGACAAGTAATGCCACTGGAGAACACAATGTGATATAATACCAAGGTGGTGACCTCAGTGGCAGTGCCAGCTCTGACAAGAAGGAGCCAAGGTCCTGGCAAGATCTCACTGCCTTCTTCCCTCTCCTTTCAAGAAATGCAAGTTCTGAGAAGAGTGTGCCAGTTAATGTGGAATCAGCTTGCCAGGAATGGCCAGTGTGGGCAACATGTTGAGAGAAGTATAAGAATCCTTGGTGCCTGAGCTGAGAGATTGAAATGTGCTCTTACTAGAAATCACTCATGTGATAAAGAAGAGCTAGATACTTAGCCAAGTCTTTCAGAGCTTCATCTGTTGGTAATGAATATGATAAGGCAAAAGCTTAATGGAAACTGCAAGAGTTAGAAATCATATGACTAATTTTCCTGTGTTTTGTCTTACACTTCATGCATCATACTCTACTTACAAACCAAATTTCTGCCAGAGTAACAGATTCTTGAGAACAAACAAGCCAAAAAAAATTTTTTTTGAGGCTTCATCGTGGTGGAACAAGTGCGAGAAAAAAGCTTTGAACACATAGTTCTAGTTCTTACATATGTAAACTGAGCTATGTCTGGTAAGCACAATGAATCATCTAAGTGGAAAAAAAAAACAATCAGACCACAAAGGGGGGAACGGTGACTAAAATTTATTCATTAATTACTATGTGTTCAATTGCTTCCTTATTTCTCAGTTCAGATGACTTTTTCCTCTAGGTGATGACCCTTCCTGTACTGTGTCTAGTAACCTTAGACCTCTGACTGTCCAGAAAGCTTCAAAAGAATATTTGACACAACCAGCATCTCCCAGTTCTGGACCACTCTATCTCCCTCTCTCCCTCCAGTAAAACTATCTCACAGCTAGATGTCACACAGCAACAGTCCAGTAAATTAATACATATACCAAGTTTTTAGGATGAACAATACCTTTACCTGCTAATCTCCTCCTCCTGTAAGTTTTTGCAAAGCCAAAAGTCACGAGGTGAAAGGCTTATGGAAAAGGTACTTTTTGAGAAATACTCTCCTATGCCCCTCTAATCATACTGTGTAAGAGGCCTTGTCATCTTTTTTCCAGTAAGATGGACTCTAAAGAACACAAAGGCCTCGTTTCCTGTCCTTCGCTGGAATGGGGAAATCGTTGTCTATATAATCGTGTTCGAAGAGGCCTGCAAAATTAGGTCAGATAAACAGGGTGGCAACTGCCACAACTTTAGAAGACGCAGTACCCAACCCTTGCAACTTTCCCTACGGTCTCCAGATGAGATCGCCCAGGCAAGACTTTAGAATCAAATAAAAGAAAGCTTTCTGGCATTTTAACAAAATAAGAACTTTTTTTTTAGGATTCACATTCACCCCCCCCCAAAAAAAAACTGTGGGCCTTAAAAACCCTCTATGATTTCTTGGTCTTCCCAAGATGCCTACTATCCGAAAGTATGAGAAAACAGAGGGCTGTGAGGAGGATTCTCTCATTTCCCTGGTGCTACAGCAATAGCTCGGGCTTCTCCGGTGGCTCAGACAGTAAAGACTCTGCCTGCAATGTGGGAGACCTGAGTTCAATCCCTGGGTTGGGAAGATCCCCTGGAGAAGGGAAAGGCTACCCACTCCATTATTCTAGCCGGGAGAATTCCATGGACTGTATATTCCATGGGGTCGCAAAGAGTCGGACACGACTGAGCGACTTTCACTTCACAGCAACAGCTCAACCAGGAGTGGCCTCGCGAAACGGCTTGTAAGGGCCAAAACGAACTTCTAGAAGAGAGAAGTGAAAATACAGGCTAGGGACCAAGGACTCGGGGTGTGGGCACAAGAGGCACTGGGGGTTCTAGATGTGCACGCGACGGGGGAACCCGCGGAGTAGTACAGGAAACAGGAGTTAGGGACACGGAGAAGCCAAAGGGAGGACTCCGATGGGAGGGGGCGGGGAGAACGGCCACGTCAATCGGGCTCCGCCCGCCACGTTTTCCCTAGTGTACTGGACTCCCATCCTTTGCTCTGGGCATTGGTTCTCACCGTTCGTCATGGCGGCTGGGCCCGGTCCTGGATAGGGAGTCCGGGGGAGGGGTCAGTGGCGGTAGCGGCGAAGACCGGGGGAACCCAGCTCCCACCTGACACTTCCCGATCCGGGCCGCGGCAACGGGCAGGAGCCGTACTACGCAGGCGCAAGGGAAGGGAGGCGAGCGCCAAACGCAATCAGTCGTGGCTAGGAGATTACCGAGCTAGGGGAACCTGCGTGGGTGGAACTCGCAAGAAAAGGTGTGGGTGAGAAGAAAGCTGTCCAGAAGGCGTCCTTCGTGGCCATGGTAAACAATATCTTCTGGGTCCCCCTGCAGATTTAGTGCTGGGGCTAATCTGATCTGCTCCCGTCGTTGTGTTTGAAAAGGTAAAGTGAAAGAAACTGAAGTTGTGTCCGACTCTTTGCGACCCTATGGACTGTAGCCTACCAGGCTCCTCCGTCCATGGGATTTTCCAGGCGAGAGTACTGAAGTGGGTTGCCATTTCCTTCTCCAGGGCATCCTCCCGACCCAGGGATCGAACCCGGGTCTCATGCATTGCAGGCAGACGCTTTACCGTCTGAGCCGGAAAAGGTAAAGGCTTGCAGTTTTGCACTTTATTTTTCGCTGTGGCAGCTGCTCTGGTTGTGTGTGTGCAGCAGCCCCCCTGCAATGGAGAAGTCTCTCAAGCTTCCACGTAAGAGAACGCAGACAACTGGGGTCCTGAGGCGACGCCTGCAGCCTCTGGGACAGCGCTTGCTGCGCGGATCGTTCTTACTCCGTATGGAAATCTGGATGATGAGGCTGCATCTGAACTTTCAAATGAAATTAGGAACCTTATAACAAAAACAAGTTGCGTATTTCATGTGCTAAAGCTCCACGTTGTCGGGAAACGTTTTGGTAATTGCCAGTTTGTATGAATTTTTCTTTAAAATGTCAGGATGGTCTCGGTTATCTCCCGTATTTAGATAAAGTGGGGCCGTCTCGGCCACTTTAGCCAGGAAACGGCGATATTGGGGTAGCCTTTCTCACATTTTCACAACTTGACGAAAAACACCTTCAGTTTAACGGTGGCGCAGAACGGAGGAGACAAAGCTACAGATCCCGTTTCTGCATTGAAATCCTTAATTCCACACAACTCGATCTTCTTTATTAGAGCCAGGGCGAAAGTGCGACTGAATCATTCGAGGTTGAAACTGTAAGGTTACAGCTGGTCCGCGGTTGTCAAAGTCCTGAAGGGACCCTCTGCCCCTCTTGCTGCAGTGCCATCTGGTGGCGGCGACCTGCTTGGTTACGCCGAAGAAAAGGTACCAAAGCCTCCTAGGAGCTGGAGTAGAGGGGCAAGTCAAAAAAGGCCTGTTGGAGGACAGACTTCTTGTGAAAATGTGCTTAAACGGAGAACAAAAAACGAAGACGACATACAGAACAAATAAGACAAAGCAAATCATTTTGTGCCCATACACACAGACAAATCCCCCTGCCCCAAAGAACTGCCAAGGACTACTCAAAAGCAAAACAAAACCGAAAAGTCCCTAATTGTCTTGGCCTTTGAACTTTTCATCAACAGTTATCTAAAACAGTATCAGCACCATCATCACTGGCCACGAACTGTTAGTTCCCTACGCCAAAGCTGGATAAAAGCCCCAAACTATTCTATATTCTAAACAAATTCATATTCACTAACTTAGACTGAACCTTGTAGTTCATCTTCATCTTGAAAAATTCTCCTTTGTTACATACTATGGAATTGTGCTATTCTCCTTGACCTGCAACTTCGTTGTTCTCTTTCAGTTCAGTTCAGTTCAGTCACTCAGTCGTGTCCGACTCTTTGCAACCCCATGAGCTGCAGCATGCCAGGCCTCCCTGTCCAACACCAACTCCCAGAGTCCACCCAAACCCATGTCCATTGAGTCGGTGATGCCATCCGTCCAACACCAACTCCCAGAGTCCACCCAAACCCATGTCCATTGAGTCGGTGATGCCATCCAACCATCTCATCCTTTGTCGTCCCCTTCTCCTCCTGCCCTCAATCTTTCCCAGCATCAGGGTCTTTTCAAATGAGTCAGCTCTTCGCATCAGGTGGCCAAAGTATTGGAGTTTCAGCTTTAATGTCAGTCCTTCCAAGGAACACCCAGGACTGATCTCCTGTAGGATGGACTGGTTGGATCTCCTTGCAGTCCAAGGGACTCTCAAGAGTCTTCTCTTTACCCAGATTCTTTTTTCCATGTAAATATGGATGTTCCTAAGATACCCACACCCTGTTTTTCTCACTAGTAATTCTTACTTGGTGACCTATTCTGTTCCATGGCTTCAACTATCACCTCTATGTAGAGTTTTGTTTTGTGTTTCATTTTTGTTTTTTTGTCACTTGGCACAACTGGGCTCTGCAATGAAAGCGTGGAGTCCTAAACCATTGCACTGCTAGGGAATTCCCTGTATAGAGGTCTTAAGTTGATGTCCTATCCAAGTTCCAGTCCTACATTTCTAGTAGATTTTCTTCTGATATCTGAAAGGTTGAAAGTCAAACTTGCCCCGTTGTGACTTTCCTGTTTCTATGATTAATATTCCTTTTCCCCTAATCACTGACTTTAGAATTTGTAAATTATCTTTTAATCAGTTAACTCCTCTTTTTTTTCCCCCCACAAAATGTTGTTCCGACTCCCCACTTTTCAATTCTACATCCATCGCTATAGTGGATGTTATCATTTCAGTCTTTAAGCATCAATTAAATCCTCAACAGTGAAAACTTACATTTGTATAACATTTTTTACCTTTTTGAAGCAAACACACCTTGTCATAATATTTAATCCTCACAACTGTGTTATCACCCCTATTTTAGAGATAATCTAAGGCTTAGGGTAAGGACTGCTCAGTATCAGATTTGAACAATAATTCTGGTCTTCTGAACTCAGAACTAGAAAATTTTGCTTCAAACCATGACTGTGGTTTCCTTGAACAGCAGCCTCTGCCTCCTGAATATGTATCTAATTCCTTACCCTGCTATTCACGGCCTTCCTGTATGCAGACTTCAAGCTGCAGCTGTGAAAAGACTTGTTCTGTGTTCTTCAGATGGACTCTTTGCTGTCATATTTTTGCTCATGATATCTACTCTTTTGGAGGTAACTTCATCTCATTTTTCACTAGATGGAACACCACTCCAACTCTGAAAGATAAGTCTTTTTTTCCCAGTCACTCTCAGAGTTTAAGAACAAAGTTTTAGGATAAAGAAATCATAGTTGAAGAACTATGAAGGGTAATTGGTTGTTTACTTATTATTTCAAAAGATGATATTCCACAGCATCTTATTCTTTCTTTTTTTCCCATGTGTGTCTGTTTTTCTTTCCTACCCTTTCTTCCCACTCTTACATTTATTTCCTTCCTTCCTTCTCCCTCCACCATATTTTTTCTTTTCCATACTCAAAGTGTTCTACTTTTTTTATTGAATAAAATGAGCTTCACCAGATTTTTATTTCAAAATTAGTTATACCAAGAATTTCATATTTTTAAAAATTATATTCTGCTTTCTCTCTGTAAAATTGGGTTATAATGATTGCTCCTTTCTAGGGTTATTGAAAGATTAAATAAACTACTGTTTACAACAATACGTGGCATGAAATATGTTCTCCATAAGTGTTAGGTATTACTGTTGTTCTTTGGTTTAAAAAATAATTATGATTGTCTACTCTGTGTTGGGCACTTTGCTAAATTTTGCAAGATATAGAGGCAAAAAAAAAAAAAATGGGTCTCTGCCCTCAGGAAACAAAATATATTGGGGAAGATAGATGAATAAACACATTTTAGTAGAGCACAGACATTGTGCATGAAAAGACATTATCTTTGATCTTCACAACTGCTTTGCAGAATAGTTATTCAGTGAGAAATCTGAGGCTCAAAGAAGGCACATGAGTGAGGTCACAGAGCTAGTCTGTCTGACTTCAAAGTTCCCTTCCCCTTGTTATCACACTGACTCACATTAGGATGCTGTCCACTGATTCTGATCTTTAACGATCATGTTCCAAGCATTAGTGTTTCTGTTGTCCTGAAAAGTCCCAAAGTCTCATGCTGAAGTCTAGGTCACTGGCTCTTGCAGCTCAAATGCAAGGAATAAATAGAGCCCCACTGCCTGGGGACTCAATTCAGACAGTCCTTCGTCAGTTCATTTCAGCCTGCACTGGAGGATGGGCAGTTGTTGCCAAAGACCTGTCAGTCAAGAACAGTGGCCCATTTGTTAAGACTGTTGCAGTGCCTGTGGCGAACACTAATCAGTCATGGGGACCATGACTGTGGCATTCTGGTTTAACCAAAGAGTAAGTCCAGTCCCAAAGGCACAGCTTGTAACAATAGCTTCATTTGAATCACAACATATTTGAAAAGGGATGTCAAACAGGCATTAATTTATGCTTCAAATATTTGTTGTGGAACTTCTAAGAGTAAGGAATGTGCGAGTCTTTGGGAGCTCAAAGGTGAATAAGAAACAGACTCTGTTCTTAATAAGTTTTAAGATTTAGTGTATGAGACAAGCTGTGTGTATAAGTAATCAGAAAATACAGTAGAAAGAAGTATTGAAGGAAAATGAAAAGTGCTGTGGGAGTGTAAGGAAGTGCTTTCAGCTGGAGAGCTCGAAAGGCTTTAGGGAGGAACCGACAGTTTAGCTGGACTTGAAAGGCATGTAGCATTTCAATAGAAAAGAAAGGTAGCCTAGTGGGAAAGTAGTGTAAGCAGAGCTTTGAAGATGGGCCAAGTTTGGGGCACAGGACCCTTTTCCCTTCCTCTTTCACTGCCAAACATCTCTCAGGACTCAGCTCAAACATTATTTGCACACGGGAGGCTTTGCTGACCTTCTTGAGTCCCTTTTCCCCATCATAAACTTCTAAAAGCATACAGAACCTATTTCTTTCATGTCTCCCTCCTACACTGTAAGTTTCATGATTTTGCCACAGTCCCATTAAAGTGCTGTTCATCACTTGGTAAATATTTGTTGCATGAATAACTGAAAGTGGCCTTGTGGAACTGGATTATAGAATTTGTGAAGGTAATGCTGAAAAATAACTTACTGCTGCTGCTGCTGCTGCTGCTAAGTCGCTTCAGTAGTGTCCGACTCTGTGCGACCCCATAGACGGCAGCCCACCAGGCTCCCCTGTCCCTGGGATTCTCCAGGCAAGAACACTGGAGTGGGTTGCCATTTCCTTCTCCAATGCATGAAAGTGAAAAGGGAAAGTGAAGTCGCTCAGTCGTGTCCGACTCTTAGTGACTCCATGGACTGCAGCCTACCAGGCTCCTCTGTCCATGGGATTTTCCAGGCAAGAGTACTGGAGTGGGGTGCCATTGCCTTCTCCGAAGTTTAGGTTAGGTTACCAAAAAACTGTAGTCTTGGGTGTTCTTCCTGGTCCTCTCCCTCACCTGCTCTGAGAGAAGCCAGCTGCTATGTTGTCAGCTACCCTAGGAAGTTGACATGGCAAGGAATGGAGGGAGGGCTCTGGTGAAAGCCAGTGAGGAACCGAGGCCCTTAATCTGACAAACTGAAGTAACTGAATCCTGCTGACAATAATGTGCATGATTTTGGAAGTGGATCCTTCCCCATCAATACTTCAGATCAGACTGAGGCCCAACCAACACCTTGACTGCAACATAAGGACCTTGAGCCAGAGGCATCCATCTGAATTGCACTCAGATTCCTGATCCACAGAAACTGTGTGATAAATGGTCACTGTTTCAGACCAAGTTTGGGGATAATTAGTTTCGCAGTAATAACTAACCTAACTACCCACATAACTACAAAACTACAAAATGTAATGTCCTCACTATAATATAAAGGTAAAATAAAGATAGTCAATTATAATAACATGTGTTTCAATAGGGTTTCCCGGCTGGCTCAGTGATAAGAAACCACCTATCAATGCAAAAGATGTGGGTTCAATCCCTGGGTCGGGAAGACCCCTCCTGGAGGAGGAAATGACTACTTGCTCCAGTCTTCTTGCCTGGAAAATCCCATGGACAGAGGAGCCTGGTGGGCTAAAGTCCATGGGGTCGCAGAGTCAGACATAACTGAGTAACTAACACTTTCCCTTTTTTTCAGTGTCAGACCCCACTGATCAAGGGGTCAGTCCTACAAGAGTGCTCCTAACTTTAGATGCATAGTAGTAGGGCCCCAGGCTACCCACAACTTCTGTGTGACCTGGCTACAAATCAGAGTTTTGCATGACCTCCTCCCCCTTGGATTTGGTTATTTCCTAGAACAACTCACAAAATTCAGGGAAACACATTTGTCAGTTTATTAAAGGGTATCATAAAGGATACAGATGAAGAGACACATGGGGCAAGGTCTGGGAGGGTCCTGAGCACAGGACTTCTGCCTCCATGAAGTTCGGGGTGCATCATCCTCCAGGCAAGTGGATGTGTTCCACAACCTGGACACTCTCTGAACCTTCTACTACTGGAACTGTGGTGCTTTGTATAGGTATGATTAATTACTAATTCCATTTCTAGTTCCTATCCCCTCCGCTGGAGAGGGCTGACAATTCCAAGCTTCTAATCATGGCTTGGTTTTTCTGGTGACCAGCTCCCATCCAAGAGCCATCCAGGAGCCCACCCAGAGTTGCCTCATTATAACAAAAGATGCTCCTAATGCTGTTATCACTTAGAAATTTACAAGGATTTTAGTAGCCCTGTGTGTGTGTGTGTGTGTGTGTGTGTGTGTTTGTGTGTGTGTGTGTGTTGAGGGATTGTAGAGTGGATGTCAAAGACCAGCTCTACACCAGAACTGTCCTAGTGCTCTTCTTTGTTGTTCAGTTGCTAAGTCGTATCCAACTCTTGGTGACCCTATGGGCTGCAGCACACCAAGCCTCCCTGTCTGCTCTTGAAAGTGAAGTGAAGTCCCTCAGTCGTGTCCAACTCTTTGCGACCCCATGGACTATAGCCTACCAGGCTCCATCCATGAGATTTTCCAGGCAAGAATACTGGAGTGGGTTGCCATTTCCTACTCTAGAGGATCTTTCCGACCCAGGGATCGAACCTGGGTCTCCTGCATTGCGGGCAGACGCTTTACTGTCTGAGCCACCAGGGAAGCCACCTAACAAATTACAAGCATTTTAGGAGCTCTGGGCCAGGAAAGCAGGCGGAGGAGGGAGGAGGAGGTTTGGGCAGAGACCAATATATATACTTTCTACTGTCTCATAGCTGCATTCCAGGAAAATTCAATGTACCTTAAAAGCATAGAAAAACGCTTTGTATTTATATATTGACAAAGTTATGTTCCAGATCAGATGAGTTGCTCAGTCGTGTCCGACTCTTTGCGACCCTATGAATCCCAGCACGCCAGGCCTCCCTGTCCATCACCAACTCCGGAGTTCACTCAGACTCATGTCCATCGAGTCAGTGATGCTATCCAGCCATCTCATCCTCTGTCGTCCCCTTCTCCTCCTGCTCCCAGTCCCTCCCAGCATCAGAGTCTTTTCCAATGAGTCAACTCTTTGCATGAGGTGGCCAGAGTACTGGAGTTTCAGCTTTAGCATCATTCCTTCCAAAGAAATCCCAGGGCTGATCTCCTTTAGAATGGACTGGTTGGATCTCCTTGCAGTCCAAGGGACTCTCAAGAGTCTTCTCCAACACCACAGTTCAAAAGCATCAATTCTTCGGCGCTCAGCCTTCTTCACAGTCCAACTCTCACATCCATACATGACCACAGGGAAAACGACAGCCTTGACTAAATGAACCTTTGTTGGCAAAGTAATGTCTCTGCTTTTGAATATGCTATCTAGGTTGGTCATAACTTTCCTTCCAAGGAGTAAGCGTCTTTTAATTTCATGGCTGCAGTCACCATCTGCAGTAATTTTGGAGCCCCAAAAAATAAAGTCTGACACTGTTTCCACTGTTTCCCCATCTATTTCCCATGAAGTGATGGGACCTGATGCCATGATCTTCATTTTCTGAATGTTGAGCTTTAAGCCAACTTTTTCACTCTCCACTTTCTCTTTCATCAAGAGGCTTTTTAGTTCCTCTTCACTTTCTGCCGTGAGGGTGGTGTCATCTGCATATCTGAGGTTATTGATTTTCTCCCAGCAATCTTGATTCCAGCTTGTGTTTCTTCCAGTCCAGCATTTCCCATGATGTACTCTGCATATAAGTTAAATAAGCAGGGTGATGATATACAGCCTTGACATACTCCTTTTCTTATTTGGAACCAGTCTGTTGTTCCATGTCCAGTTCTAACTGTTGCTTCCTGACCTGCATATAGATTTCTCAAGAGGCAGATCAGGTGGTCTGATATTCCCATCTCTTTCAGAATTTTCCACACTTTATTGTGATCCACACAGTCAAAGGCTTTGGCATTGTCAATAAAGCAGAAATAGATGTTTTTCTGGAACTCTCTTGCTTTTTCGATGATCCAGCAGATGTTGGCAATTTGATCTCTAGTTCCTCTGCCTTTTCTAAATCCAGCTTGAACATCAGGAAGTTCATGGTTCACGTATTGCTGAAGCCTGGCTTGGAGAATTTTGAGCATTGCTTTACTAGCATGTGAGATGAGTGCAATTGTGCAGTAGTTTGATCATTCTTTGGCATTGCCTTTCTTTGGGATGGGAATGAAAACTGACCTTTTCCAGTCCTGTGGCCACTGCTGAGTTTTCCAAATTTGCTGGCATATTGAGTGCAGCACTTTCACAGCATCATCTTTCAGGATTTGAAATAGCTCAACTGGAATTCCATTACCTCCACTAGCTTTGTTCGTAGTGATGCTTTCTAAAGCCCACTTGACTTCACATTCCAGGATGTCTGGCTCTAGGTCAGTGATCACACCATGGTGATTATCTGGGTCGTGAAGATCTTTTTTGTACAGTTCTTCTGTATATTCTTGCCACCTCTTCTTAATATCTTCTGCTTCTGTTAGGTCCATACCATTTCTGTCCTTTATTGAGCCCATCTTTGCATGAAATGTTCCCTTGGTATCTCTAATTTTCTTGAAGAGATCTCTAGTCTTTCCCACTCTGTTGTTTTCCTCTATTTCTTTGCATTGATCACTGAGGAAGGCTTTCTTATCTCTTCTTGCTATTCTTTGGAACTCTGCATTCAGATGCTTATATTTTTCCTTTTCTCCTTTGCTTTTCACTTCTCTTCTTTTCACAGCTATTTGTAAGGCCTCCCCAGACAGCCATTTTGCTTTTTTGCATTTCTTTTCCATGGGGATGGTCTTGATCCCTGTCTCCTGTACAGTGTCATGAACCTCATTCCATAGTTCATCAGGCACTCTATCTATCAGATCTAGGCCCTTAAATCTATTTCTCACTTCCACTGTATAATCATAAGGGATTTGATTTAGGTCATACCTGAATGGTCTAGTGATTTTCCCTACTTTCTTCAATTTAAGTCGGAATTTGGTAATAAGGAGTTCATGATCTGAGCCACAGTCAGCTCCCGATCTTGTTTTTGTTGACTGTATAGAGCTTCTCCATCTTTGGCTGCAAAGAATATAATCAATCTGAGTTCGGTGTTGACCATCTGGTGATGTCCATGTGTAGAGTCTTCTCTTGTGTTGTTGAAAGAGGGTGTTTGCTATGACCAGTGCATTTTCTTGGCAAAACTCTATTAGTTTTTGCCCTGCTTCATTCCATATTCCAAGGCCAAATTTGCCTGTTACTCCAGGTGTTTCTTGACTTCCTGCTTTTGCATTCCAGTCCCCTATAATGAAAAGGACATCTTTGTTGGGTGTTAGTTCTAAAAGGTCTTGTAGGTCTTCATAGAACCGTTCAACGTCAGCTTCTTCAGCTTTACTGGTTGGGGCATAGACTTGGATTACTGTGATATTGAATGATTTGCCTTGGAAACGAACAGAGATCATTCTGTCGTTTTTGAGATTGCATCCAAGTACTGCATTTCAGACTCTTTTGTTGACCATGATGGCTACTCCATTTCTTCTGAGGGATTCCTGCCCGCAGTAGTAGATATAATGGTCATCTGAGTTAAATTCACCCACTCCCGTGCATTTCAGTTCGCTGATTCCTAGAATGTCAGTATTCACTCTTGCCATCTCTTATTTGACCACTTCCAATTTGCCGTGATTCATGGACCTGACATTCCAGGTTCCTATGCAATATTGCTCTTTACAGCATCAGACCTTGCTTCTATCACCAGTCACATCCACAGCTGGGTATTCTTTTTGCTTTGGCTCCATCCCTTCATTCTTTCTGGAGTTATTTCTCCACTGATCTCCAGTAGTATATTGGGCACCTGCTGACCTGGGGAGTTTCTCTTTCAGTATCCTATCATTTTGCCTTTTCATACTGTTCCTGGGGTTCTCAAGGCAAGAATACAGAAGTAGTTTGCCATTCCCTTCTCCAGTGGACCACATTCTGTCAGATCTCTCCACCATGACCCACCTGTCTTGGGTTGCCCCACGGGCATGGCTTAGTTTCATTGAGTTAGACAAGGCTGTGAGAACTGGTAGTGAAGTACAATATCCTCAATAACCAATAAAGAGTTTGGCAATAAGTCACGTGTGTGTTAGTTGCTCAGTTGTGCCCAACTCTTTTCAACCCCATGGACTGTAGCCTTACAAATAGCTGTGAAAAGAATAGAAGTGAAAAGCAGGGGAGAAAAGGAAAGATATAAGCATCTGAATGCAGAGTTCCAAAGGATAGCAAAGAGAGATAAGAAGGCCTTTCTCAGTGATCAATGCATAGAAACAGAGGAAAACAATAGAATGGGAAAGACTGGAGATCACTTCAAGAAAATCAGAGATACCAAGGGAATACTTCATGCAAAGATGGGGTCAATAAAGGACAGAAATGGTATGGACCTAACAGAAGCAGAAGATATTAAGAAGAGGTGGCAAGAATACACAGAAGAACTATACAAAAAAAGATCTTCATGACCCAGATAATCACCATGGTGTGATTACTCACCTAGAGCCAGACATCCTGGAATGTGAAGTCAAGTGGGCCTTAGAAAGCATCACTACGAACAAAGCTAGTGGAGGTGATGGAATTCCAGTTGAGCTATTTCAAATCCTGAAAGATGATGCTGTGAAAGTGCTGCACTCAATATGCCAGCAAATTTGGAAAACTCAGCAGTGGCCACAGGACTGGAAAAGGTCAGTTTTCATTCCCATCCCAAAGAAAGGCAATGCCAAAGAATGATCAAACTACTGCACAATTGCACTCATCTCACATGCTAGTAAAGCAATGCTCAAAATTCTCCAAGCCAGGCTTCAGCAATACGTGAACCATGAACTTCCTGATGTTCAAGCTGGATTTAGAAAAGGCAGAGGAACTAGAGATCAAATTGCCAACATCTGCTGGATCATCGAAAAAGCAAGAGAGTTCCAGAAAAACATCTATTTCTGCTTTATTGACAATGCCAAAGCCTTTGACTGTGTGGATCACAATAAAGTGTGGAAAATTCTGAAAGAGATGGGAATACCAGACCACCTGACCTGCCTCTTGAGAAATTTGTATGCAGGTCAGGAAGCAACAGTTAGAACTGGACATGGAACAACAGACTGGTTCCGAATAAGAAAAGGAGTACGTTAAGGCTGTATATCATCACTCTGCTTATTTAAGTTATATGCAGAGTACATCATGAGAAATGCTGGACTGGAAGAAACACAAGCTGGAATCAAGATTGCTGGGAGAAAATCAATAACCTCAGATATGCAGATGACACCACCCTTATGGCAGAAAGTGAAGAAGAACTAAAGAGCCTCTTGATGAAAGTGAAAGAGGAGAGTGAAAAAGTTGGCTTAAAGTTCAACATTCAGAAAACAAAGATCATGGCATCCGGTTCCATCATTTCATGGGAAATAGATGGGGAAACAGTGGCTGACTTTATTTTTCTGGCCTCCAAAATCACTCCAGATGGTGATTGCAGCCATGAAATTAAAAGATGCTTACTTCTTGGAAGGAAAGTTATGACCAACCTAGACAGCATATTAAAAAGCAGAGACATTACTTTGCCAACAAAGGCCAGTCTAGTCAAAGCTATGGTTTTTCCAGTAGTCGTGTATGGATGTGAGAGTTGGACTGTCAAGAAAGCTGAGCGCCGAAGAATTGATGCTTCTGAACTGTGGTGTTGGAGAAGACTCTTGAGAGTCCCTTGCACTGCAAGGAGATCCAACCAGTCCATCCTTAGGGAGATCAGTCCTGGGTGTTCATTGGAAGGACTGATGTTGAAGGTGAAACTCCAATACTTTGGCCCCCTGATGCGAAGGGCTGACTCATTTGAAAAGATGCCTGGAAAGATGCCTGATGCCTGGAAAAATTGAGGGCAGAAGAGTGGTACGACAGAGGATGAGATGGTTGAATGGCATCACTGACTCAATGGACATGAGTTTGGGTAAACTCCGGGAGCTGGTGATGGACAGGGAGGCCTGGCGTGCTCTGGTTCATGGGGTGGCAAAGAGTCGGACACGACTGAACGACTGAACTGAATTGGACTGCAGCCAGCCAGGCTCCTTTGTCCTTGGGATTTCCCAGGCAAGAATACTGGAGTGGTTTGCCATTTCTTTCTCCAAGGGATCTTTCCTACACAGAGATCGGACCCAGGTCTTCCACTGAAAACAGATTCTTTACCAGTGAGTCACCAGAGAAGTCCTGGCAATAAATCACAGTGGAACTCTAAGTTGTTCAAATTGTTTAAATTCACCCCTGGCTAGCCACTCAATGATCCAAAGCTTCGCAGTACCGAATCAGGAAGCAGTGATCTGATGCGCAGAAGCAAGCTGAAGGTGACAACGAGATACTCTCCATCTAGCTCATCCCTTTTCTATGCTAATATTTAATTCCTACTTTCAGAGACTTTATCCTTTGCTGTTCAGGTTTCACCGCTGGGCGGGACGTGCCTGTTCCTCTTCCACAGGTCGGGCTCAGCTAGGCCCCGCCCCGGCCCCGCCCATCACCGGAAATGAGGCAGCGGAAGTAGTAAAAAGCTCTCCAAGGGAGGCGGGCGCGCCGAGGAGGTGGCTGGCTGGTGGGATGGCAGATGAAGAAGAGGATCCCACCGTGAGTGACTGCCTCTGTTCCAACCCGCTTTTTAATTTACTATCTCGAGCACAGTAGCGGAAGCACAGTGGAGAATTGGGCTTCTTTACCTCGGTGATTCTGCTGAGAGAATCGGGGACTTCTCCCCGGGCTAGCCTTTTTCTTCTGATTCATCCTTTTTGTAAGCGGGGCAGGAGGAGTAGGTGGCTCCCCGCCTTTTACTTTTGGTTCATATTTGCCAGATACCCTTTGAATCACTTAGAGAATCATCAGAGGGCAAAGCTAGCATTTGTTAGGGCTCATTATGCAACAACAATTCAAGTGCTAAGAAAACTGTACACTTACTGTAAAATAGTGGAAAAATAATGGACTCAAGTCACTGAGCAAGTAATTGAGCCTCAGGTTTCATGACATAAAATAGGCTTAAGGTTTACTTGAGGAATGTTCTTAGCACTGTGTAAGAAATGCTTAACAAATACTAGTTTTGCTTGCTTTCATTCAATATCAACTCTTTTAATAGTAAAACTATCTAGAAATAGACCAACTTTCTTTAAAAAAAAAAAAAGAATGTATGGTCGTTGGAACTCCCCCAGGAGAGGCAGTACGATTGTTAGGGGCATTGTAGAAGCCACTCCTGCGTGAGTCTGAAGTTGGGCGAGATAGTTTTAATGCCCCCAAAATGCTAAAGTTTCATTGTTTTTTGCTGCTTGTTTTAGGCTTTCTGGCATGATATTGGTGTTGAAGATGTAAAAAAAAATGTTAATTATTAAAATGTCAGAAGCAGTATTTGACATATCTATACATTTTAACTTTCAGTTTGAGGAAGAAAATGAAGAAATTGGAGGAGGTGCAGAAGGTGGACAGGGTAAAAGAAAGAGACTTTTTTCTAAAGAATGTAAGTAGTACTTGACAGTGATTTTTTAAGAGTTTCTTTGCAGGGACAGTATTCTCAGACTTGCGTATAAATTCTGTTTAACCTGTGATTCATAGATAGTAATGATCCTAACCCCAATTTATATGTTTATATATGTGGATGTATATATGGGCTCACACAGACATACGTTTTTAAATTTTTTAAGTAAATACCTGTGATCAGTGTTTCAATTCAGGTCCTAAGTAAGAACGTACCTCCGTTACTTTACCTGTCCCTTATCTTTCATCAGTTGGAGCAGGGACTCCTTTGACTGTAAGCAGAAGGTTCTGTTGGATCCTGAACAGGTCTGAGGGTAGGAATTAAGTTGGGGCTTTGAACTAAGGCAGTGGACAAGGCAGGAAGATGGTGAACAATGTGAGGCAGTCCAGTGGCATGGAGATCATAAGATTCGAAATCTTCACCTTTTGGGTCTATTCTCCTCCCTCAGTAGACAGGTTTAACCTTTTATGGCAGTGGCAAGAAGAGCTGCTTCTACTACTGATGATTCAGGCCAGCACCTGAAAGGCACCATGAGAACATGCTCTCCATCTTCCAATCCTGGTCCTTTATACATAGTTATGGCTGAGTGTGGATCAGGCAGCACATGGAACACTTGGTTTACTTATGCCAGTTCCGACATAAGCAGTTCCTAAATGCTCTTGAAACTACAGAGTCAAGTAGTTTGGTTTTTTTAAGCCATTCAAATCCTTTCCTATATCTCAATTTCTTACCTAAAGTTGACCACTCATTATTCCATTTCTGATGTTATTTACTCCATTCGTATATGGTTTTACTTACGGAGACTTCCCTGTAGCTCAAACGGTGAAGAATCTGCCTGCGAGGCAAGAGACCAGGGTTTGATCCCTGGATTGGGAAGTTCCTCTGGAGGAGAGAATGGCACTCCACTCCAGTATTCTTCCCTGGAGAATTCCATGGACAGAGAAACCTGGCGGGCTACAGTCCTTGGGGTTGCAAAGAGTCGACATGACTGAGTGACTAACACAGTTCTTAGGTAGGCATAAGAAGGTTACTACACCAGAGCATCGCAAAGTGATGCTTGGATACTTCTTACCAGAGCCTTTGTTCCACTTGGATTTCTTTATTTTTGTGATGACAAGAATTCGGAATCTTCACAGCTGTTTCTTTGTCTTACCTGAATTTTCATGTATCTTACTTGACCAAGATCTGTTCTCCTAGACATTCTTTGTTTTAAGAAATTTTTTTTGCTAATATAACACAAAATTTCAAAGCATTCACTTCTCTATTTGTTTATGTCTTTACAGACTCTTTAACCAAATACAGTTTACATACTTCCTATCTAATAGGTTTTTCCTTTTCCAGTGAAGTATATTTCCCTACTGATGAATTCTCCCCATCACAATGTTAATGACAGAGTATTTTCTTCAAAATATTTAAGAGAAAATATTAAATTTATAGTGGAGAATCCAGTCCTGGCAGACATTACTTTAGTCAGGTGATCAAAGTTAGTATCACCAGTAATATATGTTGACATTAGGTACCCCTGATATGGTGCATTAAGAGGTCCATCATCACTGTGATTCCCTTTCTAGTAATGCATAAGCACAACCTAATCATGAGGAAACATCAGACAAACCGAAGCTGAAGGACACGCTACGAGATAACTGACCAGTATTCTTCAGAAGTGTCAAGGTTGTAAAAGACAAGGAAAGTTTGAGGAACTGTTACAGAACAGAGGAAACTAAGGAGACACAACAACTAAATAGTGTGGGATCCTGGAACAGAAAAAGTACACTAGTGGAAAAACTGGTACAGTCTGAGTAAGTTCTGTACTTGTACCAGTGTTAATTTCTTAGTTTTGATAAATGTCTTTGGTTGTGTAAGATATTAACATAAGGGGAAACTGGATATAGGGATTCTGGAACTCCATGCTATTTTTGCAGCCCTTCTTTAAGTCTGAAATTATCTTAAAAACAAAAAAAATTTTTTTTCCCAGAATCCCAAAAAAGAGAGAAGGGAGAAAATATTGCCTCTTGTGTTTGTTTTCTCCCTCCTGTATCTGAACCTAAAGATTCTTGCCAGGATAAACCCTCCAGGGCACTTCTCTATCCCAGACTGGCTTCTAGGTCATCCCTTTCTTTTCTTCCACGGGCCTGGTCTGCTTTCTTCTTAGTTCTGCCTGCTTTTGCTTCTCCTAAGTAGGAATTACTCTTTTCTTTTTTAGGACTTATTCTTAATGTACTCCTTCCTACTTTTAGAAGTGTTCTAGGAGTCCCTTCCCTTTTTTTTTCTTTCTTTTGTTGTTTACATATTTGGCTGTGCTGGCTCTTTGTTGCTGGATGCTGGATCTTTAGGTGCAGCATGTGGGATCTAGTTCCCTGACCAGGGATGGAATCTGGGCCCCCTGCATTGGGAGCGTGGAGTGTCTTAGTCACTGGACCACCAGGGCCTTTTTTAAAGGGCCTTTTTTAAAGGCCTAATTCCCGCCCCCCGCCCAACCGCCTTTTTTAAACGTAAAACTTACATACAGTGAATTATACTAATCTTTACTGAACGGCTTGATGAATTTTGTATATACTTACAACCAGCAGTCAGATCAAAATAGAAAACATTTCTAACATGACAGAATTTCTTAGTATTTATATACCCCTTTTGGGCTTCCCTGATGGCTCAGATGGTAAAGAATCTGCCTGCAGTGGGGGAGACCTGGGTTCAATCCCTGGGTCGGGAAGGTCCCTTGGGGGAGGGCATGGCAACCCCCTCCAGTATTCTTGCCCGGAGAATTCCCATGGATGGAGGAGCCTGGCAGGCTACAATTCATGGGGTTGCAAAGAGTTGGACATGACTGAGCGACTAAGCACACACACATACACATATATACCATACCCCTTTGAGAATCTGATCCAAATTGATTTTTCTTCCAGAAAAAGTGCACACACAAGTAATGTATAAAATTTTTCTATATAATTTCAGTAGGGTTCCAGGACTTCTCAAAGCTTGTCTGTGGACTGATTGGGAATTTATAGACTATAGGATAAGAAGCCATATGGATCCCATCTGCCCTAAATTACGAAGAAATGTAAGTGTTGTGGGTAGGAGTATAGATTCTGGAGCCAGATTCTCTGAGTTTAAATTCAAGTTGAGTCTCACTAGCTGTGTGACCTTGGGTAAATTACTTAACTTTGTGCCTCAATTTTCTCATCTGTATATAATGGGGATAATAGTGGTTTCTATTTCACAGAATTGTCATGAGGATTAAATGAGCTTACAACAATGGCTGGCACATAGTAAGGGATATATAAATGGTTGGGCCAAAGACTTGAATTACTGTGATATTGAATGGTTTGCTTTGGAAACAAACCAAGATCATTCTATTGTTTTTGAGGTTGCACCCAAGTACTGCATTTTGGACTCTTTTGTTGATTATGAAGGCTTCTTGATTTCTTCTATGGCATTCTTGCCCACAGTAGTAGATATAATGGTCATCTGAATTAAATTCACCCTCTCCCATCCATTTTAGTTCACTGGTTCCTAAGATGTTGGTGTTTACTCTTTGCCATCTCCTGCTTGACCACATCCAGTTTACCTTGATTCATGGACCTAGCATTCCACGTTCCTATGCAATACTGTTCTTTACAACATTGGATTTTACTTTCATCACCAGACACATACACAACTGAGTGTTGTTTCCACTTTGGCCCAGCTGCTTCATTCTTTCTGAAGCTATTAGTAGTTGTCCTCCCAGTAGCGTATTGGATACCTTCCAACCTGGGGGACTCATCTTTCGGTGTGATATCTTTTTTGCCTCTTTATACAATTCATAGGGTTCATACAATTGTATGTATGTATGTATACAGTTCATACAATTCAGTGGCAAGTATACTGTGGTAGTTTGCTTTTCTTTCCTCCACTGGATCACGTTTTGTCAGAACTCTCCACTATGACCCATCCGTCTTGCATGGCCCTGTGTGCATGACTCAGCTTCATTGAGGTACGAAAGCCCTTTCACCAAGAGAAGACAGTGATCCATGAAGGGTTTTACCTATTAGCAGTTACTTTTATTACTTTGTATTATACTTTTCTTCTCTTTTGCATTTTCTATGAAGCCTAAAAGGGCTTCACTGGCGTTGCTTTGATCCAGGGAATAAAATGTCAAGATTCTGTATTATAAGCTTTTGCTTTCTCCTTTTGATTAACCAGTTCTTCCTGTAAGAAGGTAATTGGAGCTTTCTCTTTTGTCCTCTTCCTTATAGTTGTATCATAAAGGATTTTGCCTTCTTTTTTCCAGCCCTCCTCCCCCCAAAAACATAACTTAAACCATTGCTACTCATCCTTTTCCTGCCAAGAAATTTCCTACTTAAAGGTATTCTGGGGTTGTTGGTGAGTAGATAATAGAGGTTAGGGAAGAATATTGATATCAGGGTTCGGTAGCTAGGCAAGAAGGGGAGTTTCTACCTAGGGAAGGCTAGGTAAGAAAAGTTGCTTATGAGCTAGTGATTAATACCTTTCACACCAAAATTCATACTTGGAGACAACAAATATAATGTAAATATACTTTTATACCAATATCTTCTATACCTTGGTTCAATTCTAATATGAAAAAAGTATAAGTCAAGTTCTTTTAAGTAAACAAAAATGATTGTTCTTTTTATAGTACGGTGTATGATGTATGGGTTTGGAGATGACCAGAATCCTTATACTGAATCAGTAGATATTCTTGAAGACCTTGTCATAGAGTTCATCACTGAAATGGTAAGACTTTTTTTTTTAATTGGCCTTAGTTAACTGAGGAGTGGATTTGAAATTCTAACTTTTAGAATAGAACTGTGACATTCTTTTGAAAAACTATTCATTTGAGTCCCTGTTTTGTGGAAGTTTCTGGTTACCGTTTATCATTAAGGATGGAGGGAGATATATATGCATGTATATGGGTATACGGAGTTTGGCTGTGTTCAGTTCCTGTGAATTTTTACCCTTTGTTTTGGATTATTTCCTTCATAAAGAATAATAGAAGTAAAATTACTGGGTCAGAGAGTATGCATTTTTAAAAATCTTTTTCTGCTTATAAAAGTAATATTAAATTTAGAAAGTATTAAAGAGTGCCCAGAAGAAAATAAAAAGCTATAACCCTTCTACCAAGGGATAACTGATGCTGAGATTTTTGTGAATATTCTTTTGTCTTTTTACACATATTTTAAAACTTTACAAAATTGAAATCATGTAGTACATACAGTCATAGAGCCTGCTTTCTCACTTGGGTAAGTCTACCACGTTTCTGTGTGTCACTGCATAATACTTTTAATATTTTTGATGGCTTCACAATATTAATTGGCTAGATGTACTCAAATTTGTTCAATGCCTTATTAAATATTTAGTTTCTTTTTTTTCAGTCATTAGAAATAATGCTGCAAGGAGTTTTTGGTTTTACACGGTATGACTATGTAATGGTAGGGGATGAGATTTGTCTGAAGGAAAGCCATCAATATTTATTAGCTACCAAGATGGACACAAAGTTTAAATGAAGTGGGTGGTTACAGAGAAATTACAAAATCATTTTATACAAATGAAGATCAACTATGTATATCAAAATACAAAAAGAAACATCAATGGATTTGATAGTTTTAATGTCTTTAGTGTAAAAAATGTCTATATAGCACTGAAACATTGCTAATAATGGTAGAAAGTGGACAAAGAACATTAATAGAAAGACAATTCACAAATGAATAGCTATAATAATTAGAAGAGAAGGCTTCAAACTCATTAGCATTGTAATTAAAAAAATAAAACGTTAGATTTTTGAAAAATTAATTGAATTTAATATGTTTCTTTGTAATAGACTCATAAGGCAATGTCAATTGGAAGACAAGGTCGGGTACAAGTTGAAGATATCGTCTTCTTGATTCGAAAGGACCCAAGAAAGTTTGCTAGGGTTAAAGATCTGCTTACTATGAATGAAGAATTGAAACGCGCTAGAAAAGCATTTGATGAAGCAAACTATGGATCTTGACACCTTTTGTACTTTCTGAAGCTTCATTATCTTCTGGAGAAACCATACTTAATAACTGTATTTTCCACAGTAAGGCCCTGATACCTAACCATGTGAATGAAAAATGGAGAACCACAAAGTTTTCAGGCTTTATTTTCATGTTTTCAATTTTAGAGTGATATATGAGCCTTTAATTACCTGCCATCATATTACCCTACTTGAATTACATATTAGATTTTAATGACCACATGTAAGTCAAAGTACCTTTGGTTTGCAAACCATTCAGTTTCTTCTGACTCTTGACCCTCTCAATGATGAATTAATATTTATGTATATTTGTGCCATTGTAGGTTGTACTGTAGCTGTTTAATATGTGAAATCTAAATGGCACCTTTGGCTTTGATAGCTAAGATGTGTTTCATATATTTCTAAAGCTTTTAGACCAAAGTAGTGTAAGTTATTAAAAGATGGTGAACTGGTTTGTGTTTCTTTTAAGGAGAAAACAATATTAGAAAATACAGCGTTTTGTAGGAGTGTTTATTTGTCTTAAGATGATTTGTTTTAGTACTCTTCTTTAGATAAGAGTAATTTTTTTATTTTTTGAGAAACTAAGCATTTCCTATGAATGGTTCTGTGTTGGAAGACATACTGGATTAAAAATCTTTGGGGTGTATACTATACTGTTTGTCAGATTTTAAAAGAACTCATTTTCCCAGGTCAGATTAAAACTTCTGAAAGTGCTTTCAGTAGCAGGAATGGCATTGCTGAAAAGTTGATGGCAGGTAAGCATTTGGGCTAGTGTTTTATTAACATATTTGTTAGTATTTATTTATTCTGAAAATGCATACTTGACTAAAACCATGTGTGGCTATGGAAACCACTTCTGTAGTTCACAAGTTTTGTGTGTATTTAGCTCATTGTATTATTCTTGCACTTAGCTGAAAGTAAGGATTAAAATTGCATTTAAAGGGATCACTGGATATTACTCTTTGTGAAACTGAATGTTTTGTGTGCTGCTTATAAGCATTATCTATGAATCAGTACTTAGGAAGATTTCACTTTCTTAACCTATCAATATAGAGAATAAAGTATGAAAAATTAAAAGGATTACTGCTTGAGTTTGACTATATGATTTATCAGCTTTTCTCTCCCTTATAATTCACTAAAAACTTTTTTTCTGTGTTCTTGTAATGCTCCTGAATTGATTGTGAGATTCAAGATACCTGGGCTGATATTTTTATTTGAAAAAGCAAAAACCAGTTAAAAACCTACTTTAAACTGAAATCAAGATTGAGCGTGGAATAATAAAAGATCAGTATATTACTATTTTTGCTAGTCAGAGTCTGCTTGACCCGGAAGAAGGACCTTGTGGTAACCTGCCATAGGGGAGTTATACTGGGTGCCTGTATTAGTCAACTTGGGCTCCCATAACAAAAATGTCAGACTGAGTAGCTGGCTTAAACAATGGAAATTTATGTTTTCACAGTTCTGCAGACTGGAAGTCTTGAGATCAGGGTGCCAGCAGGTCAGGTACTGGTAAGGAGTCTTCCTGGACTGCAGATAGCTGCCTTCTCCCTGTGCTCACATGGCTGAGAGACACCTCTGTTGTTTCTCCCTGTTATAAGGCCACCAGTTCTGTGGGATAAAGGTTCTATCCTTCTGACCTCATTTAACCTTAATCACCACATTAAAAGTCCTTTCTTCAGGATAGTCATTTGGGGATTCAGTTCAGTTAAGTCGCTCAGTTGTGTCTGACTCTTTGCCACTCCATGAACCACAGCATGCCAGGCCTTTCTTTCCATTACTAACTCCCAGAGTTTACCCAAACTCATGTCTATCGAGTCAGTGATGCCATCCAACCATCTCATCTTCTGTTGTCTCCTTCTCCTGCCCTCAATCTTTCCCAGCATCAGGGTCTTTTCAAATGAGTCAGCCCTTCACATCAGGTGGCCAAAGTATTGGAGTTTCAGCTTCAACATCAGTCCTTCCAATGAAGACTCAGCACTGATCTCCCTTAGGATGGACTGGTTGGATCTCCTTGCAGTCCAAGAGACTCTCAAGAGTCTTCTCCAACACCACAGTTCAAAAGCATCAATTATTTGGCGCTCAGCTTGCTTTATAGTCCAACTCTCATATCCATACATGACTACTGGAAAAACCATAGCCTTGACTAGACGGACCTTAGTGGACAAAGTAATGTCTGACTCTTTGCCACCTCATGAACCACAGCATGCCAGGCCTTTTTAATATGCTGTTTAGGTTGGTCATAACTTTCCTTCCAAGGAATAAGCGTCCTTTAATTTCATGGCTGCAGTCACCATCTGTAGTGATTTTGGAACCCAGAAAAATAAAGTTAGACACTGTTTCCCCATCTAATTGCCATGAAGTGATGGGACCGGATGCCATGATCTTCGTTTTCTGAATGTTGAGTTTTAAGCCAACTTTTCACTCTCCTCTCACTTTCATCAAGAGGCTCTTTAATTCTTTTTCACTTTCTGCCATAAGGGTGGTATCATCTGCATATCTGAGGTTATTGATATTTCTCCCGGCAATCTTGATTCCAGCTTGTGCTTCTTCCAGCCCAGCGTTTCTCATGATGTACAATGCATATAAGTTAAATAAGCAGGGTGACAATACACAGCCTTAACGTACTCCTTTTCCTATTTGGAAGCAGTCTGTTGTTCCATGTCCAGTTCTAACTGTTGCTTCCTGACCTGCATGTCTTACTATTTTGCTAATGACCCTGGCATTAAGAAATTTTTTGAGAATTGTATTAAAACTTTTTAGGTTGTGAGTGTTAGGACTTAAAAATAACATAAGCAGAAAAAACAATTTATTGGCTTATCCAATTCAAAGGAGAGAAAAAAAGGATGGAGTTGACTTCATTTTTCACTGGATCTAAAAGCTTGAAGAGAATCATGACTCTGCCCATCTTTATCCTAGTTTTGGTTTTACTCTCTTAGGAGCCTCAGTGTATCAAGGAATAAGATAGCTAGCAGTTCTAGGGCTCCATCCATACAACTCCTGATCAAGAGAGTACTTTACTTCCAAATACCGAAGATTTCAAGCAAAGGGTGTGGCTGTCCTGGCTTTGGTCATTATTCTTCAGCTAGGAAGAAGTTGTGTTATAGCCTGGATCTCATGCCCTACCTCCTTGTGAAGAAGGCCTTAGAGTGGGGCTGGGAGCTCGGTACTGCTATTAGCAAGAAAGGGAAAGAGAGATTGGGCAGATAGACATAACAAGTGTGCACTGACTTGATTCATGAGCTTGCTTATTAACTGAATTCTAACAGTAAGGTGTTGTGGCTCTTTTTCAGTATATAGAGCTGCACTGTGTAATATGGTAGCCACTAGCCATAGGGGCTGTTTAGTCAATTAAAATTGAAATTAAAATTACTCAGTTAGGAGAAGGAAATGGCAACCCTCTCCAGTATTCCTGTCTGGGAAATCCCATGGACAGAGGAGCTTGGTGGGCTACAGTCCATGGGGTT